>NC_081407.1:467395080-467706443 GCF_030272615.1 Cryptomeria japonica
ACATATGATAGAAATAAACTATATTCTATCAAGATGAAAATACTGATCAACTGGATCATCAATCGTTACATACAACGAATATGAGCCTGCTTATATAGGCAAGGCTATATGGATGTGTGAGCACACAAACATGACATGTGGCTCAATAAGAAACAAGGGTAGGTAGGAAATAGGTGTGGGTAGGTAGGAGAAAAAATATAATATTTCACATGAGGTGGATCACCCACTGAATGTGGAGTGTAACAACAAGATCAACACCATAAAAGGTGGAAATTATCCTACACACACTATCCCAAGTGGCACAAACACCCAAATGTCTCATACCCAAACTCCTATGAAATGCATTTACTAAGTAAACTTAAGTAAGGTGTAATAATATCCAAGATGAATAATTATTTACACCAACAATACATACATACATACATACATACATACATACATACATATATATATACACACGTGTATATATATACATATATACATATATATATATATATACATATATGTATATATATATATATGTATATACATATATATACACACACACGTGTATATATATACATACATACATACATACATATATATATACACACACACGTATATATATATATATACATACATACATACATACATACATACATATATATATACACACACACGTATATATATATATATACATATACATATACACATATATATATACATACACACATATATATATATATACATATACATATATATATGTATATATATATATGTGTGTATGTATATATATATGTGTATATGTATATGTATATATATATATACATATACACATATATATATATATACATATACATATACACATATATATATACATATACACACATATATATATATATATACATATACATATACATGTACATGTAAAAATTATATATGTATGTATGTATGTAGAAAAAATAAAATATGAGAAACCCTACAAATGTAAAAAGGCCAAAACATGGAATAAAGGAAAATAAAAAATAAAATAAAAGAAACAAGGAAAAGAGACAAAAAAAATGGGGAACCGAAAAGGAAAGGGGCACAAAATGAGAGAGAGGAAGAGAGATCAATAGAAAACAAAGGAGAGGGGAGTGAACGGGGAAGGAAGCAAACGGAGGGCAGAGAGGGGAATCAAGGGCGAGAGCCTAGATAAGAGGGAGCTCTCCTCTCCCTTTGCTTCCTTCCCCCTTCATTCCTCTCTCCTTTGCTTTCTATCACTCTCTCTCCCTCTCTCTCGTCTTGTGCCCCTTTGCCTTTCCGTTCCCCTTTTTTCTGTCTCTTTTCCCTGTTTCTTTTATTTTATTTTATATATATATATATATATATATATATATATATATTTTTTTTAATTTTTAATTTTATTTTATTTTTATTTTTCCTTTATTCCATATTTTGACCTTTTTACATTTGTAGGGTTTCTAATTTTTATTTTTTCTAGTTTATACATACATATACATAATTACATATATATAATTTGTATTTACACACACACACACACACACACACACACACACACATATAATATTTTTTATTTTGATTTATCCCTCTCATTTTATATATATTCCTTTCCTTTCATTGTGTGGGTTTGTGTTTTCTTGTCTCTCTCGTGTTTTATTTCCTTGCTTTTGGTTTTTTTTCAATCTTTCTTTCTTTTTATTCTCTTTCATTTTTATTTTTGGTTTATTTTTTGTTGGTAATTTTAATTTCTTTTTTTTTAGTCTCTTTTTTTCTTTTCCTTTTTTTTCTTCTTTTTATTAATATTTTATTATCATTTTACTTTTATGGTCTTTATTGTACATTATTTTTTTAGTTTCTTTTTTTCTCCCCTTTGGATCCTTTTCATTCCCCTCCTTCCTTGGACTTTGTGCCCCCTCTCCACCTCCCCCATTCCTTTATATTATCTTCTTAGGATCTGCAATCTATCTTTTATCTTTATGCAACTCTCTCATCCTGATGATGGATCATGGAGTGCGATTTGAAACGTTGATGCCAATTAAAGCTTACACAGTTGAATCCAGAAACACAACAACTATCATTATGGAATGTGGAAATCTTGTTAAGTGGATTGATTGATTTGTTAAGAGAATTGATTGATTAGTCAAGTAGATTGATTGACTTGTGGAACTCGAAGTGAGTGTCAATTAAGAGATGGACTTAATTAGTATTTAAATAATTGAAATTATTTAAACATGTGCATAAGACAAATAAATAAAATGCATATTTAATTTATTTTAGAAGAATTTAATTTTAAAAATGTAATTAAATAAATTAAAGACTTAATTAGAGAGTGTAATTGTGGAAGACTTATTTAGTTAATTAAATAATTAGAGAAATTATTAAATTGTAGAGGAAATGAGTGAAATGAATTAATTAAATAATAAAAAATATTTAATTAATATGTATGGGGGGATAATGAATATAATTAAATAATATGAATCATTATTTAATTATGCGATCAATAAAAAATATTTAATTAATGTTTAAATAATCAAAAAACACATAATTATAGGATGTGGAGGGAAAACCAAATTTTGAATTTGAAAAGATAGAACTTAATTTAATTAAATAATTAAAATTATCTAATTAATTAAGAGGAATGTTGGTGAAATATCGTTTGTAGGGATGAGGGCAATTTTGGTGTCTACACTTTTAGTTTTCCACTCTCAAATCTTATGGAGTGTCCCACCTTCATTAATATGGGATCCAATACCCTCTTTTGAAGCATCACATTTTACAACAGATAATTGTGTGAAATTTGGAATATTTGTAATCTTTCGAGCAAAAACAATAATATAAATTTCATTCTTAACCTTCCACAAACACTTATTATTTAGATGTTTTCAACTAAATCTTAGATAATTTAGACTATAATTATCGATTATACATAAAAAAAAATATATTATTGCATTTCAAACAACAAATGAAAAATAATGTCTCAATCTTCTTATTATAATGAATAATAAATAAAAAGTGTAAAACTTGGTATCTTTCTTATTTATTTTTTATTTTTTAAAAATAAGTGTCTGGTAAACTTTTAAACGTGATCAGTGGCACTAGCACGAGTCACGACACACCCTTCAAGCCCACATGAAATGATTTTGACTCGAAGCTATTAATCGGTGAGGTCACAAATAAGGGACCTCATCCCCATTTATCAAAGTTGAGGCTCAAACCCACGAGCACATTAGATCAACAATGACACAAATCTGCGATCACAATGGCCCAACAAGGGTTTGAACCTTTGTGGCCACAACAAAAACACCACCACTTAACCAAAATACTATGGGAAGAACCCTTTGGTATCTTTCTTATTATAATAATGAATGTATTACATTTAAATGGCTATGTAATTGTAATCTAGTGGAAATGGGGTTCACTACTCTAAACATGCAAACTAGGAATCAAATCCAATCCCACCAAGTACATTGGAGAACAACCAATTATGGCCAACCTCAAATCCTTGGTAAAGTTGGGCTCTTATGGTTTTGATTGTTATCTTTTTATTTTGATTGATTGGAAAAAAAAAATGAGAAAATGCAAGAACTAGGTCTAAAGATGTTGAGTTTATAATAATTAACATATTTAGATAGACAACGAATTGATAATAAAAAAGAAAACTCATATCTTGAAAGGGAACACAATAAGGAACCCATGATAGAAATCTAAGTTCAAAATGGGAGGATTGTGTTGCTAGTTAACATAGTACAGGAGAATTATGACGCTAATTGCCATAGTCCACATGTTTTTTTGTTGTATTTTTTGGGAACCTCTGCCTCAAATTGCACTATTCTCCTATACTTTCAAAATGAGCCTATAATATGTATTTGAGCCTTTGATTGATGATGCAATGCTCTTAGGATAATTCCTCCAAGTGTTGATGCAATAACATAATAAAGAATCACAAAATCATCATGAAAACATAATTGAAGACAACCTTGTTGTATCTTGACACTCCTTATACTTAGAAATGTTCTCGAGGGAATTATGAATGCTTGGGAATGAAATTGATAGACATGAGATGATAAAATGAATCATAGTTGATGTCTTATATAGGGATTTCAAGGTATTTTCACTTTTAGGCAGACTTACGCTAGTCATATCCTAACTCCAAGACCATATCTAGAAATATTAATACCGACACATTACTCTCTCAAAATTTCAACAAAAAACATCAAACACTGTTCAATTTTAAATAGTGTCTTGACAAAATAGGTCCAAATTTTAAGGGAAGTGAGATATAGGGCCTTGATACCAAATCTTTAATTTATATTAGGATTTACAATATTTAAGTGGGGGAAAAGGTGCATTGAAATTAAAAATAGGATAGAACCCAGATAAGCTTGAAATGGTATAGGAGAAAGGGCACGTTTGAAGTAAGGGCCCAAAGAGGAGTGCGTTGAAGTTTTAAAGTATGAGATGATTCATGTTCTTGAATTGAGGGTTTAATTAAAGGCATGCCAAAATGCTTAAAGGAATGGGAGAATTAAAATGAGTGTCAAGGAGAGTATGTAATTGGACTCATAATTAAAGGAGTACAATTTATGACATCACGGTAATATCAATATAACTACAAAAAAGATTCATACCAACAACAAAGGAAACTTGTATAAATACAATGTGAATAGAGTTTAGATCCAATGAAGCTCATATATTTTTTCTATATGAGATCATCTTTTGAAATCACTAGGGTTTTTATCCTAGGATTCACATGCTTGAACACAAATGCTCAAAATGAATTTTGAAAGTAATTTGGTTAAGTGTAGATGATGATCATAAATAAAAGCATTTAATTTATTATATCCTCCACAAATAAAATAGATCAACCACCAAGCACACTTGCAACTTCAAATTTGAATAGTGGTCATGGGTGACAAATATTCTACTTTGAAAGTTATGGTGCCAAAAGAAGACTGCTAGAACCAATATGCCATGTGTTACAAATCTAGGAGGGGAATAGAAACACAAGGAATAATATTAGAGTTTAAGGGTCAACCATACCATAATACCTAAGCTATAGGCTAGGGTATTGGGGGTTGAGCAATGAGCATGAAAATAAGGGTAAGTACGAAAGTCCAAAAAATACAATGCCAATAAAAGAGATGGATGGAAGACATGATAGCATGAAAAAGTTTGCAAGTCTAACATAAATAAGGGAAGACAATAGTTTAGAGAAAGGGAATACTTGAGAAGGGAAACACATAGTAGATAGAAACAAGGAAGCCATAAGTACATACCTAATATATAAAAACTTAGATTGACTAGAAATGAGAAATGTCAATATCAAATACAATCCAGTCCTCTTCCTTCAATTTAGTTTCCTACAACATAATAATTTCAGATTCCATACTTACGAGATTGCGTTTAAGCAATCTTTGCTTGTCAGGGGTATTAAGACCCCTGACGTTACATGATGAGATCTTAATTTCTCTGTGGGAAGACACTTCCCCTTCCCACCATATATCATATTAGTGATCTTTGTTTGATTTATTGCATCCCCATATTGATCTCTCATCTCCTTTAAGGACTTCCTACCTCTACCCCTGCCCGCTTTCCCACACTCGGGGGATTCTATATTGAGGCAATCATGTTCCAACCCCAATCAATCCATAGTATCCTCCATATTCATGGAAGGAGGCTCTGCATCCTCCCGCCTCATCGGAGCATCCTGATTATCCATTTGCATAATTATCTCGATAAGCTTCTTTTTCTCCTCCCTAACCTCCTCATTCTTCTCTTCCTTAGAGTCATTCTCCTTTTCAAAACCAATTAGGATCTGTTCCACCTCTTTTTCATGTGGGGAATGAATCCCCATATTTCCCACATCCTCACCTTCCTCCATCTCCTTAACTCCGAGTACCTTAGAGGAAGAAAAAGTAGGGGAACCTCTATATTCCCATTGAACATCCTCATTCAAGGTGTTATCGGGCAGTTTGTCATATTCTAAATAGAAACCCCCCTGATTTTGATTGAATGAAAAATTCAGATTCCTCTCCTCTTGTGTAGGGAAGACCAGATTTGATGTGTCATTACCTTCTCAGGCACTGATCCCTCCAAAAATTTGGCTTCAATGTTGTAGGCTTGTAGAGCAGTGATTAATTCTAACGGCTCTGGTTTTTTCAAGCTAGGATCCATATCTATTAACATCTTTACATTGGTTGAATGTAGGAAGTTTTCCTCTAAAACTATAAAATCACCCATAACATTGCCTATTTCTGAAATGATTTCAAAGTTTAGAAGCTCTACTGGCAAATAGGGAATATTAATCCATCTAGGGTTTCCTTTTTATTTGAAGGAATAAGGATCAAAATTCAATTGCCAATCTAAAAATTCAAAGTTATACCCTTTAAAAGTAAGTGCATGTCCACACAACAATTCTTTTTTCAAATGTTCATCTTTGCAACAGATAAAAAGGATGCTATTAGGAAGAAGTGAGATACTTACCAGACCTGAATATATATCTTTAAACCAGGCCACTATGTTAGATATCATTTGACTGTGCCCTAACCATTTTGCAAAAAGTCCAAACCTTTGGCATTTGTTGATTTGGTCCTCCTTCTGTTTCTTGTTAATGACAAAAGTCATAGCATTAGGGTTTCTCTTTGCCCTACTTTATGGCGAGCTCTGTTCACCACCATTCTTCTTGCTATCAGATTTGTCTGAATTTTGTCTGACCTTCATTTCCGGTGCTGCCCTGTGGTTGTGTAAATTGTTTATTCCTTGGTGCATGCACCTGATGGATGGGCTAATGAACGTGAGAATTTTTCTCCTCCCTGCCTTCTTGTGATATATCTAGGGTTGATTTGGGGTTTTACATAGCGAGCATTCTGCCATGGCTCCTAAATCTCGTTCATTCGTTGTTTATGCTTTTTTTGAAATTACTTGTTGTCAGCCATCCAGATTTGAGGTTACATTTGGTCTTGTTTGAGCCGAATTTTGGATGGGAGCCTTATCTACCCACCTTCCATTATGAAACACCTATTGTGGATGATGGCTGCCATTGATGCCCGCTAATTGAGGGTTTTGATTTAAGATTGGTATACGGTTTGCCCTTGTTGCAGGATAGGGGGAGATACAATTTTACAGAACCCCCTTCCGGTAGCAGAGAAATTTTTTTACCTTCCGCATATTCACATTTACAGAGCTCTTTTTTTTAGTATTATATTATTATTATATAATTTTGATTATGAGTTTTATTATATATTCTACCTACCGTTTATTGTAATTGGCTAAGTTCGAATTGGGGAAAAAAAAATAATATATGCTGGGTAGGTAAGAGATTATATTTTTGAATATTTTGATTGGTTGTTTGGAGGATAGGGTTTGGTTTGGATTTCTTTTATTCAACAGTATGAGCTTTGTGTCGGGTTACCATTCTTGAGTTTTCTTCAGCATTTTGGATTTTGAAGCTTGGATTTTGCCTTGGAAGCTTGTTTTGGATTGTTGGGCACTTCATCAAATTTCCCTTCCATCACTTCTAATCTAGGTTGAAGGTCTTATCCTTTGTATATTTATTTCAAGAACTAGTTTTCTTTGTGTTTGCTGACAATATTGTATGCGGGTGTTTTGGGGAAAAATATTATTTTCTATAGTTAGACTATAGTCTGAGAATGAAATATTTGGTTGCATAAATTATAATATAAGTTCAACTTTATGGTTTGGGAAAATATATTTGGGGAAATGACTTTTGCCGTGAGCGGATGACTCTGTGGATTTCCTGAGTGGGATTTTGTTTCATTTCCTTGAGATTTAGATTTAGTATTTGCATTGTTGAAATTTTGATTTAGTTTTGGAGTTTTTTGGTGGTGTTAGGATTATCCCTGTGAGGTTCTTGGTCTAACAATGTCATAAGAGAGTTCTCTCAGAGATTTTTCCCTTTCTTTCTGAGTGTGCATTTTTGGTTGAGTATGAAATCTATCGTGACCTTATGAGAGTTGTAAATTCATTTTGGTTTGAGTTATTGTGCGAGGAAAGGCATTTTCTTTGAGAGTTTCTTCCTGTAAGATTGAGTGAGTGTTGTGAAGCTTTAGATTGAAAATATTTGGTTATGTTTTATATTATTTCGATTTGTTTATGCCCCTCTGTTGGTATTTTCTAGGTGTCACTATTGTGATTGATTTTGGGACTTAGTTATGTTTTTTATTTTTATTTGGAGTTGTAATTTGAGTCCTTCCGTACAATTTTTGAGTATGTTGTAAATGCGCTAAATCAGAGATCATATACGCTAAAACAGTCAGTAAATGCACTACAAGATTGATCATATGCATAATTTTGTCAATCATATGCACTTCAGAATATAACAAATGCGCTTCAAAATAAGTTAAATGTGTTGCAAAATAGATCAAATGCGCTGCAGGGTGAGTCAGATGCACTACTCTGTGTTGTTTTAGTATTTGTCCAGTTTGGTCAACCTGTGAGGTTATTTTTCGATTTTCCCTTGTACTAGAGGCTTGATTGAGGTTTGTTGATGTTTTTCCAGCTTTGTGATTTATCTGATTTGATGTTATTCAATAATTTTTAAGCTTCGGTATGTTGATAAGCCATAACGTTGAGTTTTTTTACATCTCCAACTTGTTGATAAGCCATGTTGTGAGGATTGATTTGTTGCTCTTGGCCCAGTAAGTTGATGTGACTTACTGTTGATATTCATTTCATGATTGTGGAAGATTTTGATTGACCTTGATATAGCTTTTGAAGCACTATTTTGATATGAGGCTCATTGTTGGTTTATTGTTGTTGCTGGCATTGAATTATTATGGATGTTTCATGGTTTCATGATGTTGCTTATGGATCACTCTTGAATGCTGAATTAGAGCCTCCTTGTTATTATTATTGTTTTGGAACGTGTTAGGGGGAGTTGGCTTCCATGTGATGACCGGGGTCGTGAGAGATAGGCAGTGAGTTGATAAGCGTCCTGTCTAGATCGCCAAGGCACATTGGAAGTTTTCCTTGTTGTAAACAAGTGATAACATTAATAATGAATTAGATGGGTTGGGTAAACCTATTCAAGATAATTAATAGTTTATCCCCAAGACTTGATCCTAGGGAGGATGTTTTAGGATAAGCTTAGGAAGGCCATTGCGGTGGCAAGTCAATCTCCCTTGATTCTCTCATAGGTTGAGATGGCTCCACATGTTTATTGGGGTTATGCCTTGAAGGGTTGTGTTTCTATATTTGGAGGATAGCGTGTGATGACACTCCACTCCTACATGTGTCCTTTGCTTGATTTGTATTTATACCTTGTTTATTGTTACGCCTCTGGGACTTTCTATTTGAGGTCGCCATGTGATTAGTTGTTGTGTTTGTGTGGATGTGATACTTGAGTTGTGAGTCTCTTTGGTAGTTGGTGTCAACTTGGGTCTAGAGTGTGTGTTGGGACCTTGTGTCATCTCCTAGTACGGGGGTGGTTCCACATGGTCGGGTGGTTGGTTCCTTTCTACCATTGGGATGCTCTCATTGGATTCTTATGCGTGGATGTGGATTCTTCTTCATTGCAGCTTATGGATGAATATTGTAGCAAATGAATGTGATTAATATCATGGGTTATGTAATGTAATCATATTGTAGAAGTTGTATATGAGACTATGTATTAGGAGAGCTATGCTCTTGTTGAAATGATCATGTAATTATATAGTAGATGATGTTTAGGAAATGGGCCTATAATTTGTAAGATGGATATTGAGATGTATCAAAATGTAATTATCTTTCAAATGGAATGCAATTCATGTTAATAGATATGTTGTAGATTATCTTGTAATGGTTCGTAAAGGGATTCATGAGTTTTGATATCAAGGTCATGTAATAGGAATTTATGTTAATGTTTAAGATAGAAAAGAATATGAAATTTGATATGGTATTTCAGATGATAATGTAAAAGTAGCTATGTAACTTGCATTTAGTGGATATAAGTATTAGGACTCGTAGTAAGATGAAATCTTTATATGATGTAATGGATTGTAATAATTTATGTTGTAATAAAATGATCTTTGAGTATGGATTTTTATGTAAATATTGAATGAATGTTCTCATTGAAAGGTTGATATTCTTGATAAATGGATACTTCTAGACTGTAAGAATGAATGGGTAGCGTTAAGATGAATAGTTAACCTTAAGGAAATGATATAGATTGTTTTAGTTAATGTGGAATGAGGTTACTACTCAAGTAATAGATTAAGACATGGGTGCATCTCAAAGTATTTGAATATTGTTTATTCATTGGAAATAATGTAATTGGATCTGTTTTTAGGAATTTATCATTATGTGTATGTTATGATTGTTAGATGAGCTTGTAGATTAAAAGTGGAAAAGAACTTATGTAAGTAGGATTGTTGTAGTGTAGGAATTGTAGTTGATAAATGATATTGTGTATGTGACAATGACATTTATATTTATGGTTGTGTTAGAAAGAAACAAGGGACCATGTATAAAATTTAAGAAGTTGTTTAATGAAGGACATTATGGTTATTGTATTATGTACTTAGGAATGATTTTTAGGAAATGTGATCTCATAAGTAATATGGATTCATGTGTAGGCAAGGGAATGCTAATTAAGAAAGGAAATTATGTTTATGCATTATGTAATGGATAATCACTGTATATGTATGATGACCGTGCTAGTAGAAGAAAGGTTAAGAGTTTAGGCACATTTGGATTTGGAGCATAAAATGAACATAAGGAAAAGGGATTGGCCTTTGATTGAAGATATCGACACATCATATTAGTTAAATGAATAAGTAGGTTGCATACCATGAAGGATAGAAGTAAATGAGTTGCATGTGCATAGTTAATGAATAAGAAATACTAAGTGTCGTAATGGAAATGGTTAGATTGTTATTGCTTATGATGGTAGTAAGCAGTGACGTTGAGATACCCTAATGATTTGTTATGTTTGATTCCGCTTGCGTAATTGGTTTATGAGTGTATGTGATATGTTTCATGTTTATAAAGATTATGTGTTAATGGACGATTAATCTTTATTGCATAGTTGTTGATATGTGTTGCATTAGATGTTACTTAAAAAAAAATTCTCCATTAGCATGTTAGTTTGCTTTATTTTCTCTAGGGTATTTTGGTGGGCATTAGAAGAAGTTTTTGAGAGACTTGTAGTGAAATTGTCATTCTTATGGCCAAAATTTTAAAATGAATATTATTAGTGGAGAACGAATCATTTGAACACATGCTTCACAAATTCTTTCCCATCAACATAGTTATTGAAGAACACTCAATTATACTAAGAGGGGCCATCGACATAGTTATTGAAGAGCACCTAATTATACCGAGATTAAAGTGAATCAGTATAAAAATAAACTTTTTATTTTCCAAAACTTAATTAACCACAACAATTATACTTCAAAACTCAATCATCCATAACAATAACACACATACAAGATACAACAATAAGGAACACAAGATGAACACACGATTTATGTGGAACCCTAGTAGGAGAAAACCACAACAAAATATTTCCTTTATAGATCTTCTTGTAGGCACCAACCTACTTTATTAACTCAAATTCTTTTATAGGCACCAACCCACAAGAGACACCAATCCCCTACAACTGGGCACAAAGCCAACAAGAGATACCATTTTTTTTCAATGAGACACACCAACCTCCCGATCTTCTCAAACATAAAGCACTGACCTTTAAAAAAACAACGTGATAAATGTTTGGGAAATTCTTGAAACAACTTCAATTTGTCTACTCAAATCTTCTCATTAACCCCATCAAAATTCGCTTTAAAACCTCTTTCAAAGATCCACCATAAATTTGCTCAAAACATGTCTTATAAATCTTCAATATTTTTGCTCATATAGTTACCATGATCTTGCCTTGAGATTTGCTACAAACTTGGATTAAATCTTGCCCCAAAATTCCAAATTTTACTTCTTTAGATCTGCTCTAAAAATAGGAATGATATCCAATAAATTATTGCTTCTATCTATCAAAACAACCTCTATTTATACCTTGCAAAAATGCCTCTTCATGCAAGAGAGGCGAGTCCTCCAAGAGGATCACCCATATCACCAAAATAATATTTATTTAATTGAAACACCCTTTCAAGGTGGGTATCAACAACAAGAGGGGTCAACCCCCTTAGAAAATCATTTATCTGTGATTAAATCCCCATATTTGGGATGGCTCCATGAGGGGGGTCATCCCATTAATTATATATTTATTTTACATTTTTTAACTCAACAAAGGTCTACCCATGTAAGCAATAAACTATTATATATGCAATTTAATTATCTTTCTTGCTCAACAAAAATCTCAATAATAGTGCATGATCTAATCTCTAATATTTTAGTCTTTTCCTTTGATATCAATAACAATAATTTTCAATAGTTACTTTGTAAATCAATTTCATAAGATTGGGTTTCAATTTTTTTAAGTAAATAGGTTCATATCTATTAAAAACCACAAGAATATTTTTTCAAATATGAAACCTTTACCTTCAATATGTACTATTGATTTCTTACTATCTTCATTAAAACAAACACTTCCTTGGTGTTAGCATTCATTCTGAAATCACTAGACAAGATCTTATTATTATTATTATTGAATCTTTACTTTCAACTTGTAATGCATATTTTTTTTTTGGCTTCTTTATATCTTGTTGTACCTTTGGTTCAATTCTTTCTTCATTTTGTAGGATAAATTTCTCTAGTTCATGCTTTGTAATTGATTCTTTAATAACTTGTTGTGGCTTGCTTTTTTTTTTAATTCCTACTTGACTCTCTTTTGTTGTCATAGAGTTCTTTGATTTAAAAACCTCTTTTTGAATATATCTAAGTAGTAGTCAAAAGTTACTACATATTTGAAAACACTTAGATTTTTCTTGATACTCCTAAAAAATTCTATTGATCTCCTCTACATGAGTGCATCTAGTTTTGATCTTTCTTATTTTAGTGATGTTTAGTTGAAATTTATTTTTCATGCTATTTCAGAGTTGCAACTTTTGATCAAGTAACTTGATCATTCTATCCTGGTTCCTTCACATTTCTATCAAACGTTTATCTTGAATAAGATTTGTATTTTTCCCTTTTGTTAGAGAATTATTTCCACAATACCTATGAACAAATTAATTCAAAAATCTAATTTCTTTTTCACTGAAAAATATCAATATTTTTTATTTATTCTTCAAGCTAGTTAGATCAAAGTTCAAATACCACTCTAATAGCCTATACACTTATTATTAAAAAAATGCTTTGAAACTTATAATCACCTCAACAATTTTTCATATTAAATATTTATCGCTTTTTGATCACCAAGATCCCATAAAGGTGAGCTAGAAGCATAAATTGGATAACTATTAAAATGCATATATATGTTAATTTGCTCATGAAAACTTTGCTAAAAAGATAGTCAATCTATGCAAGGTAAAATGAAACTTCACAATATATTGGAGTTTATTTGTATTAATGAAATGTATTGTAAGATGTTGGAACAAATAAGAAATTATGATGATATAAATGATTATGAAATATGAAATAATTTTTGTATACTAGAAATCCTTTCTACACAATCTCACAAAAATTGAAACAACTACAATCATTCAACATAAATTAGTTATGAAATTAGTCTAGTAGAGTAAAGGAGTTTCATCTTTTGGTCTCAAAATCTAAGGAGTTTCATCTTTAGATTAAATAACAAACACAAATCCTCACAATATAATAATAAAAGTTTGATAAACTAACAAAATATAAATATGAAAAAAGTTGCTTAATTTAAATAGAAGTTGAATTGAAGAACTAACTTAGATGTCCAAACTCTCAACACCCAAAATAAGCTAACAATGAAATAGAAGATACTTCCTTTTCATGCATAACCTTTTCATTTTATGATTATTTTTCATTTTATGCATGCATAATTTTTCAATGCTTATTTCAATTTCTACTCATAGATTTTTACACCATGATTTAGTTAAAGAAGAGATTATATATTTTTTAATTAAATTGATTCTATGACTGTAACTAAATTTTACAAATAACAAACAATCATGCAAATAATCGATATTATTTTATTTTAATATTTTATTTTAATTTCTCCATGATGCTTAAAAAATTGTTCTATACTCTTATATACTTCTAGATCTAGAATAAACTCGTCATATAGTTGTTGTAGGTATTCTCTCCAAACTAAATTGATACGTGGCATGGATTCCGAGATCGAATGATTTATTAATTAAGCAAATTTGGAATTATTCAGCGATTATGTTAGTAAATAATAATAAAAGAAAAGTATCAAGTCCCTTTCAGTTACCAATACTTGTAAGCTAGTTATTGTTGAATTATATGTAGCTCTCATCTGTCATATGTACCTGAATCAATGATACCCCATTCGATCTCTTTCCAAAAGAGAAAACCAACTAACATCGATTTAAAAATCCTTACATCAAGAATGCGCGACCTCGTTACATTCACGCATAGATGATTTCTCATGTACCTCGAACAATTAATGATAAAAAGGGCAGCCGAACAACCTATTTTTCCTCGGTGCAGGGTGATTCTGGTACAGGCGGTGGGAATCCTGGTTTGTGTTAAATCCTTGGAGTTTGTATATTGTGTTTTAATGGTATTTAGAAATTTGAGTGGTAGGTGAAGTTGCAGGAACAGGCAGACATACCCATATGATTTGATGTTGTGTTGAATGAAAAGATTGAAGGTGGAAAAAAATGGCGTCTTGGTCATGGGCAGTGGTGTTGGCAGTGGGAGTGGTGATATACGGAATGGTGGGGGAAGTGGCTCACAGGAGAATACTCATGAAGCATGTCGAACCCTTGCCCGCTGATGCGCCTCCTGATCGATTCTCGGAGGGGAGAGCCATGCACCACCTCTCCCGCCTCGTCCAAGACATCGGCATTCGACAGGAGGGGAGCCCCGGCCTCGAGCAAGCTGCTGTCTACATCCGCGACCAGCTCCTCCAACTCGCCACCCACGCCTCCTCCAACGTTAGGTATATCTAAAGTCATCTTTTTATGCTTTTCGAACTCTATTGAATGATATTAAATTTTTTAGATTTAACAGAGATATATTATCATGCTGCTTGAATGCTTGAGACCTGTGGGGAAGGGAATTGTGGTGGGTTTAATATTCTGCGATGTTGGTGGTAGAATGATCCTTTTCGATGGAGTCAAACTGAAGGCTTTCCACTAGCAACAGACATTGACTCGGAATTGGTTATTTCTGGTTTGTAGAGGGGAGGTATGTTGTAATGCTGTAGGAAAGTAAAGAAGCTAGGTTTCAACATTGTTAACGAGAGCTCAGTAGGGAGCAAATTGGATAACTAATCTAGTTGGTTGATTGTCTACTGTCATTGGGTACTGAATTTTCAACATCGTCATTGAGAGCTTAGGGTGCAAATTGGATAACTAATCTAGTTGGTTGATTACCTGCTGTCAATGGGAACTGAATTTCAACATTGTAATTGAGAGCTTAATAGTGTGCAAATTGGATAACTAATCTTGTTGATTTATTACCTTCTATTAATGGGAACCAAACCCAATAGGCTACCCAGATCTGAATTGATTTGCCAAGCTCCCTTGCAAAGGTTAATTTCTTATTTACAGAGAGCGATATTTCATTTCAATCCATTGGGTATACGGTCCAAGGATGCAGATGCTTAATCATTCATGCTTGGTCAATGGTACTGATATCATGGCCACGATTAGCATCCTTGCCAGTATCATTAAAATCTGTTGATTATGCGAGTATCAAGAGGAACGATCCTATTGATGCTATGCCATATCTGGATTCCCATTTTCTTTCCCATGTGGTGCTCTTTAGTCCTTGCCTTCTTAGCTTGTCTTTTAGTTCATGTGATTTGTCTGTCTGTTACAGTGGCAACAGTCTGTTTGCTCTTTGCCTTCATCCAGGGATTTCACTCATGGATCTAATGAGACGGGCAATCCCACTGTGCAAGCTGGCTCTAAGGTTATCCCTATCCCATTTAGTACTTGAAGGCTGTGAGAGTCCAACTTATCTCAATGCTAGAGGATGTGTTTTTTGCCATAAAACAGTAACTTAATTTTTCAAAAGAGGGGTTTGAGGTCTAACAGCATACTAAGTGTACAAAGTGCTTCGGGATATATAAAACAAAAATGTAAAAAATGGTGTGGATTATTGGGTTTTACGCATTTTCATGCGGCACGAAGCCCAGCATGTATCTGTGCTTTCACTGAGTGTAAGGAGTGACTGGACATGGACATGATTCCTAGCTTATGCTTGATTCTATGAAGTTTTTTTTAATATTTTATTATTATATCAATGCATGCCAAATTTTTATTGTTCCTTTTAGAATAGAATCAGTGCCCTTACAGATTGAACTGATTGGTTGTATTTTGCAATATTCAAAATCGGCTTAATCTAAAGTGCTATTCTTGGCAGAATCAGTATTATTGGTTTAACTTATAGGCAGGGTGGATAGAGAAATCGTTTGCATGATATAATTATTTTTATATGTATCAAGTTCATGGATTATGTACGAATATGCTTAACTTTATTCCTCAGGTAGGTTGTTCTGATTGGTTTATATCAATTTTTTTCCGGTCCCACAAACTCATCTTTCCATCTCTTAAAAGTGAGAATACATTCCTACATTATTGAAGTGAATGAAACATCTTGCAGAGTGGAGCCCTTAGGGCTCAACATTGTATTGCCAGTTCCCCTCAATTTGGATTTGGAATGCTATCTGATGGTAAACACTAAATAATTGGAACTTAGGTGTATTATAGGGGAGCCAATTAGTGAAAAACAATTCTAGCATGAAATACTTAAATTTTGGAACAAAATGAACAATGATCAAATTGAGATAAAGATTTACCTCAAGAGAATGGTTTTGATTATAAGATTAACTACTAATTTATTGATATTAAAGGTATGTGCAAATATTTATATCCTCAAGAGTACCAACTCCTAATTTTCACCAAAAAGATCCCATTTATTTTTGGCTGAATCAAGACAATTGGAGAAGTATCCATCTAGCAAGCACCGACAAGATTCTCAATTAGCATTGCAACCCTAAAGTGATCTCATCATCTTCTGAAGTGTCTTTAACCAACAAGTTGCACTCAATACAAAACAGTGCTCCCCCAACTACAGTGTGGCCTCACATGTCATTTCCATGGGGTAGCTCAAACACACAAGACCACCCATCCATCAAAAGCACTAAAGAGGCTGCAGGTGATGAGAGCCAAATATTTCTATCCTCAACAATACCAACTCCTAATTTTCACCAAAAAGTTCCAATAATTATTTGGCTGTATCAAGACAATTGGAGAAGTATTCATCTAGCAAGCACCGACAGGATTCTCAGTTAGCATTGCAACCCTAAAGTGCTCTCATCATCTTCTGAAGTGTCTTTAACCAACAAGTCACACTTGATATTAAACAATGCTCTCCCAACTACAGTGTGGCCTCACATCGCGTTCATGGCTACCTAGCGAGGAGTACAAGGTAGAATAACAGTTAAAACCAAGTGGTTCTATGTATGCCCTTCCACATGCTATTCCTTAGCCAATGACAAATTGGGCCAACATACTGCCCTTTGTTACTATCATAGCACCGAGAATTGTTTGTGTCACATGGGCTGAGCTGAGGCAAGAATGCTTCTTATGTCCTGCAAATGGTGATTGGGTCCTATGATGCCTCTTCATGGATGAACCAAATGTTTCTATCGTCAACAATACCAACTTCTAGTTTTCACCAAAAGGATCCCATTTTTTTTGTCTGTATCATGACAATTGGAGAAGTATCCATCTAGCAAGCATCAACAGGATTCTCAGTTAGCATTGCAACCCTAAAGTGATCTCATCATCTTCTGAAGTGTCCTTAACCAACAAATCACACTTGATACAAAACAATGCTCTCCCAACGCCTTGCATCGTCTTCATGGCTGCTTAGCAAGGAGTACAGGGTAGAATAACAGTTAAAACCAAGTGGTTCTATGATGCCCTTCCTCATGCTATTTCTTAGCCAATGACAAATTGGGCCAACGTACTGTCCTACGTTATTATCATAGCACTGAGAACTGTGTGCATCACATGGGCTGATTTGAGGCAAGAATGCCTCTTATGTCCTGCAAATGGTGATTGGGTCCTATGATGCCTTTTCATAGATGAACCAAAGCACATATAGTGTGTGTTCTGATCTATTTGTCTTTTGAAGTATTTCTTAATAACATGCCTTGCATTGCCACAATTGTGAAATGTTCCACATGTTTTCTCCTTCTTGCTACTGCCACGAGAGAGCTTTGAAGACTTTGATTCCTTTTTCCCAAGGGAATCCACTGCAGGTTTTTCATGATAAGAACACTACCTTGATCATTTTTGCTCCTCAAATGGTCTAAACTTGGCAGAAGTAGGCCCATAATCAGCATGAACATTAACAAATGACCTGCACCATGATCACATCAATATGATCTACAACATCATCATCATCAATATGATCCAATCATGATCATCATCAGTATGATCAACAACAGGATTAGCATCGACATAAGAACAATACCAGAATTCAGAAGATTATGAGTAGAAACAACAGCAGAATCGGTTGAACTGGAAGTGCCAATACAATGCTTTGCATGCCTCTGAACATCTTCACACTTCTTCCTTACTTAGGAAGCTCCTCTAAAAGGTGTGAATTAATAAAAAACAAGTACTTTATGTTAATCCTATGAGGATCCCGTTAATACTGAGAGGGCGGGGGGGGGGGGGGTGAATCAGTATTAATACGAATTTACAAGATTAAGCCAAAATCAAACTTATATCAGATCTGAAATCATTTATCAAATATCTCAACTTCTTTTATCAGATCTAACATTCTCTTTATCAGATTTGCTAACACATTAATCAAATCATTTACCACATCTATCAATTCTTTCACCACTTAAGCAGTCATATAAATTTGATCATTTACCAACTCATTATCCTCATCTATTAGATCAAACACTTTCTATACCAACTCTTATCAGTACCGGCAACCTTTGATAAACCTCTAATAATACATCATAACCAGTGTACTTAGAAATAGTGCATGAAATGTAACATAAACAAGAACATCACAAGAAAAACATTCCACACATGAACACCATAATTTTTGATGTGGAAACCTAAATAGGGAAAAACCACGGTGGGAGTTGGTACCCACAAATATTTGTACTCTTTTGAAGTACGCCCTGTTAGGAGCTTACAATACGCCCTGTTAGGAGTCACCCGGTTAAGGGATTTGCCTAGCAACCCGATTAGGAGCTTGATGATCTGTTAGGATCAACCTCGTGAGAGGATTTGCCACTCTTTTTGAGAGTTGTTTTGTTAGGGGACTTAAATGTTTAAGGCCTGTTAGGACCTACCCAGTTAAGGGATTTAACTTGCTGCAACTGTTAGGGAACAACAGTGAAAAAGTGATCTGTTACTTGCACTTATCAGCTTGCTAGATCAGATCCAGTTATGCTCAACACTCTGCAACTCTTAGGCAGATCTCACACTTCTCTTGGAGGGCTCGACACATTCTCTTAAGACCACCCACACAATAAACATCAACTGTGCCATCCTAAATAGCCATCTCAACTAGGTTGGCCACTAAACCCTAATTACATCATGAAATTACAATCCAAATCATAAGAGATCATCTCGGATCAATATACAAATCATTACATCAAATTACAATGCAATATCAACCGTTGGTTGATCGAAACCCATCATGAAAATCCGATCTGTACCAAAGTCAAAACCTCAAAACACTCCACTAAGCGTTTCCCTGTTTCCCCAGAAATTCTTCCTTGAATCTTGCCAAAACAGTAATCAAACATTTCATGCGGGTTGTGCCGTGTTACCACCTTCATGTAGACTTGCCGTCGATCACTGCCATAACAAAAATCATTACCGGTTTGATGATTTCTTCACTGGTCCTTAAAACCTACTAAAACCCTAGCAAAACTTCATCAGAAATTAGAAACAAGCCTTCTGGTAGTCATCACAAGTTTTGGTTCCGGTCAGATACTCTTTTCCATGATACAAGCTCACATTCCAAACTGCAAAACACCAATCATCGCCGATTGCCCAATTCAACTAAAACATCTCTGCTTTACTAGTTAAAGTCCTAATTCACAGTCTTCTGTTCTTTTTCGGTAAACCTTGTCTTCTGGTAAACCAAATCACTTAGATGACAAAACAAAACATCAGGAACATTAGTAATCATCATTTGACATCAGTTGCCATCAATGACAACACAAATAACTGATCAAGTCATCTAATCACAAAATCTCAATCTCTTCTTCACAAAAAGTCTTCTATCCTCTACCGGTGCAGTCATCAGTCTTAAACTGCATCACCTGCATCATCTCATTCTGCATCAGTTATGCCAAATGCCAACACTTTAGGTATCCTAAATACATGAACTCATTGTTTAAGTTTTCAGTTACACATCAGCAACGCGTTGTTCATAATCATAGTACAACTGACCTCTTTAAATCGAATCACCAATCCAGTGACCTATAAGGTAAAGTCGATGTGGTATAAATTCACTCACCCTAAATATAGGCATTAAAACACTATTACATCAATGATCAATGTTTCACTTACAGGCATTAAAACATTATAAAACATAATTACAATGTAACTTTAATATTTTAACATGATTCAATGTCCAAGCTGACTGGTTATGTTGGCATAAATGGGAAAAAATTGGTCTAATGACTCTTAGGCGCATGTTAGCCACTCAACTCAATTTTTTTTGAAATTTCACCAATTTTTTCCCTTGGCCATTTAACACTGTTCAGATGATGCCATTTGGGACTACCAAATCAATGCTATGTCGCTGCCAATTCCAACAAAATTTCATGGAGAAGGCTAATGGGAGCTAACACCCAAAATTCTTCCTTGAGTGCCTTCATGCTAGTGAGATTGTCAAGTGGGCTATACATGATCGCTTTATAGTGCAACTGTTTTAACAATTGCTGGTGGTAATGCTGCCGTTGTTTGCCCTTAGTTCTGACTGTGACAGTGTAATGTTCCCTAATTAGTTACACTCTAAATTAACCCGAAGTTACCCAAATCTAAAAGATAGGTAATTAAGTTTTATGGACGTACCTTTGTATACTGGTTTCTGCAACAAAAATTAGAGAACGCATGAAATAATACTTGTAAAACTGAAACAAATACCAATGAAATTATATTAAATGATATCAATTCTGCTATATTAGTTACTGTTTAGAATTACAATTTGTTGGGTATAATTAGTTTATTATATAAAGTTAGATTGAAGGTCAGTTACCAGTTAATTCCTTAGCCCATTAGGGTAGGCTAGTTGGATAGGGTGTCAAAGAAACCATTCCTCCTAGCTCCAAGTGGCAGGTGTTAGGCATCCATCATGGAGTGGCGTACTTAAGAGAGAGTCCCTCATTTACAATGAATCATTCATTATATTTATTCATTTCATCACATTATGATAATCATTTATTCCTGACATGGATAGGATGGGGCCTCCCTCCCTCGTTTTCAAGCTCTCCAAAATTATTCTCTTCAAAAGCAGCTTCGTTAGCAACCGGAACTCTTCTCTTTGAAAAGGTATTACTTATTAATGAAAGCATCCGATTTACCAGAAACTCTTACGGTTTTTCCTTGCGGATTGCAGTAGTGCTGTGTATTGGATTATCACCAAAGTTTTCTGTCAGTGTTACTTTGCATCAGCATTAACCACTTATTGTCATTATCCCATTATAATCAGTTTGTTATTCCTTTTATTATAAGAATTTACAGTACTACCATAATTCATGTAATCTGAATCTGATTGTATTATGTATTCCTGAGATTATGTACATATATATATATATATTATGTCTGACAGTACTGTTATTTTAATGCTGTTTGAATAAATGGATATAATTTACCCTTTTAACTTAATATGATATTAACTGTCATTGACTTGATTAAGAACATCTCCCTTTAATTTATATTCATTG
This sequence comes from Cryptomeria japonica, assembly GCF_030272615.1. Taxonomy (NCBI): domain Eukaryota; kingdom Viridiplantae; phylum Streptophyta; class Pinopsida; order Cupressales; family Cupressaceae; genus Cryptomeria; species Cryptomeria japonica. Next base: position 467,417,057 of record NC_081407.1, read on the forward strand.
GTGCACAGATCTGGATTTAAATATGTATATCATACTGGCTGATAAATACTCTAATGCTAACTCAGAAAATTTATGCTTATACGTACCTTTGACTGGTTCTGACTGCTCTTTTTCCCCTTACTGGCAGACGCAGGTATTTTCTTCCGTGCTTTCTTCTTGCGGACCTACTTGCTGGTCCTGTGCGAATTCTTCTTTTCTATCTCCTTTCTTCTTCCTTATGGTCTTGGTGGATATCGAGCCTACACCTTTCTCTATTCCCCTTAGCTATATTTTCAATCAGTTGCAGCCCCTCCATCTTTTTCTAGCCTGATGTTTTGACCATTATAATATATGTGACATTCCATGATACTTATTCCTTGGAGGTCATACTTCATTTTTATCCCCTCACAAAGAGGCATGACTCCTATTATTAACAACGGTTTGCAAGCAAGTTGTGTCTTTGCCTTCGTGTCTTTTGATTATGTTCTCTATTGATTAGACATCCTTGCTAATCGCTACCTCCATCTCTTCTCATGGAATATCGATCTTGTGATAGGTAACATTCCATTAATAATATCGATGCCCGAAGATACTATTATTACTCCTAATGTTCCATCTCACCGTTGGCTGATAAACCACCATCTTAACATTGCTTTGTTCTCTTAATCCTCACTGACTAACCCCAAGTGGCGATACTTGGTATTTTAATAGGCTTTCTTGACTTAGTCTTTTACATCTCCTTACGTATTGCTTGGAATGTACACCCTTGGCCACCTTCTAATTGCGAATCTACCTTCTAATTGCGAATCTTACGTAGCATTGAAGAAGATTCCAACTGTTGGTCACGGTTATTAATTATCGGCACTTATTTATAATCGTATCTTGTTGTTTATTGATATTTGTTATCACGTTGACTGATTCTATTCTTCTCTTAATTCATCAATACATTGACGCCTTAACTATTAATCGATACTTAGCATCTTGTTTTCTTAATTGAATTGTTGAAGAGACCGTATGCTATTACAATTTGGAGTCTTTCTTTCAAATTCGTCTCCTTAGGAGACTTCCTGAATTTGAACCATCTCAGCGAACTGTGTTATGAGGATTAATTTTAGACTAGTTTGTTTAGGAATATCACATTGGTTCATTGTTTTGGCCTAGTGTCCATAGTCGGGACATGACAGACAGTCATCACTGCTTGTCTCTCTTGCCCCACCTTGCAATGTAATTTGATGTTTCACTACTGATTGGTTTTACATGGTCTCCAATGTGACCCTTGCTAAAGCCTGAAATATATTGGGGAGATTATGGAGCTCTAAATGGATGAATTTTGCAGAAACAAAAAATGGAGTTCTATTAACATTTTGTGAGCATCCAAATATGTAATCAGATATGGAAAATGTTGTATTCAAATAGGAAATCCTCTAGAAGCCCCAATTTTCCCACTTAGATAAAATGTTGAGCTAGTAGATCTTGACAAACCCAATCCTCTTCAAACAAGTTTCTTTTGCCTATAAATTCTTTTTGGAATCGAGATCTAGGATCTAAATATCTCCCATTTCCATGAATTTCATTGGATCTATAGAGTTTTAGTTCTTAAGCTTTGGTACCATGCGAGATTTAGAAACATAGGTCCATAATCTATAATCAAACAGGCATAAACTCTGTAAGCATAAGACAGAACACCAATGGATTGTGGTGTCAAGTGAGACCAAAAGATGAAAATCACTATATAAAATGGAATAAATGATTACAATAACGGATAATAAGGTGGGAGTTATTTCCTCTGTTCATACACCTGTAACAAGTTACAATAGGGTAGGTTAACCCATTAAGGCACCACCCTGATATAATAATGAGAGCAATTTATGCATGTAAGGTATGTGATGTCCCCACGCAAGACTTTGTCCAGTATTATTAAGAAAGCTCCTTGTATTATGAGAATAAGGGAAAACGGATATATGATCCTGATCAATAAGACCAAAATCATAAAGACTTACAAGCATCCAAAGACCATCTATATAAAATAATGATTACCAATGACTAAGAACAGTAACTTAGCGATCTGCTGGAAAGCTGACAGACTCTATTTTGACTTGCGATGAATATAATGCTTAGTGGTGGTCATCAGATGAAAGAGGTCGGAGAGGATATATTAAGAAAAATCATCATACACAGGCAGCTAATGAAGATCTCATAATTATCCATCAGTTATTTTCACCATGAAGGGGAGATATTAGAAAGAGCTTCATCGAGTATCATCTACCGCCGAGTAGAGCAGCAAGTTGGAGCTTATCTTCATCGAGCAAAGTCGGATAGTAAACAACGACTAAATAGAATCAGTACAGATGTATAAACAGTCAGCGAACATTTAGTATATCGACCATATATGAAGACCCATCTTCATAGACAGGTCATCCCCTGGATATCGATTATGCTAAGGAGGTGATCAAGAAGGTATATTAATGGAGAAATGCGATACGGATCAACAAGAGTGAGGAGACCAATGAATGGTAAAAGGATGGTAAGCGAGGGACCAATATCGATAATCATATGAAGGAAGACAAATCAAAAGATAAAGATAATTACCAAGCGACAGCATTAATAATATTATCTCGATCAATGGAAATATCCGTTAATTAAAAGACAGCGACTGGCCAAGAATTTAATCATCGGGATAATAGTATCTAAGGGTTGATAAATGAAGAAAACCATACAAAGTTGTAGCCCTGTATGGTGGTACCCATTTGAAGAAGTAGAAGATGATCATCAAAGTGAGCCTCCGCTAATGATTAACATTCCTAAATCTATCACCAATTATAATTAAGAGAGACACCGATTATGAAAGTCTAAATCAATACTTATCATCAAATGATGCGATTAGGTGGTAATAACGAATAGGCATGAGTCATGTCTTTTGCCACAACTTATCATTCCAATTACAATTTATAAGAAGGCACTCAGAATAACTTCAAGGGAGATAGATACGGGAGTGAATGCAATATATAGAAGATTAATTTTGAAGTGAATACGAAAGATTATAAGGACGAGATGGTGATATCTTGGTATCCCACTAGTGACCAGAATTATATCAGTTTCAAAGGCGTAGTAGGGAAATATGTGAAGAATAAACATTAAAGAAAAATATGAAATGCAATTCAGATTTATATCAAAATACATAAAATTGTTAATATTGTGGAGGGAAGAATATACAATACATTGCTATAGAGCAGAAATTGGAGGAAGACATAGCCACATTTATGATCAGATTTTTGGGGAGAGATATTACTATATTTATGATCAGCTCAAATCAGAGGAGACTATCGAGATAAGTTCTATCCTTCAAACTATTTCTAGAGTTTTAAGTTAAATATTTTAATGAAACATATTCAGTTCAAAAAAAAATATATCATTTATATATTATAAACTCTCGTCTTAAGTAAAAATCTTGTTTCAGGGCTAAAATTAAGGTAAATCCCAAAAGGGGACATTACAAGGTATGTTTACATATGCGTGTTACACTTACAAGCTACATATTACCTAATGGTATGCCACAAGTAATGGTAACTCAAATGTCCCAATAGGAGTTTCTCACAATCTTTTAGGGACCAAACTTTGCTTAATAGAATTTGACACCCTATCATAATGTTGCAAATGACTCAAGCTTTCTGAATTGGGTTGTTTGTAGCTAGGGATGCAAATTTATACCTCTGGCAACGTGGCCCAGTAGTTTTTTTGTATGATATGAGAACATTGTCCTGAATTGCTATATGAATTAGATGCTCCTTGGGAAGCAGTGGGACTTAATTGCTTCTAGTTTTAATTATTGATGAGCATAAATAATAAAAGTGTATAGTTTACAATTGTCTCTTTTGCGTTTGAGTGAGGCAATCTATCCAAAATTCATTTTCACTGATTGCAAATAATCTTGAGTAGAGATGAGGAAACCAACATTTAGAATTGTTGCGGTTGTACATTTTGCACAATTCACAAGGATGAAGATTCCAATATCTACTGAACTCGTGATCCCTTCTACTTCAATAATTCCAAGTTGTTCAACATCAACTATGTTTGCATGTAGATATGCTTTAATGGAATTGGAACTTGTGGTGGACTAAGAATTTTCTCTGGTCTAAATGGGACCAAAATTCTTCAGTGTAGTTTCTATTTCAAGTAGTTTTGAAATTCCTTGACCTTCTTTTCTATGACCTTGACTAATGTACTCTATTTAGTATTTTCTTTAATAGATTGTAGCCAATGCCATTGTTGTGCCCCTAAAAATCTGGCAAATTAAAATGGGGAATGATAGAATCTTGAGGAATTGGAATCATGTATCATGTCTTATTTTGTTCTTGTCTATGCATCTGCAACATGTGATTTCTTCTCTTTCATCTCTTCAAATTTTTCCTATGGTATGGCCAGATTTTGTTGAATTTCATCACAAACCACCTCATTTTTGGCTAGTTCTTGTTGAAGCTCGTGGATGGCTCAGGTTCACCTTTCCTCTACTTAACACAATCCTTGAACAAGAGGATTTTCAAATGGAGAGAGATTCTTTTTGCCATTTCTATAATTAACTCCATAATGATGTTTAGGTTATTCTGCAACTGTTGGTTCTCATCCCTCGTGTTATTTTCTTCAAGGAGCTACCTATATTCATTATGCAGTGCTGATAAGAAATCTGCATCAACGATATGTTTCATGTGATTCTTCTTGCTTTCCTTTCCATGACTGTTGCAAGATGACTTCAAGTGCATGAAAATTGTCCTTTGATACTTCCGATTGGATTGGAAATTTGTTGGACACCAAACTAATGTTTGGAATTAAGATGTGTTATAGATGGAAGCAATTAATTACAACAATTACAGCATGAAAATAAGTAGGGAATGCTTTTGAAATGAATCATGATGGATGGAGATAAAAATATAGACAAAGGTGACAGATTTTGAATAAAACAAATATAAGTATTAACTCATTGATATAAGAGGAGTGTATGGCTATTCTTGAGAAGAAATGTAAGCTAGCTCTCTTTTATTATTAGAAAATAAGGTAAATCTTTGAGAAGAAATTTGAAGTTACCAGCCTTTGGTTAAGTCCAAAGAGGTAGCAACCTTTGAGAAGAGATTTGTAGCTACCACAGTCTATTCATGGTTTGTGATGCTCTGCTGCATGTTAGTAAACAGATCTCTCTTTATGAACATTTATTAAATTTAATTCCATTTGCCCGATTGATAAAGACAGAGCTACTAACAGTCGTAGAGATCACCTTTGCATTGGATCTTCCCCTGCGTTTGTGTCATGTCCCCTCCTTGATCGTTATACATAACATAAATATAACAATTATTATTATTAATATAATATTTATCAACAAATAATTATTTAAAATTTATTCAATATTTATTTATTATTTATAATATTCTTGAAATATTCAAATAAAACAAATAATAATAATATAATAATATAAATAAATAAAAAAGTAATAATAAAATATAATATTTATTAAGACAACTAAAATGGAAGAAATCTGAACACAGACAGCATCCAAGCATTGAGAATCAAAAGCAATTAATGGACATTGATGATCATATTAATCATCATGCAAAGAGTGATTAAATAAAGAGCAGTATTTATGAAGACGGATCTATTATATGGGGGATAAACAGCGATGAATATATCTCAAGAAATTGATTAATGTTGGAGAGTTTAGGAATACCAATTAATATACCAATATCAACTCCAGTCAACAAAATCGGCGGCTTCACTAATTACCATTGCCGGCCTTAAGGGATGGAAGCACATCAGTGCAAAGTTTTAGTGTTTAAACAATAATAATATTTGATATGTTTTGATCAATAATAATATTTAATGATTGATTGAATTAGTTAAAACACTTGAACGATTAAACAATGGTAATTAGCACCAATAATAGTAATGATGAGAGAGTGGCTTAGTTGTAAGAAGAGTTGCGTTGGACCAGGTAGGGAGAAGGAATATATAACAGGTAGGGAGAAGGAATATATAGGATCTGCAACCATCGAATGGGTGGAATCAGATCAGAACTGTTATTAAGTTACAGGCAGTGTCCTCCTCGTCCTTAGTGGTATGTATAGAGACGTGCTTAGTATGGATGATTAATATAGAAGGCTGCTAATGTTCCTATGCAGAATTTAATAATATTATGAATATTAATAATGATATAATAATTATAAATTATTATAGTACTATCTAGTAACTACTCTGCAGTAATTAATAATATCTGAAAATAGAAGGAAATATATATAATGCTTTGATTCGGACAAATAAATAATAGAATATAAATCTGAAGTATTATTAAGTAAATATCAGGAAGAAGAATATGTTTTTCTGTTACTACTGTCTGTGTTTAAGAAGTTGGGAAAGGAGATGTTCCTAATAGGGGACATTACAATTGGTTTGACACTTGCAATAAGAACTATGGATGTATGATAGATGACCAATTTATTTATTAATAGTTAATTGATTGAGCTGCGGAATATCACTGATTTGATTCATGCTAAGGTTGAATTGTCTCCTAATATATTTAGTTTGAGTTATAAGTATATTGATATAGATTAATTATGGCTAAAACTTGCCTAAACCTAGTAGGGGACATTATAGCTTAATGAATGGTCAAAAGGCATGAAATAAAAAGTTGTGATTCCCTCAAACATGATATATAAAAAGGAGAGAAGAGAATTCATTTGGGGAGAAAAGGGATGAAGGAAGAAAGAAGGGAGCAAAGGAACTAAGGAAGCATTAATGGGAAGAAGATAAGGATGTGACTCTTTAAAAGAGACGGCAACGATGAAGGGTTGTGACCCATTTGAAGGGTGGTAATTGTGAAAGGTTGTGACCATTATGAAGAGGTGTGACTCTCTCTCACATTGGAGGATATAAAGGCGAGAAGTTTTCACTTTTCATTTGAGGAGATAAAAAAAGGGAGATCAATTTGGGGAATAATATATTATTCTCAAGGGCAACAATGAAAAGGGGTGACTCGATCCTTATGAAAGGTGGTAACCCCTCCACCAATAAGGTTTAAAAGAGAATTCATTCCAAGCATTGAAGGGGACTTATCAATCAATGGAGGAAATCAATACAATTAACATCAATTCTCCTAAAAATGCAAAGAATCTTCAGCAATCAAATACATATTGAACCATTCAGCAATAGCACTCATCCAAGAGAGCAGCGTTCAGCTTTCAAAGAGGGAAACAACATCGAATTGAATCTGCCCAAATTATCACAACAGACTGAAAATACATAACCTGCAATAATTATACAAGTATAGTGGGCAAGATTTAGTGTCCTCCCAAAAGGGGACATTACAAGTATCTTATTTCAACTTCTTCTTCCATGTATACTAATAACTTTTTCACCATAGTAGAAGAATACCTCATGTCTATTATTGTCAATTTGTTGAAAGGAGAAAATGAACCTCTTGAATGTCTGTCTTGCATCCTATATTCTATTTTTGCAACCATCACCATTTAAGACCAACATTGCAGGTTGTATGTATGCCCTCACATACTGAATGTTACACCACTTTCACAATTGCTCATAATATGATATATCCGCTTGAATATTTTGCAGTTTTAAACACAAGGAATTGCACTCGTTTACATTATCATAAGAAAATTCCAGCAAACTCAATCACTTGTTCAGCGGGAGTATTTGATAACAACTTGGAAAAACTTACTGAAAATGAAGAGAATACAACTTGGCAGTATATCCAACCACTTCCACTTTTCAGCGTGTAATACAAAACTAAACTCGACCACTGATTCAGTGGAACTGTAAATAACAAATTCTGTAAAGTAATAGAATATGAATTTGGTGGTAAATCAGCCACTTCCACTTATTCAGTGGGTAACAAGGTAAGCTTCAAATTTGAAAATTAAAGAACGCCGCTTAGGACTACTATAACATCGGATTACATTAAAGCTAACAATGAAGCATCACGAGAAAACATTGCTACTAAAATCCATGAAGTTAGAGAATCAATCCTAAACTCAAAACTGATAATTTATATTGAAAATCAGGATTTTAGAACAGCAATACCCAATCTGATATGCAACAGCTGTAAACTGATTTTTCCAACCAGCAACACGAATATGGCATGAATCCCAATGCAGCCCAGGAAAGATGGTACGGCCAGCAAGAAGGTATGGCTGACAACAAAAATCAATGTCTCCACCAAAAGTCACGATACCTTGGGCATAGGAGCGCCCATATCCAAGGAAAAGAACAAGTTAGTACCCACAAAAATCTATTCAAACATCTAGTTGGTAGGAATATAACTTCAAATCAGCATAGAGGGTTTTCACACCTCAAGATCCAAGCAAATTTCACTCACACTAGTTAGGAAACATCAAATCCACACAAAATTGAAATCTCCGTTGGAATACCTTGGCAACCTCTGGATGAAGCTGCACCACACTCAGCTAGGAGTTATCTTTCAAACTCGAAACTGGAAGAAGCTAGGAGGCACTCAACCCCAAAGCAAGAGTCTCTGAAAATATTTCAGCAACACTTCGTTATCAAAATAGTAGCATCCCCAAATGAGCCTCTCTAACCTGCTTTTATAGTTCTCTCAAATGGATCAACCCTCTTCTCCAAGCCATGTGGGACTAAAAGTTTATTTATTTCCCTTTTCATGTGCACAAATAACTTAATTTTTTTTATTAATAATTCCCAACTTGGACGACCACGTGAGAACATCTTTTAAGAACAACTTAAAATCATTGAGCCTAGGTGTGGGGGTCAAAAAGCAACTTGGAATTATAAAATCACTTCAGATATTACCTTCCAGAAACGAACTCCAAGAGAATTGAATAAGCCACCCCATAGACTAGACTGCCAGAAATAGAAACCAAATGTTGTATCATCTTGCTAAGAATAGTACTTACTAAAAATAGCATATTGCTAAAAATAGTAAGCGACTCCATACACCTTTTAAGTACAATTTGGGTAGTCGTCAAAATTTACAAAAAATAGTAAGTTCAGAAATCTTTTCTGATGGAAATGCATGTCACACCGTTTTGAAGCTCTTTGAAAACCCAGAAAGACCCAAAGAGCAAACTATTAGATTCTTGCAAACAACCCCCTGAAAACCTCCCAGAAGATGGAAACCCTAATTCTGTCTTTGATTAGCCTACGGGCCTTTGGAATAGGCTAAGAGTCATCCAAAAAGACTAATGCTGGAAAGGGAACATTATAGTCTGACCTCCTCAAGTTTGCTTGTCCTCAAGCAAACACAAGGTTGGATGTTGTGAAATCTGCTCATCTTCCCAAGTGGCATCCTCAATCGGTAGCTTCTTCCACTTCACCAGATATTCCTTAATAGATCTTTTCCTCAAAGAGTGCTCCCTGAAATCAATGATGGTTTCGGTATCAGAACCAATTATCCCTCCTCATCCAATAGAGGCAAATCTGATGAAGCTACTACATTATGTCCAAGTGCCTTCTTGAGGCGTGACACATGGAAAACATTATGCACCTTATTGCTAGCTGGTAGTTCTAACTCGTAAGCCACTTCTTCGATTCTCTTGATGACTCTAAAAGGTCCATAGAAACGTGGCTTGAGCTTTTCTGCCTCATTCTTCTTGATAGTGGACTGTTTGTAGGGCCGGAGTCTCAAGTAGACCATGTCACCAACCTCAAAAGTGCATTCCAAATGCTGCTGATCAGCATGCAACTTCTGCTGATTCTGTTCCTACTGAAGGTCATTCTTTAGAGACCTCAAAATGTCCTGACTCTATTGCAACATATCCCTTGCTTGAGGGGCCCTACTATCACCAAAGATCAAATCAACAAAGCTTGATGCCTCATATCCATACAGAGTCATGAAAGGTGACATTTTGTTTGACATGTGGTAGGAAGAGTTATAGCAATACTCTCCCAAATGAAGCCATCTTACCCAAGCTGTCTGTTGCTCTGAAACATAATTTCTAAGATAGCTCTCCAACCATTTGTTCACAATCTTCGTTTGCCTGTCAGACTGAGGATGATAACTAGTGCTTGGAGTAAGCAGTGTACCACTCAATTTGAAGATATCTTGACAAAAAGTGCTTAGGAACTTGTTGTCCCTATCATTCACAATGGTTTTTGGTAAACCATGCAATCTGAACACCTCTCTACAGTATAAATTAGCAACCTGAGCTGCTGTAAATGAGTTGGTAATGGCGAAAAAATGGTCAAACTTTGTCAATCTCTCCACGAGAACATATATGCAGTCTTTCCCTTTCACCCTGGGTAGCCCAGTGATGAAATCCATTGAAATGCTTTCCCATTTCTGATCGGCAATAGGTAAGGGCTGCAGCAAACCAGCTGGAAAAGTGTGTTCATTTTTGTTCTGTTGGCAGGCTGGACACTCCTTAATATAGCGAACGACCTCATTCTTGAGTCCCTTCCATGAAAATCTCTCACGAATCTGTCTTATATGTCTTAAAATACCCTTGATGACCACCCAAGGGAACGCCATGAAATGATTGCAGAACCTTCTTTTTGAATTTAGAATCAGGTACGAGGAAGATTCTGCCTTTATAATGTATCAAATCATCAAACAATCCAATGCCCGGTTCCCACAACATTGTGCTCTCAAAGCAACTAGCTGTTGTCCCAAAGGGACAATCTGAAATCTCTAGGTTTTGTTGTAACTGGCTTCCTCGATGTAGATGCCATTCACTGTGAAAGATGTCAATCACGCACGCCTCATCCCTGACAAAGTGAAAAACTCTGTATTCTGAAAATGCATTACAAGGGAGAAGCATATCAATGGCTCCCCCAAGAGTGCCCATTTGTAGGGATGAATTGTCGATGCCACCATCAAGGCAAACTCAGTCATAAGTTGACCCTAAAGACATGAGCTCCAACAACTCTTCAAACTCATCATGAAAGACCACGGGGCCAATTGAATCCGAGCCACATATGTCTCCCTCAAAACGTATATGTATAACACTAGTGGCTGATCCACTAAGTGCATATTCAGCTACCCCCTCTCCCTCCATGACTTGAACCTTCAAGGGGTTCTTGAAAAGTGAAAGCTTACCAGCCTCATGATGCCTACAAACATACCTATGCCCATACAAATCTGAATGCAAATGCTGCTTTGCTTGACTAGCCAAATTTTTAGTCCTCCTATCCCTTCGTAGCCATCCGTCACATCTTCCTTGCAATTGTTCTAATCATCCTGTAAAGTAGCTGCTATCTCATGATGATGCAAAGGGAAGAAATTGTTGTTGCCAAGCAACGAATCAGAATATATGTCCAAAGTGTCTCCAAGGGCATCAAACACTCCTTCCTTTGTGGAAGGTTCTTCAATCAGTGCTGCTCCAAGAGATGTCTCTAAACAAAAGTCACACAATTCAAGCCTGACTCGAAGCTCCATCCTTTTGGCTGCCATGATGATAGATATATCACTGGACTTTGCTGTCCCAATGTGTGTCCCCCACCAAAGGCCAACCTCCTCATGAATGCCAATGGTCCCAGTTAACATGCTGCTGTCCAATATCAGAGAATCAGAATTTTCTGAGTTTAGGGCAGTGTCAAACGCCATCAAGAATTTTCTGTCAATAAGAAAATCAGAACCTTCTGTGTGGAGGATAGTAGCAAGCTTAACTAAAGAAATACTGTTTTCAGTCAATAAATCAGAACTTTCTGATTTTAGAGCAGCTTAAACCTCAATCAAGATATCACTCTCCTCATGATGAGATGTCAAAGCACCAACCGGGTTCTTCCATTCTGAGCCAACTCCCCAAGAGGCCTCCAACTGAAAATTACATGTATCCTTCTCATGGCTTCAAACTAAATCCTTCATCCTCTCAACCTTTTGCTCAATGTCAACCACCGTTGCATTATGTTTGCCTTCCTTGGGTGTGGCTTCAAAAAACTTATGGTAACCTTGGTTTTCTGATTCTTGATTGTTCTTCAATGAACTCATGGTAACCTTAAGCTCATATGTGAGCTTGTCTATATCATCTTCCTTGCTTCTCAAGGCATCAGAATACATCTCATTGAGCTGTAGGAGATGGTCTCTATCAGCAAGAAGGTGAAGGAAATATGATTTCATCACCACCATAGCTTCTCTAAGAGCCTGCAAATCTGAAAGAGATACTTCTCCCTCTTGCATTCTCCACAAACAATTTGACATCATTCGGTGGATAACTCCAATGTGGGTGAGAGATGCAACTATCATACCTTCATTTAGCCTCAATTGACCTTCCAAGTGGTGTGACTTCTGAAACCCATGTTCTGATTGGTCTATAGCTCCTTCCTCAACACTTTTACCATCCAACTCATGCACCAACAAGCTGTCATTAGCATAATTGTGGATTGGATCATTTACCTCATGCTCCTCTTCAATTGCTGTTGCGAAACCATCCCAAAAGCAATTTGAATTTCTATCTTTTACCTCATGTTAACATCCTCAATTTGAGTACCAATCTTGGAAGACTCAGCCACATTATTATTTTCATTTGAAAATGATGCTTCCTCATGACGAAGCACGAATTTGGAGCTGCTATTGCAAACATCTGAAAAGATGTTTTCTACTTCAGCACTGTTATTAGTACCATTCTTCATGTGTAATTGGTAAGAAGAAATTGGGATTGCAGTAGAGTCATAAATAGGTCCATTGCAAGAGAGATCTATGTCATATGTAGGATTCATCACACCTGGATCCCAAATGCAACGTTTCTGATTATTTTGCTCACGGGATGTGTGATCTTAGCCTTTTTGTTCACTACATTCCAAATTTTCTGAGTTTCCATCATGTGTATGAACATCATCTAACTCAACAAATCCCAAACTATGGTTTGATTCCTTGCCAAGATGAGGTGGAAGTGATGAAACAATGCTAGACTCAATTAGAAGGGAATCAAGTGAATTCATACCTCCTCGTGGCTGATTTATCATAGCTGGTTCTATAATCTCAATGACAGTATCTTCTTCAATCTTCATCTGCTTTTCCTTTGGAAGCACGTGAGTGCATTCAACACTGTCACTAGCTCCATAAGAAACATTAAGGAACTCATCATGCTCAATCTTAACTACTGATTGTTCTTCTTCTTGAATGACAAACTCATCAATGGTAGGTGCATGCATGTCATAGGGATCATCCTCAACATTCACAAACTCCTCACTTATAGTTTTTCTATCCTCTTCCTGAGCAAATAGATCAAAAGCTATCATGTGATACTCTCTCTTCACAAACTTAGTCTTGTAGCATAATCTCGGATGGTGGTTCATGAAACTATTGAAAGGTAATTCTTCCTTAATAGCTTGAGGAAGTGTATCATATTCCTCAAACATGCTAAGAATTTCTTCCCTCATCTTCTGCTCATATGAACGCATTATTAAATTCTGACTTTTTGCTGAAAGCACAGGATGGCAGGAATATCTGTGCTCTGATACCACTGAAATATCCCCTTGATTTTGTAGTTTTAAACACAAGGAATTGCACCCATTAACGTTAGCATAAGAAAATTCCAGCAAACTCAGCCACTTGTTCAACGGGAGTATTTGATAACAACTTGGAAAAACGTACTAAAAATGAAGGGAATACAACTTGGCGATATAACCAGCCACTTATTCAGTGGGAGTGTAAATAACAAATGCTAGAAAGTAACAGAATATGAATTTGGTGGTAAACCAACCACTTCCACTTATTCAGTGGGTAACAAGGTTAGCTTCAAATTTGAAAATTAAAGAATGTTGTTTAGTACTACTATAACAATAGATTACAATAAAGCTAACAATGAAGCATCATGAGAAAACATTGCTACTAAGATCCATGAAGTTGAGAATTAATCCTAAACTCAATTGATAATTTATAGTGAAAATCAGGAGTTTAGAACAACAATACCCAATCTGATATGCAACAGCTGTTAACTGATTTTTGCAACCAGCAACACAAATATGGCACGAATCCCAATGCAGCACAAGCAAGATGGTACAGCCAGCAAGAAGGTACGTCCGGTAGCAAAAATCAATATCTCCACCAAAAGTCACAATACCTTGGGCATAGGAACGCCTAGATCCAAGGAAAAGAACAAGCCAGTACCCACAAAAATCTAATCAAACCTCCAGTCGGTAGGAATATAACTTCGAACCAGCATAGAGGGTTTTCAGTTTTCACACTTCAAAAACCAAGCAAACTTCACTCACACCAATTAGGAAACATCAAGTCCACACAAAACTGAAATCTCCATTGGAATACCTTGGCAACCTTTGGATGAAGCTGCACCACAATCAACTTGGAGTTATCTTTCAAACTCAAAACTAGAAGAAGCTAGGAGGCACTCAACCCCGAAGCAAGAGTCTTTGAAAATATTTCAGCAGCACTTCGTTATCAAAATAATAGCATCCCCAAATGAGGCTCTCAAACCTGCTTTTATAGCTCTCTCAAAGGGATCGACCCTCTTCTCCAAGCCATGTGGAATTAAAAGTTTACTTTATTTTATTTCCCTTTTCGTGTGCACAAATAACTTAATAAATTTTTTTAATAATTCTAAACCTGGACGACCACATGAGGACATCTTGTAAGAACAACTTAAAGTCATTGAGCCTAGGTGTGGGGGTCAAAAAGCAACTTGGAATTGTAAAATCAATTCAAATATTATTTTCCAGAAATGAACTCCAAGAGAATTGAATAAGCCACCTCTTAGACCGGACTGCCAAAAATAGAAAACAAGTGCTGTATCATACTGCTAAAAATAGTAAGTGACTCCAAACACCTGTTAAGCACAATTCAGGTAGTTGTCAAAATTTACTAAAAATAGTAAGTCCAAAACTCCTCTAATGGAAATGCATGTCACACCATTCTGAAGCTCTTTGAAAACCTAGAAAGACTCAAAGAGCAAACTGTTAGACTCCTACAATCAACCCCCTGAAAACCTCCCAAAAGATGGAAACCCTAATTCTGTCTCTGATTAGCCTATGGGCCTCCAGAATATGGTAAGAGTCATCCAAAAAGACTAATGCTGGAAAGGGACATTACATAATATGATTCAAACTTTGCTTGTTCCTATTCTAAGTAAATCAATTATGACTAAGTAGCTATCTCAGTAATCGAACAATGCATGCTTGCAAGTTTATTTATCATTATGACAGACTTAGGCATTGATTTTCTTTTTGGCTTTTCTTCCAGACGGGGCTCATAGCATCCATTTCAATAAAAGATAGTATCCTTTCACTGCTTATGTCTAGAATTAGAAATGGACTGCAGCGCATAGTTATTGGCTTCCAGAAGGAATTATTCTTTGCATCTAAAACCTTTTGCAGTTCGGCCTAATTCTCTATTAACCGAAGACAGCTAAGAAATATTGGATCAAGTAGATCTTATTTGTCTCTACAAGCTTCCATATAGGTTTGGGATTCACCAACAATCCACCAGATGCACCATTCTCATTAAATATTTTGAAAAATATTAATATTGTTGATGCACCATACAACACACCTGAAAAATAAACATACTAAGAACTCATGTATCTTGTTTCACTCCAAAGTAAATATAGTTAACATCTGTATTATCCGATAAGTTTCAATTGTGCCTCATTATGGGCAATAATGTATTCCCCTTGTATTTTGTGCCTTGCATATCCGGTTCTCCATATGGTGCCCTGGAGCTGTTTCAAAGCAGTAATTTTTTGATCAACACTTATCATTGATACATTAGCCTTCTATACATTAATCACCTCTATTAGAATAATATCTTTATTCAATTATTTAATGGTCAATATTGTAATATATCGTAAATTTTTTAGGAGTTTCTAATTTTGTTTTTGTTATCCGTTGTTTCTTATTAGAAACATTGATCTCTTGTAATCTATTTAATGATCGTTTGATCATTTGTTTAATATATTCAAATTTTACCAATTACTCTTGTAATATGGTATCAGAGCTTAGGCAATAATTTTTTTTCGAAAAGATTTTTATAATTCTAATTTTTTAGTGGAAAATCTTTTGGAATTAATTTTTAGTCATTTAAAAAAAAAATCCGCTTAGGGTTTTGCGTTTGTGTGTTTGAGTTGCGCGATTTATTTTGCACCCGTTTTGCTCCCTGCCCATTCTGCTTTGCAACACGATCCGTCTGTATTTTTTGGCGTCGGTTTGTGGGCGGCCTTGTCTGCATGTGATTTCATTTCTTTTGCGCCTCTGTGTGCGTGCGACAGAGGTTTTCGATGCGATTTTGAGTTTGTTTATTTGCATGAGAAAAGTTTCTGGTTGTGCGTGCGACGACGAAAGAAGTCTCCTCAATTTACCGCACGATTTTCTCTTTTTCGTGCCTGTTCAAAGCTCCATTCGCCATTTTTGTGTGTTTTCGTGGGTTCAAACCTGTGATTTGCCGTGGTCGCGATGTTTTCTGCGTGGACGATTTTTCTGTATGGTCTTCATTTCCGATAGCAGCAACCGTTTTTCTTTTTGGCAAGATCAGTGCGGATTTACTTTCTGCGATTTTTCTGCAGAAATATTTTTTTCCGTGCTTGTGTAGATTTTTTGCCGATTCTTCCAGCCGTCTAGGGCTTATTTTCAAATCCTCAGTAATTTTCTTAGCGGCTTGTCATCAATATTTTTTGGTTTCTATATAATTTTTTTTGGTTTTTTGAATTCTCATTTGGGTCACCCTCAACATTTCCTAAGTCATCCAAAATCCGTACATTGGGATCCGTGCTCGAAAATTCATTTTTTTTTGCCTCAAAATTAGTGCACACTTTTTGCCTCAGTTTCATTTTTAACACGTCGCGTTCATGCATTGACTATCTCCTACCTCGATATTCATGCCATCATTCAATCAACCAGCTTTGACCTCAATTTTTCTTGATGACTTCTCTGATGAATATTCTATTCGAGGGGAGTCAAAAATTCAACGACAAAAACTACAATACGTGGAAGCAATGGATGCTCACAATATTTGAGTATCGTGTCATTGATCAGTTGGTCCTTGGAAAGACCAAACATCCTTTTGTAGCCGGTCTTGATCAAACAAAGTTTGATGAACAAAATTGTGAAGCTGTCATGCTCATCAAGTTCTCAGTGATCGATGATCAGCTTCTTCAGATACCTACCGACAAAACAACTGTCGAGATATGGGAGCATCTCACGACGCTGCATGAGACGTCTGATAAGAGCAGAGCCTTCTTTTTGAAAAATATGCTCTTCTCTATTGTCATGGATGAGAGAAAATCCCTTCAGGAGCATCTCAATTTGATCAAGGACATTTGTGACTAGTTAGAAGCTATGAGCATTTTGTCGAAACACTCAACATCACCTCAACCGGTGTTGATCTGAAGTTCGCTGATCTCTGCACTAAACTTCTGCAGCAGGATCGGTGGAAGCAGTAGTACCAACTCATCCTCTATAGAACAAAGCATTTGCAACCAAATCCTTTCATAAGGATAAAGGCAAATCTTAGTCTTCTCAATAGAAACCCTCAGCTCCGTCATTAGAAGGCTCGAAGAAGAAGAGTGTTCAATGCAATTACTGCCATAAGTTTGCTCATATGAAATTTGAGTGCCGTAAACACTTGGCTGCACAGGCTATAAGCAAAGTGGTTCACAGCCGAAAGCAAATGTAGCGGAGCACACTGAGCAGAGCGAGTCTGCTTTTTACGCCTTCATGGCTAAAAGACCTGCAGACCATGTCAAATCTTTTGCCTGGTATATAGATTCAGGTGCCTCACGCCACTTCACTTGTTGTCGGGATTGGTTCACTGACTTTCAACCTTACTCAAATTCAGTTATTTTTTGGAGGGGAAGAGTACACCGTTGGCGGAAAGGGCAAAATGTGCAGATTTAGTCTAGAGGGAGGAAATTGATTTTCCTCAACGTGTACTGTGTTCCAGGAATGGAACTCAACCTTCTCTCAGTTAAATTCTGAGACATTCTCCTCGGCTCGACATGACCTTCAGTTCACATCAGTGCACATCATTGATAGGGAGACTCAGTCTACTGTTGCCATGGGTCTTGAGGATCATGGTCTATTCAACTTAGTTGATTTTGGTGATTCTCAACAACTTGCCATGGCAACCAAGCGCTCCTCTGTTACTACTCTCTCACATTAGCGTTATGAGCACTTAAATGTGCACTATCTTTCTTAGCTTGTTCGAGAAGATCTTGTTATTGGATTGCTAGAAATTCAGACCCAGAACCTTGAAGTTTGCGGAGCATGTTAGGCTAGGAAGTAGCATCGGACTCCGTTTTCGGATGGCGACTCTTGGAGAGTTTCCAAGGTACTATAACTGGTCCATGCTGATATTTGTGGACCTATGGCTACTCCTTCTGTTACTGGGTCCAAGTATTTTCTACTTTTTGTTGATGATTTTAGTAGAAAAATGTGGGTGTATTTTCTTTATCAGAAATCGGAGGTGTTTGTTTGCTTTCAAAAGTTCAAAGCATTAGTAGAAAAAGAGTTTGGTCAACCTATTGTTACTCTTCGGTTTGATAATGGGGGAGAATTCTGTTCTTCTGCCTTCTCCCATTTCTGTGAGCATGGCATCGTGCGCCAACTCACTACACCTTACACCCCTCAGCAAAACGATGTCGTTGAGCGGAGAAACTGAACGATTGCCGAAATGGCTTAGTCTATGCTCGAACACAAGAATGTTCCAAAGAAGTTTTGGGCTAAAGCAGTTAACACTGTAGTCTATCTTTTGAATTGGTCTCTTATTGTGGTTGTGAAGAAGAAGACTCCGGAAGAGGCCTGGTTTGGCCGCAAGTCCAGAATAAATCACCTGAAGGTTTTTGGCTCCACTACTTTTGTTTGGATCCTTGATGCTAAGAGCACCAAGTTGGATGCCAAGAGCCAGAAACTCATGCTCACTGGCTACATTGATACTCACAAGGCCTACTGATTGGTTGACATCGAGACAGATTGTCTCATCTTCAGTCGTGATGTGGTTTATGATGAGGAACGCGGGCCATTTCAGCTCTCTCCTCCAGTTGTGGATTCCAAGGATCAGCCATTGAAGGCTTCAGACTTGGGTGTCCGTCTTCCATTAGGTCCACCTGATGGGAGGGCTCCAGCTGTTCTAGTTCCCGCACTTGCATCTTTTTCTTCTCCTGCAGGATCACCTAGACATGCAGCTGCACCACCTGACTTTCCTCGAGATTCCTCTGATCTTTTGTTTGATGAACCTGATCTTGTTGCACCTCCCACATCTGATGTTGGCACTTCTACTCTCCGGCCTAAATAGTGGGCTAAGACACTTGTTGATCTTCATGATGACGAGCTCATCGAGGGTAGAACTGCTCGGAAGAAGAGCAAGCAACCCGATTATGTTAATTTTGCTCTCATGGCAAACATTCACAGTGTGTATGAACCACACACATACATAGAGGCGGAAGGGATACTTGAGTGGGAACAAGCAATGTCAACTGAGCACTAGAGCTTGCTGAAAAATAACACTTGGGTTATGTCAGATCTTCCTCCAAGGAAGAAACCCATTGGATGCAAATGGGACTATAAGGTCAAATACAAGGCAAATGGCACTTTGGATAAGTGCAAGGCTCATCTCGTTGCCAAAGGCTTCTCTCAGTGTGAAGGAATTGATTACTAGGAGACCTTTGCTCCGACAGCAAAGATGAGCACCATCAGATTAGTCCTAGTCATGGCAGCTCACTGTGGCTGGAAGTTCCATCAAATGGACGTCAAGAGTGCCTTCCTGAATGGTGAGTTACAGGAAGAAGTCTACATGACACAACCTCTTGGATTCAAGGTTGTCTGAAAAGAACACCAGGTACTCAAACTAGTGAAAGCACTCTATGGCCTGAAACAGGCTCCTCAAGCATGGTACATGAAAATTGATAAGTACCTCACAAATCAAGGTTTCTAGAGGAGTCCTTTTGACTCAAATCTATATGTCAAGACTACTGGCAGTGATATAATCATTCTGGTTATATATGTTGATGATTTGATCATCCCTGGCAGTTCGACATCTTTGATTCAGGGAATCAAGCTGAATTTATGCCAGTCTTTTGACATGACCGATCTTGGGCTTCTGCACTACTGCCTAGGTTTTGAGTTTTGGCAGCAGTCTCATGGCATCTTCATCTCTCAGTCCAAATATGCTAGGGCTCTGCTAGACAAGTTTCGAATGCAGGATTGCAAACTTGCATCTGCACCTATGAAGAAAGGCTTGAAGTTGTCGGCCAAATCCAGTTCTCCAGTTGAGAATGAATCCGATTTCAAGCAACTAGTAGGCAGTTTAATATATCTCAGCTCCACTAGACCTGATCTGAGCTATGCAGTGAGTTACATATCCTGCTTCATGACAACTCCTACATCAGATCATTGGGTTGTAGCGAGGCGGATTCTACGCTATGTCAAGGGCACTTCAGACTTTGGTATCCTTTATGGACGGACCAAAGATCCCAGACTCATCAGTTTCACAATTTCGGATTGGGCAGGCTCTGTTGATGACAAAAAGTCCACATCCGGGTATGTCTTCAGTTTGGGCATAGGTGCTGTCACTTGGACCAGTAAGAAGTAGCAGGCCGTAGCTCTTTCCTCAGCGAAAGCTGAATATCGAGGAACAATCAAAGTAGCTTGTGAGGCAGTTTGGCTTCGAAGGATGCTTTCAGACATCCATCTGTCTCAAGCAGGTCCTACACCCCTCTTTTGCAACAATCAAGGGGTGCTGAAACTCGCCAAAAATCCAGTCTTCCATGAGCGGACCAAGCATCTTGAGCTTCATTGTCACTTCATCCACAAGCTGGTTGAAGATGGATCCATGGATTTGTAGTATGTTCCTACTGAGGACTAGACTATAGATATCCTCACCAAGTCCCTACATCCGGATAAGTTTGTCAAGTTTAGGTGGCAACTTGGTGTAGTAGACAGATTGATGATTAAGGGAGGGTATTAGAATAATATATTTATTCCATTATTCAGTGGTCAATATTGTAATACATTGTAAATATTTAGGAGTTTCTAATTTTGTTTCTTCTATCAGTTGTTTCTTATTAGAAACATTGATCTCTTGTAATCTATTTAATGATGGTTTGATCATTTGCTTAATATATTCAAATTTTACCAATTACTCTCTTAATAACCTCATCCTTTCTAGCTTAGGCAGAGGGTAGTGAATTTGTATGTTATATCTCAATGTTGCTAAGATCACATAAGCCTCTAGAATCCAAAGAAAATCTGACCTAGCCTTACTTCATTGCCACCTTGCCATGAGGATCTAGAGCATCAATTATATCTCGCGTGTTCTGGATTTTGCCAGACTTAGACCAGAGCAATCCTTACCAAGGAGTATTGGACTTCAACTGTCCTATATGTTGCCATAGAGCAACTATAGCTTTGCGCACTTAGCAATTAAAATGTGGTCTGATGCTATTTCCGACATGATTGTATCGGCATACTTCTGCTAATTTTCCCAATTTTCTATCTTAGGACTTTGTTTTCAATAATACATTGCAGGTCTTCATCTCAACAGTTGGGCTCTTTTTCTCCAAGTTGAATTCGGCCAACAATTAACTCTAAACACATTGATTTTGAGGTATATGGTATTAAAATTCATCTGCAGATCATTACATGAGATAGGATTCATTTGGTGTTAACTGTTTAAATAGAGAATCCACCATTCATCATTGGTCAAGCTATGTGTATTCTTGTCCATGCCTCAATGCTTGCAACCATGTTGATTTGGAGAGGATCCATGGGTCTCTTCAGAAGCGCTTCTTACGCTTCCACAGGTGATTGTCGGAAAGATGATGGGGTTTCAAAACCCCTTTCAGGCTCTGATTGAAGTTTTAAAACTTAAAATAAAATGCCTATAGTCTTTCTTTGGACTTGCCTTTGTCCTTCCCACAATTTTTAATCCAAAATAAGAAACATTGTTGCTTTCAAAATGCCTCCACGTGCGTGATGATGTGTGTTTATGAAGTTTTGAAAATACCAATTCTTCAACAATTTCCTTTGACTGTGGTTAGGGAAAGTGTGTCTAGCCCGACACTGCATTTAAAACAGAAACTAACTTTTCAGTTATTTTTGTTTTGTTTTGTGAGTTTGAGATAAAGTGCTGGGGTCCAATGAGGTTTTGAAAACCTTATCGGACTCCGGAAAAGGTTGTCAAACCAACAAAAAGGTCCGCCAACTGTCTTTGGTTTCATATGCTTTTGTGGAAGGATGCCCGTGCTATGTTCCAAATCTCTATTAAACATAACTTTCAATTCAGTAACTATGGCAGATAGCAAATATACCCTTATTATATTTGAGGAATCTTATTAATCTCATTGTTTATTGGGGCCAATTTAAATCAGACTCTGATTTCATTGATTCCTGCCAACTTGCATTTGTTTTGAGAATTCCGTTTTGCAACAAAATTTTCTTATTATAGGGTGATGATATTGGAAACGTTTAAGTTTCGATTTGAATAGGGATTGGAAACGTATTTATAATATCTCAATAGGATATAACAAGTTGGGAAATGTTAAAATGGGCCTCAGTTTAAAATATAGGCCAACACTACAACACATTGTTTTCCACATTTACATGGCAATTCTTTTGTATCTTTTATTAGTAGGAAATGAATAATCAAATTGCAGAAATTGAAGTTCTCCTTGGAACTTGAAATGCCACGTGACAAGTATTTCACCATGAAGTGGATAGAACATTTTGTGACATGAAACCCATAAAAGCCAAGATTTCAAGATCTACATGAAAATTTCTGAATTTAAAAGATTTTATTTTATTTTATGAATTTTGATCTTCGCTGTTTGTTTTTTGGTGATCAAACCTGCTCTTAACAAAGCTAAGCACCATCACATCATGTTGTACACATCCTAACCTTTCCAACACTTTTTGATGGGGTCTTTTGGAGCTACTGTTGCAGAGTTATGCTCTTGACAACATGACCTACTAGTTTTTTGGCATGTTGTAAGAAAATTGTCCTGAGCTGTCATCTGGATCACCCTCAGAAATGATTCAATTTCTTGTATTTTACAAAAGGGCTACCTGCCACGTCTTAACTGAATCCCCTGTAGTATCTCTATTATCATTTTGAATTTGTAAGAAGGGTCATAAGAAAAATCTTTTGATGTGTCAGTTACCAAATAGTGTTTTCATATGATACTAGAATGGTTTGAAGTCCAGGAGCATGCATACATATTGTTTCCAGGTAACTCCATTGTAGGAACATGGACTGTGTCCCTATTCTCACACCCGCAGTTTATGGTGACTGCTTTGTAATATAAATGTATCCTTACTGATTCACTCAAGTGCCCAATTTGAGTGGTCTACCTGTCTCCATGCCTGTACCTTTATCCTCCTGTCTCCAGGTAACTATGCTTGTGGATGTCTTGACAGTTCAAATTATTTTGCATAGGGATGTACTGATCTGCTGTTTCTGAATAAATTTACTGATAGTATACCTTGCTTTGGATGTCTTTCTATATCTGTTACCAACTAAAAATAAAATGATTGTTTCATTGTGAACATCATCACCTGATGTCTTATTGTTGTGAATTTATTCATCTCTTTGCCACTGAACAGTTGGGTTGTATTCCTACAGTATTGAAGTGGACGACGCATTTGTGAGTGGCTCTTTCAACATGATATTCTTGCGCCACAGCATATCTCTGGCATACAGAAACCATAGAAACATTCTAGTAAGGTAATTTTCGTCTGCGCTGTTCAATTCTTTTATAGAACAAAATTGGACGGTGATTCTGAAGTTTAACTAACTGCTAATATAACATGAAAATCAGGTTTTTGCAGTAAAAATGTTTTTGTAATAATTTCCTTGCAAATCATCATGTGATCATTTTTTAGCTGTTGTGATATATAATTTATTATTGTATTTGGATTCTTTCCATGATCAATCAAGTTCCTTGATTCTCTCCTTATGTATTTTTGTGAGATGTTATATAATTTGTTGTAACACCAAAAACAAGTTGAGACATAAAACTCCATGAATTGTTGTGCAGATTTTCTTGCTCTAAGATTCTGTAAATAATTTCTTCACTAAGAGCAGTGCCGATGAGTTTTCTGCAAAGCTTTACCTTTTCCTACCTCTATCTTCTGTGCTGGGTAGTATTTTAGAATGGACATATCTAATTGGAATTTTTGATTGAATATGATATGCAATACATATCAAATGTTTGTTGATTCCTGCCACAAGCTTGTATGCTGCCTTATCGTTGAGTCTTAAATATTCAACCAGAGTTTAACTGCTGCTATGTGCAATGTTAATATTAGTTTTTTTAACATATGTTGGCTCAATTTACTGCAACTAGCCACAGTTTGTATTTTTGCAACTGTAATGTACTTCCCATTCTTGTGGTGCACTTGACACAGAGTTGGGGTAAGAAATCTGTGTTATGTGCACAGTTCCTCTTGTAGTTTGCGGAAAAGGCATTGGATGGATGTAGTAAGGAAAAGCATTACAATTTGGAAGAACCAAAAAGAAAAAATAATACCTGCTGGGTTGTATTTAAATATAACCATGAGAGCTTAATAAGATTTCAAAACTTAACCTACAAATCAAGAGTGTTCCAATCAATACAGATGATCTATGAGACACATTTTATGGAATTTCAATTCAATTTTGAATGTTTATGAAAACATTGCAAGTAGTAGAGAAACCTAACATTTCAGAGGTAGTGTTTTATTCTAGCAATCAAATTTGTGTGCACTTTAGGAAGTAGAGCTATGAACTAAAGTAGACTTTGAGATCGAAAGATTCTTGGCCAATGTTAGAGGTCAATTTATCAATGCTAAAAAACTCTGAACTGGGAGATCATGTCTTTTTGAGGTTAGAGCCATACAGTTAAATGTATCTGAAGCAATAGATGAAATACAAGAATCGGACATCCAATAATTATGTCGGCAGTAGCAAAAATCTTTCTTGGGATTTTATTGGAAAAAAATGGCAAAGTAAAAAGATGCTGAAAAATTCTGGAAAATAGAAAAGTCAAAAAGAAGGTTGTCTAAATTTCATTTCAAATAAAGGACAAAACACTGCTTGTCTATCTGGTCTAGCTCAAAATAAATTTTATTTTTCGCTTTTTAGAAACAAAGCATTGGTTTGGAGGTGGCATTTGAGGCTTCATGGACCTTTATGGTGCATGCAATTTATCATAATTTAATCGCTTTGAAACAAAGGTCCAAGCCCTTCCTAAAAGGTTGGTGTTAAGGCTATAAAGCAGTAATCAGGCTCTAACTGAATGATAATGGAATAGATTTTCACAGAAGAATTTGTGCCTTTGAGTACAGCCTAATCAATTCAATGTTTGGTTACATTGGCTAACTGAATTCTTTAATGTAAAAATGGAGTTTTTTATGGAAAATTCAAAAAACAAGTATTTTATAGGCCAACAGAGAAATCTGGATGAAAAAACTGTAGTTTATTTGTGATTTAACTGTCCTTGAGAATTGTGTCAGCATTCAAAGGAAGAAATGACAGTTTCAAAAATCATGCAAGTGATTCGAGGAAAAACATGGAAACCTGATGCAGATTGGATTGCCAATTAGGCTGATTGGTGATTTATTGTGGTTTATTATAGATTGTTGCTACTATTAAATATATGGAACCTACAAAGTTTTTCTGATGACAGCCAATGTGGTATACAAATTGGGACTACTGCTGCCCACAAGAGAATGCCGAGTACTTTATATATGTTTGAAGAAAGTGACTGGCAACAAGATTCCTTGCCAGATAGAGCTCCTGCAGCTAGTTAAAGAAGCAAGGATTGTATTGAAACCTGAAGCAATTTTGCAGACAAGGACTAAAATGCTGAGGATTTGGGAGATCATGGAATACCCCATTGATTGGAAGAACCTGCCAAGGGAAGATTTTAGATGGGATAATGAAGGTGTGATGCATAAACATCCACAGCTAGTTTGCATTGAAGACAACACTTATTTGAATGAAAGCGTCAGGGGACAGGGCAGGCATTTTATGCCCTTGGTGTTATATGTGCCTTAGGATATGGAATTGCCTTTGACTTGGTCATTTGATAAGTACTTGATTTAATTGTGATTTACTAATTGGAATTCATATTGACGTATTGTATTCTTGTATTGTTTTGGGATGCAGTCCTCACAAAGTGGCTTTCTTTTGAGCACTGATTTTCAGTGTATTATCATTCACTTCACTTACACTATGTTGTGGGGATCAATTCTGTTTTGTTCTCTGTTTGTGAAGTACTGCATCTGTTTTTGTGTTGAATAAATAACATTGCGGATCCCCATCATGCATCCTTTGTATTTCAGCCCTCATGTCAAGTGAAAGGTTATCACAAATGCAAATCCCATGACCTGGTAAGTGTGATAAGTGTTCACTGATCAATGTGATGCTGCCCTTCCATTCAACATTGCAAACATTGCATCCAATGGTGTCTCCTCCTATAATCAATTGCCCTGTTTGTGTCATGCAGCTGCACAAACTGAAGCAAAGGTTTCTCATTTTTGAATGTTCCCCTTGCAAATGGCTTCAAAAACTGTGTTGGGTATCCAATTGGACATCATTCCCAAGTCCTAATTGAACTTTTAGTTTGTGTTTGATTGCCACTTCACCCTTTTCTCCCCTTCTATTTTCTTGTTTCCTCATATCTATCTGCTTATCACTATGGAAACTCATCTTATATTCTAGGCATTGCAGGAAAAAGAAGAAAAACAAAACTGCAGCAAAGTGGCAAATTGAAAAATAAAAATGCTTTTTTGAAGTTCTTTTTACCAAATTCATGAAATATTTGGAAAAGTATGGGAAATGCACATGCCTTGCCTCCAATAAGCTGCAAGTACCTCCACATTCTTGCAAGTCTCTCTATTTGCCCTTCGTTTCCTCTTTTCTTCTTCTATCCCCCTCTTTAGTCTCTTTTCCATGACATTCAAAATCTGTAGAATGAGTAAGTTTAGGGTTTAGGGTTTTCTAATTATCAAAATTATCTTTTTTATATGTTATTTTAAAGTTTAAACACTTGTGTTATGTTGTGGGTATCTTTGACCTAGGACAATTGAGGAAGATTGCCAACCTGCTGGACATCATGATGTTCCCTACAATAGGAGGGATTTTTTGAAGTTCCCTGTAGATTGGAGACTTATTGGAATTCATAATTTTAGAGATATGACATTTGCAAAATAGATAAGAAAAATATGATGAGGGGGGACATTGTGTCTTCCCTCTCAAAACGTTCTTGATGTCCTTGACAATGTCTATTGTGAAACAGATGTTTTTCCATGGGAGGCTGTTCTATAACAAGTCTATCAAGAGCTAGACTCATGATTTACTGCACTTGAAAAAGAATCTCAGACATAAGTGAGGATGTATTTTCCATCAATATTTAAGTCAAAACTTTATATTATGCAAGTGTTCATGATAAGGTGAAGTTATAGTGTTATATATAGAAAATATAATTTGCATTATGAAAAAATAATTTTGTGATATAAGCATGAATAATTGGTGAGCATGATTGAGAGTGCTTCTGGGTTTAACTGTCTAGTATTTTTTTTGCATTCATAAGTATATCTGTATGTAGGAATCATGGAAATCATCAAAGCCATCAATTAGGTAACAACAAACCCTAATAAGCTAAGAAATGATCCTATCACACTCAATAAAGGAATGGAAGTGAGATTTCAGAAACAAATGCAAATTAAGGCACATAAATCTCCTTCATATCTCCTCCATTGTTTCTCTTTCTCCTCCAAATATGTGGGCTTCACCTACAAAATGCAAATGTGAGGAAGGAAGCAAGATTGCAAATGAATTTGACAGCGTGAGGGTATTCGAGAAGTGGTTAGTTATGATTGAGAAAAGAGTGCTCAATTTATAGACCATTTGATGAGGATTCAAAAAGGGCAACAAAATAATTAATTGGCATGATTTGTGACAAATTATGACAAATTGAATGACCAATTTCATGAGATTGCAAATGAATTCGACAGCGTGAGGGTATTCGAGAAGTGGTTAGTTATGATTGAGAAAAGAGTGCTCAATTTATAGACCATTTGATGAGGATTCAAAAAGGGCAACAAAATAATTAATTGGCATGATTTGTGACGAATTATGACAAATTGAATGACCAATTTCATGACAAATTGCTATGTGAAAATGTGACAAATTGAGATCAATTTGTGCTCATCAAATTATGACATGATTGAGAGGGAAAATAGCCCTTTGATTTATGACAAATTGAGAGCAATAATTGCTCATAGATTTTACATGATTGAGAGACAAAATAGGCCTTAAATTATATGACATGATTGAGCACAAAAAGAGGGGCTAATTAGGAGGAGAAATTAGTGGGAAAAATTAGGAGGGAAGAATTAGAAGAAATTTGAAATTCGAAAATTCGAAAATTAGGTGGAAAAGAGGAATTAGGAATTAGGAAATAGGAAATAGGAATTAGATGACATTAATTAATAAATTCTCATTTATTAATTAATTCATAAAAGACTAATTAGCCAATTAAATGAAGTATTTAATTGTGACACAAGACATAGGGTAAATGAATAAATTCATTTATCCTAAGAGAAATATTAGTAAAGGATTAATAATTAAAGAATTATTAAACCCTAAGAGAGAGACATAAATCAAGATGATGCCGTGAAATAATTAACATGATCATGATTTAATGATTGAATTGATTGATTGATATAATGATTGACTAATTAACTAAAATTTGTTGAAATCAATGCTCAAGATTGATCATGATGATTGAAATGACAAGGACAATTGACGAAGATAAATGATTGATGGAAAATCGATTGGTGATTGATAAATGATAATTGATTGATAATGGTTGATGACATGACATTGAGAATTGATTGGAATTGATTAGGATCAAAAACGATGATTATATGAAATTGATAGCTAACCATGATCATGAAATGACAATTGAGATTGACATCGATAAGACACAAATTGAAACGACTGAATAGGATCAAATAGGAAAAGAAAGCAAAAGAATGACACGATGTTGACAAATGATAAAGATCAAATGTGCAACATAGAGGAAGTGTTAGTAAAATGCGAAAACCTAAAAGAAGGTAACATAGACATGTTAAAGTATCACATCGCAAGCGTTGACCATTTTTAGATGCCTACAATATCTTTATTATCATTTGATACTCATGATTTCAAATATTATAACATTATAATAATACTGGCTTTTTTAATCCGTAGCACATATTAAAACATTTTAATTCAAACTAGCAAACATTAATCTTGTTATTATTATGTGGTAATACAATGTTAATTAGTATTTGAATTACTAATAATGCTAATAACTTTATTTTTTCTAAATTTACTACAAACCTCTAATTCAAAAAAATACTAGAGTTAAATCCAGTATCACAATAATTCTGTATAAT
Source organism: Cryptomeria japonica (assembly GCF_030272615.1). NCBI lineage: Eukaryota > Viridiplantae > Streptophyta > Pinopsida > Cupressales > Cupressaceae > Cryptomeria > Cryptomeria japonica. The sequence continues at coordinate 467,446,373 of NC_081407.1, forward strand.
GTCCAGCTACACTTTGACTTGGCAAAATGTATCATAACATGATTTTAAAAGTACTTCTTAAAGGATCGGTGAACACAAAATTCACCTAGTGGCATTGTGATAAATAGAGCATGTTTTATAAGTACAAATAATTGGCAAGTAGTTGCTTCTAGAGCCTCTGGGAGGGTTTGACAATTTTGGTTTTATGGGAGCCCTTGGAGTCTACAAGGAGGGCCCTATTCACATTTAACATCTGAATCAAAGGAGCATTATCACAATATGGCCATTGTATCCTACTCTTGAGTGATGAGCTTGCAGCGTATCTGTACATGTTGCTTGCATCAATACATGACATTATATTTCTGTGACCGCCTATACTGTATAGTGTTCCACTACACTTTCAAATGGGAAAAATCAATCATAACATGGTTTGACAAGTATCTCTTTAAGGATTGGTAAACACCCAATTTGTCTGCAGGGTTCACCATTTTGCCCTAATGAAATTGGAAGGTTACTTTGTAAAAGTTTTTATTGGTTTACTGTTTAATTTGTAATTCACTTTTCATTTTGTTCTATTTAAGCTAAAGTTCTTAAATTCACTGGTTGTCATTTTGCTACTGCTTTCATTGTGGTGATATATGACAACTTTGATTGCATTATTTGTCAAGATCCATTTTGTTCCTCAATTTAATCTCAAATAGTTGTCTTCATGTATTACTTACTGGAGAATTGGCAGGATTGCTTCAGCTTATGCAAAGAATGATGATGCAACAGTTCTTATCAATGGTCATTATGACAGTCCATTGGGATCCCCTGGAGCTGGTGACTGTGGCTCATGTATAGGTTGGTTGTTTGGTTTTCCTTAATATGAACTTCTAAGGCAGATTGGTAGTGATTTCCTTAATGTGCACTACATGTTCAGTAGATAAAAAATTTGGTTGCTCTTTTTTTTTTTAAAGTAATGTTTGTCTAAGCACTTATGCTTGTTGCCTTTTACGACAGCATCAATGTTGGAAGTAGCACGCCTCATTATTGATTCTGGATGGGTGCCGCCCCATCCTATCATTTTTCTTTTTAATGGTGCAGAAGAGCTTTTTCTCTTGGTAAGCATTTATCCTGTAAAGTTTAATGGACAAGTTTGGTATGCACAGGGCTTCTTGCAAATCATAATAAAGTTCCAATAGTTTTATGCTAGAGTTTTTATTGATAATTGAACCTTATTATTCTATAGACAATAACATCACTTTGTTTCTTCTTTTCTTTATAGAATCACATGCTTATGTTTTTAGTTATGAATCTTGATCTCTATTGATATTTATACTTTTGATAAATTCTGTAGCTCTTTTCCTGAGATGACTTACCTATTTCTTAGTGTTCATGCAAATTTTTTTAGTTGTTTCAAATTGCTTAAATCCTTTTTCATCTTTCTAATGGAGAAGAGAAATGCCTTTTCTCCAGAGGTCTCCTTTGCACAATGCTGGTATAGTTCGATTTTTTCTGAGAAATTTTCTTCTGCATTCTTTTAACTGTCATTTAGTATTTCAGAAGCTCTTTTCATACCCCATGGATTTTATTAATTATCTGCATTTCCAGTCTTCACATCATGTTTGGCTTTCTCAATCATTGTGATCAGGTTGTATGCTCAATCACTGCACACATGTGTTCTGATATAAACATCAAATGGCTTTTATCTGTTTATACCGTAACCAGTATGCACCTTTATTGCATTCCATTTTACCTGGGAAATTAATGCTTGATTGATAGTTGGAAGTTGTGTGGGAAAAAGTAATATAGGAATTGCTGATCTGAGCCAGTATTTAGTTGAGATGCCTTTTCTATTTAATGATGACTGATCCGGTTCTTTCTGATGCAGTTTCACTAATTTAAATTTTCTTGACTACTAATATGCTTTTATTCAGTACTGTATGACATTTTTGCAAATTCTTGTTATAATCTTTGTAATTTGTTGCCACTTTGTTTCTATAGTCGTTGTTTGTGTTAGTTTTTACGTTATTAATTCAGTTTTTCTGCATACATTTGTTTTCAGGCATCTCATGGATTTATGACCACACATAAATGGCGGGCCACAGTTGGAGCCTTTATCAATATTGAAGCAACAGGCACAGGAGGTCTTGGTAAGCTGCACATGATTTTCTATCTTCTTGGATGCACATGATTCTCCATCATCTTGGATATATACTGATTCTACTGTGTGGATTTTATGTGGTACTTAAAAGGAAATTTTCTCAGAACAATTATTAGGGAGCCCACTGACTGACTATAGTGGGGGAAAATCTGAAATAGAAAATTAATGATCTGGTAGTCTTGATTAAATTCCAAAAATTATGTTATTGCTGGTAAAAGTCAGCTTATGTATATATCTTTTTGCACTCTCGGGTTTACAAGTGGAAGAAATAGTAATATGATTGCTCATGAAATAGTAACATGATTGCTCATGCTCATCTCTTGTCTTAAGGAATTTTATGGAAAGTGAATCCTGTTTCCCTTCCTTAACCACATATGATATAGAGTAATTCAGCTGTTATTCCCATTTTTATTGCAAGTTCATTATTAATGAGTTAAACTGTATGTTTCTAATTTTCATTACCACATTGGCAAGATTGAGATAGTTGATGCTGTTTGTTCTCTTAACAGATTTGGTTTGCCAATCTGGTCCTGGATCATGGCCTTCTTGGGTTTATGCCAAGTCAGCAGTTTATCCAATGGCACACAGTGCAGCACAGGTGCTTGTTGAATTTTGTTTTACAGCCCAATATCATTCTTATAATATTTATTTATTCCTGTTTAGAATGTTCTATATTTCCCTGCTTGAGAAAGGTTGCCTTATGGATGAGGACTCTTTGCTTGTGTTCAATTTTAAAGTAAAGCATTTATCTACTATTGGAATGCCGCTGTGTTTGATTATGCATATCTTATTAGCTTAATATGCTCTCCAAATATTCTTTTTGAAAGTGTGAATCACATTGTTATTGGGATTCTTTCTTGTAGTTTTTTGATCATCATGGCCTTTAATGTAATCAATGGCAATCTGTGGATGAAGCTTGTTGGTTAACAGATTTGTCCTTTCTTTAATTTATATATGTATATTACAATATTGACTCGTGCACACCCCTTATGAAAGGAAAGCAAATGAACCAACAGTTGGGTGAACCGAATTAAGGTTCATCCTCTGCATTAGAGGGCAGCTCCTCGTGAGATTTACAATGAATTTTTATGCAGTTAATTTAGAAATGAATACACTTTTCACCAGAAAGCGCGAAAGGCTTTCACATTCATTCATCAACACAAAAGAATGCTACAAAGATCTATTTTTAAGTGTAGAGCTCACAGACTCCTACTTCCGCATATATTCATTCAATAAACTCAAAATAAAGTAAACTCAAAGTAGTGTAAATGCTGATCGATTCTCACTCATGCCTCATAGGACAAGGGGGATCAGTGCCATTTAAACAACAATGAAACTTCTTGTAAACAACGAAAAATCAATGAATTCACAAACACAGAAAGAACTGGTAATGAAATGACATATTACGCACATCAGCATACATCTCAATAGAGATCGCTAATCCTTCAAACACACAGATTTTAAAGATTGCCTCAAAATAGCACATTTCATTCAAGTACCAGAAATATCAGTTCTGAGAAATTCAAGGAAAATCAAACTGTTCCTCCAAATCAAAGTTTTACGGGCCTTAACAAAGCTTGCTTTTTTTACATATATAGCCTCTAGGCCAATAGTTTGTTACAAAATAACCCTAAACCTTTTAACTCTAACCTAGAGTCAAAGAAACCGTTTACTTTGAACTTTATGAAATTAAATAAACAAAAGCCGCAGATAGGATGATAGCTCATTCGTTATCCGATCAAGACTCCATTGTGGAAGAAGCGACCGCTGATTTGTTTTGCTTTTCTGCGGCACCACACACATTACGCCTCCCCAGATACGCTGCTGAAAAGTTCAAGATAACCTGAAAGTATGGGAGTCCGATGTGTTGGATACGCTGCTTCCACACTTCCTTGTCCATGTTCACCTGCGTAACCTTTTCTTTATGTGCCTCCAAGTGATCAAAGTAGACTGTCAGCATTGACTCTATCCTCGCCACTTTTGAAAAGTCATCGGTGGTCAGAGATTTTGTTTCTTTTACAAGCTGCACTCTTTCTTTGAAGATCTTGGCCATATCTGCCCATCCTCCTTCATGAGTCGTATATCAATGCACTTTAAATCCTTCTGCATTGTATCAATCAAATCCTTCAACCCTTTAAGTAATTTAGCAGATTCCTCATGGCCTCGCCTAATAATCGAATTTCTCCATTCAACATTCTTTCTTGACACATAAAGCACATTATCATCCAGATTTTCCACTGGTTTCTCAGTTAGGAATTTCATCACACCAAACTTCTGCACATCATTCATTTAGGCCAAGACTGCCACCCATTTGGTTCTTTCCTTCTCCCATGCAACAGTTTCTAGCTCTAGTTTTTTGCTCATAGTTATGGTGTCTTCATATACTTTAACCAGGCTGACAATGTAGTTCGAACCTTGCTGTGCAATAGAATCAAGCCATTTATCGAATATTTCAGCTATCATGCGGCTCCTCTGGACTTGATCTAACAGATTCTGGTTCATCGGTGATTTGGGATCAAAGGACAATGTCATATGAGACAATGGCTGAGGGTTTGGATGATGTATGGCGTTGATGTACTCTGCCATTTGAGTGACGACCTGTTTCAGCTCCTTTTTATCTTTCTCATCCTTCCAAGACCTGGATATCATCCTCTTTGTGGAGGATTCCAGGTGTTTAGCATCTACCACCCTTGAAGCAACTCCCAAATCAATTTTCTCCACAGTAAAATCATCTTTAGTGGCCTTCTCTGAATCTCTGCCTAAGATGGGTTTAGCTACTTCAGCCACCCAATGACCCGTTGTCTCGTCCACTTCCACCATTGGCTGCGTTTTGAGCTTCTTTGGTTTAGATACTTTCCCGAGGCACTTGCTCACCATATCCTCCATGGGAATTGTAATAGGGACAACATTACGTTTCTTCCCAATCAACGCTCCTAGCCATCGAGGAGTGTTGGAAGTTTCTTTAGACGGTGGAGGTGTTTGAGCATCCGGGGAGTCAATAATAGTCAGAGTGCTCATTGGGTTTGGCCCTTCCTCAGGTTCCTTGTATCTGTATCCTGCAATGGAGGGTTATTCAATACTTGCTGATCCATTGTCACTTCAGTTTCTTCACCCGGATCCAAGTCTACAACAATTTGGTTCACCACTGGTTCTCTACTCTTCTTTTTGCTCCTCAAGCGAGTAACTCAGACTGCTAAGGAATTCAGTGGAGACCTCTTTGACCTTTTGGGTTGAACCTCTTCAATAATTGGCCTTGTGTCACCTGCAATATCAACAATCTTGTTAGAGGAAGAAGTAGGAATCTGAGTTGTAGCACATGGACCAACTGTTAATTCATGGGGAGGCATGTTTGAATCCTTTTTGAACTTTCGATCCCTTAGCCATTTTTCTGTTCTTCTTATGATGTTGAAGGACTTGGCTTGAATGCTTTCTTCCTCTCTTTTATCCCAGTCAATTTCAGGAATTGGCTGCCCTTGAACCTTTTCGTTGAATTTAGAATCTAAGACATCTTCCCCTTCCTCTTCTTGTACACAAGATACATTAATGGGCAATTTCATGGTAACAACCTGCTGTAGGGTGAACCTTGACCATAACCTCCTCCTCACTTCAAATTCATCGCCACAGTTTTCCCAGTAATCTTCTAACTAAGGTTCATGGAAGAAATGGTCATCCACATTCAAATTTTCTACAGCATATCCCCTGTTGTCAAATTTTCACCTGGCAATATAAGGCTGCAGATTCATTTTCTTGAACTCCAATTCTAAGTTCAAGGCATCAGATACAGATTTACAACTGTAATAACCAAGTTCAATAGGAAAAACAACTCCAGATTTACCCTTTGTCCCTAATCTTTTGTCAATGTGAGCCAATTGTTGGCTCACTTCAATCTGGGTAATTTGAATGGCTCACCTTCAAAACCGCCCACCCGGATATAAGTAAATCTGGAAAATTGGATGAAATAACTTCCATAGATGCTAACCAGCTCCATGGCCTCTGCTGACATTCTTTTATTAATATCCCCTTACAATACACCTAGATCGATCTCAAAATGGATCTTATATAGCATATAGACTTTAACCTTCAACTACAGTAGAGTAGCTGTCGGAGCTAGGGTTGGCGATTAAATTGAGACTGCAACTGGAGCTAGAACAACAGCTGTTGATAACCCTTTCTGGTCAGTAATTGGCAATATTTGAAAGACCTGTGAGTTGTAGGTTCAATTTTCTAGTAATTTTCGAAAGACGTGTGAGTTGCAGATTAAATTTTCTAGTCATTGCAAAATCTCACCATTCATTCCCGACACTAATTTGGGGCTTGAAGGGGAGGGAAGCAGGGAACAAAGGAAACGAAGAACGAGGGATGGAAACAAGCAGGGAAGGAAGCACAGCCACCAATACTCATCTTACCTACCCAACCTTACCTACCTTAACACCACCTACACTTACACCTACACTTGCACCTACACAACTTCCTGCGAAAACATCATTCCATCTAATGAAATACTCTGCATACTTCTGTTGTTGCAGGTAAGGGTAATAGTCATAAACCTTCATTCCGTCTACCCATGGCTCATTATGCAATCCTTTCCAGTCCCTGGTACAGGCCAATATGTAGAATAAGTATGAAGACATGTAAAAGTTGGACATACCAACAAAGTTGCTCAAACTCTCATGAAGCCTTTCAGCGATAACCTGAGCCCAGTCAAGGTATTTCTCGCCAGCTAATAACACCTAGATATAGAAGTACATCCAATCCTCCTAGTAGAAAGAGTGCAAGTTTCCTTTAAGTCTATTTAGCAGTATGACGATATCTCGCACCTCTGTGATGAAATGTTCCCTGGTAAGAGGCTTAGGTAACTGGGACCCCCCTTTTTGAACCTTCAGAAGCCAATTCCTTGCAATAACGCTTCTATTTTGTGCTTTTCTTCTCAGAGAAAAATGCATATGAGGTCCCAATCGACCAGTCCTCGTATGGCTCCTTATGTGGGATCCCCATCGCAGCCATTACTGTCTCTCTGTTAATCTCCACCAACAACTCGCCACTACTGTTTCTAATGCACCTGTTATCAGCGTCATATCTGTTCATGCATGCTATTACCAAATCTGGACAGGGAGCAGCGGTTGGAAAAACAACGGCTTCCATTAGGCCACTTCTTACTATCCTCTCCATCGTTGAACTTGCTCCAGGGTTTTTTAGCCCTTTCTAAGAAATCTCCCAAGTTAGCTTGGGCCAAAGAGGTGTCGTCCAACTCTGGAAGTATACTCACCAAGCATGATGTTCGACCAAGTTTTGGAAGTATTGGCCTCATTGAGGCCACTTTTACATTAAACAACAATTCCTAAACAGGACAAAATTCTATTCCAAAACAAAAGATCTCTCCTACTTTGACCGACCTTCTGAGCTAAAAACACAGTACAGGGAGATTATCAAGACTCACCTGTAACCACCATGAGATCTGTGAAACCTTCGGCAAAATGGAGCTGAAATTACCTTCAGCGTCTCTGGCTCCTTCAATAATAGCAGCTACAACTTTTACAATTTTGAGAATTCACATGTCTTTTTAAAACAAACGGGAAAACAACTGAGAAAGATCTACACACGCCTCATAATGATTCATTCGAACGTGTGAGATAACAGTGATATGATAGGAACCTGACACTTTCTTAATTACCTATCAACTCCGCACAAACGGTCAATACTTTCATGATTTCTTTCTAAATTTAGAATTTTAAACTATAAGATGCTGGGAATATCTTTTTTGCCGCGCCACCTTCAGTGTTATTAAAGTCTTTAGAGCCAACTTGGAATGAACCTTTTGAACCTTGAACCAACTCGTGAAGAGTTTAATGGTTCAAGTTCAATTCGAGGAGATAGAACAAAGAATTCTTAACCTGCGGCTCAAAACAACACCGGGAACGAGCAAAGACCTTTAACAAACAGAAAGGGAAGTTTTGAACCTTGAACCTTGAACCGATTTGTAAATAGTTCAAAGTTCAACTTCAAAACCGACTTAACACGTTCACATCTGCTCGTTAAATAACATTACATAGCCGCGACTCACGCAAGAGAACCGGTTGAACCTTGAACCTTCAAAGTTCAATACAAATTACAACAATGCGCTTGCCTTACCATAATACAAAGCCACGAAGAGCATTCCTTAAAGCGTGCTTTGAACTTTGAACCTTTGAACTATGAAAAGGTTCAACGACTTAGGTTCAAAGAAAGGAAACATAAGATCGAAAGAGGAAAGAAACACCAAAGGCGATCTCTGAGTTTGAAATCTTAATGAAAAATTGAGGGGGTGATAACAAAGCTCTAGGAGTTTTCCAAGATATGAAGGGATTTTAAATACCCAAACATTAAGTCACCATTTTGAAACCAGCCAGCAAAGTATATTAGCTTTCATGATCTACAAAGAAATCACTTAGATAGTGAGGTTGTTTTCCAAACAAGGATGGCGTGCCTTCTAAGTGAGATTTCCTTTCTAAATGAGGACATCAAGCCTATCTTGTCATTCACAAGTCACAACTAATGTTTCAGATGTTAGGCAAGGAAATGCTTTAGAGAAAAAAATATACTAATGTTTCAAATGTTAGACAAGGAAATGCTTTAGAGAAAAAAATATCAAGATTGTTTAGATGAGAACTGGATATTTTTGAACTTGCAATTTTTTTGGATAAAACTATAGAGCTTTTAACATCAATATCAGGTCACACTCTTTTGTCCATCGTCAGGATGAGATTGGCAGAAACTTGTGAAGATAAAAGATTCTAAACCTTCTAAATAAAGTTTTAAAAGCTAATAAAATGCTGTAGGGGTAAAAATTAAATTAAAATAATCAAATAATTGGGAAGAATGAGAAAGGCTGCTATTGTATTTACTATTTAGAGATAATCGTTGAAAGGCAAATAAAGGGTTTAAAAAAGCAGAATTGGAATTAGTTAAAAACATAAAAGCAGAGTAGCCAGAAACTCCTTTGTCCCTCCCCGGGCATGCGTATCCCTCCGAAATGGATACATATCCAATACAGCCTGGATACACAGTCGAATATTGTACCCATGCATGTCCAAAAAACCTTCATTTCCAACCATGCTGGATACCATGTGATTTAATTGATTTAAAATTTCACGTAAATCTTCCTAAATTTAATTTTAAAAAACTTCATGCATAAAAAAATAAAATTGGTATAAACAAAACCTACAGCAAATGAGAAAGACAAATGAAATGTTTTTCTATTTTAGTGACTCATTTTTTGGGTTATCTTCCAATGCAACTCTACTATTTTTGCATTTTGTAAAATTTTAAATCAACTTATTATTATTTATGTAGCAATAATGTGTCTATATTACTTTTGAAGTGATGAAAATATCCTTGAATAACTTTGGAAATTGTGTTAAATATATGTATTTGTTTTATTTTATAAATGACGTATCCGGCCGTATCCGTATTGGGGATCTTAAAAAATGGCCGTACCCGTATCCATATTTGTATCCGTATCCGTGTCCAAGCAACTTGCATAAAAGTAATGCAAAAAGTGCAAATGTGGAGATATATATATTAATTGAGATATCAAGTAATTTATGGCTTAATAAATAGTAAGAAAAAGATAGCAAAGCAAGAGTTACAAGAAAAGTAAACAGAGACTATAAAGTTAGAAGGACAATTAGGATAAGAATCAGGACATTGTTCTTTTACCAGTTCCTTGTTTTCTTCTGCTGCTTCGTGAGGCCAACAGACTCGTAGTGATTTTGCAACTCAGTCTAAAATGTTCATCGATGTCTGGAGGCTATTTTAGTTGATTTAGCTTGATTTTTGTGGACAATATGTTTGGAATTGTATCTTAGGCAGAGTCAAATCTGTCTTCTTGTAAATTATTTTTATTTTTAATTCTTGAAAACTATGTATGCTTTATATATAACAGATTACAATTAGGCGTGCTTTAGTATAGCATGTGCATAAATTTGGCTTCTTCAATCCCAATCATGATCTGATAGAGATATTTATTATTTTCTATCTTGTTCAATATGTATTATTGGAAAAAAGTAACAGGAGAAATGGATAACCTGATTATTTTACAACTTGGTGTTGGGAAAAATTTGAAGTTATAATCTATGTTCTATGGCATTTCTGCAATGGGGATGCCAGTCCAGGACCTAGCCTTGGGGTCTTCTGTTGTAATTAAAACAGTGAAATTTAAATTTTTCTTGCTGCTATACTTGAATCAATGAACAGTAAACATGAATCTTAAATTAGATTTATTATGTGAATGTCTACATCTTAACCTTGATGCATTATGTGAATGTGCAGATGACATCAGATTTAAGTTTACACATTCACATGATGCATCGAATTTGAGTTTCAATGTTCTTTGATTCAAGTATAGCAGCAATAAAAAATTCTCCAACTGAAGTTATTAATTGTGACTTGTGGTTGTTCTAGAAATGCTAATTACTAATTCATTAATAAATTGCTATCTCTGATATATTTTTTTTAAAATCTATTTTCAAAATTTTGTTTCAAAGTTTCCCATCCTTTCTTGCTTTCAACAATAAGTTATGAAACCATTTTGCAGATGGCCCTCCCAGTGTGTCTGTAGCTAAATCAATTTTTATTTTATCAGTTGCTATCCCATCAAAAATTAAATTTTTTTCTAAGTCACTAAATGGTTGGTGGAACTGCTGATTTATCTGTATTGAATTTTCAAGGTTTATGGAGCATACAATGTTAAGGCTCTATCTTTCCCCTTTTAGATGTCTGTTGTTCTGTTCTTCCTTTTGCTGACTCTTTTTTCTTGCATCTGTTATAGAGAATCCCGAGTGGTGGTTTCTGCCTCATATCCTACACACTGACATTGTTATTGAATAGATAATTATCCTAGTTTTTTAGAAATTTGATTTGTATCCAATTGGTAGATTAAGACTTTGGATAATGCCAATATTTTCTGCATGTGGATAAAGGCGCATATGCTTTGTGCTTTCTTCCCAGTCTTCCCATTAGAAATTGATCTGATTTCTACAAATCTCGGGCAATCATCTATTGAAATTTGAAACAGAAACCATATTAAGGATGTGAGGCGGTAACTGCCACTCAGTATTTAGGGCTACTTCTCTACGTCATTTGCTAAAAAGAAAGCCTTGTGGGTGGTTCTTTCCTGTGCAATTGGAATGATCTGCATGTGCTTTGAATTTTATTTCGTTTTCCTTTGAATGTGACATTGATTTCTTCTCAACTTAGAGCTCTATAGCCTCCAATCTCAGCTGCTATTTCAGTTCATCAATATGAAGCCATTCAAGGGACAGTGTTCTGTCATAACAGTAGCATTGATTCAAGTTTTGAGATTCTCACAGGTAGCATAACATCACGTCTGGGTACAACTGTATGATGTGTTTGACTCCAACATTTTGAGTCTGCTTTGAGACCCCTCTTCAGGGAATTAATAAATCAAAGATATGTTTTTCACTTTTTTGGGATTGCTTTAGTTCTTCCTTTAATCTATTATGTAATAGGTATTGAGTTATTATTGAGGCAGTATTGATTTTTATAACATGTAGAAATACAGTTTAACAATCACAGATTCACATAAACATAGATAACAAACATTTTGTAGAATGTGATAGCTATTCTACTGCATGAAAGCTGATAGTGAAATATAAAAATGTCCACATTCTAATGTTACCGAAGATTACCTTCCTGAGCAGTATAATTTTGAAATTCCTTGAAGCTATCCATTCATGACTGAGACTTCAGTCAATATTTCAACAAACAGTTAATTGTTACTTTGTGAAAGCTACCAAAATTTTTACCAATTCACTTCTTAGATCAAAAGGACTTCCAGACTAATAATGTTTGAATGCAGTCCTATGAGGCTTACAATATATGTCCTTGATGGTCTGCAGAAGATTAAGTTAGAAAAAACAGTGAAAACTGAAATTAATAGAAAAGACAGAAAAACTATGTTACCCGGGGATGCGTCCCCGGTATTTTTTTCAGCCGTCCCCGTCCTGGGGAGAGGGGACTCCTAGGGGACGTCCCCATAACTTTTGCATATAGAAAATGAATTTTGACAATGAATTCTATAAGCAATTTGACTTTGACTCTCAATTTAACACAAATTTGCCATAAGAACTCTACTAGTTCTTATATGTAAGGTTCTATAATGGATATGTGCATTTTTTATCCATGTTTTCATATGAATATTTTAAATTTCCCTATTTATTTTAATTTTCCCCACTTTTATATAGCCGTCCCCTAGCCGTCCCCAAAATTGGCAAAAAAAATCACCTTCTCGGAAACGCGTACCCCGGTCCCCTGCCGTCCCCGTCCCGGAAACTTGGGTTAACATAGCAGAAAAAGCATTTAGATATCATTATTATATATTGTTTTTTTATTCGAAACTTGACACTCATTAGATATATTTGCATGATCATACATAGCAGTAGAAATTGTTTGTGGAAAAAGTCGGCAAACCAAAAGTATAAGATTTTTTGAAAAAATGAGGGGAAAATTGGATTTAAAAAAAATGTAAAACATAGTAGAAAAAGAGACAAAAACTACTTTCTTTTTGAAATATAAGGGCATTTCCATAGCATAGAGATATAAAGAGAATAAAATAGAGAGTTTAACCTATGAATTGTAGAAAATAGGATTTATTGTTTATATTCATATTGTTGATTTAATTGCATAGTTACAGTTTACAAAATTTGAATTACATTATAGTTTGTACAAAGTCAACCTATAAACTAAGGACAAAGTTCCAAAAAATCAACCATAGCCAATGACTCTTGCTACTACAAATAGAGCTATGCTAGAGGGCTGTAGGTCTTGATGATGAAGCTTCTGGTTTATAGCCTCTCCTAAGTTGTTTCAACTTCATGACTATCCAAGTTGGCCTCTAGGATCTCAAAATCCTTAGGCTCAAGAAAGTTTAAAAAAATACAGTTTCCTTTGTTGAGTAGACATCATAAATGACAAAATTGGAATCAACTAGTTCATGTTGTGATTTAATAGTACTTGCAATTTCTAGAATAATGTCAAAAGAGAACTATATGAAGAGTGTAAAAGGGAAATTATATGACAAAGGAAGCAATCGCAAAGTTCAACTAAATAGGTTTTGAATCAAATAGCTCAAGATAGAGTAATATAAAATGCTTTTGAAACGGAATCTAATATCTCAAAAGACCGTAAATGATATCGAAATGTTCTAATTAATAACTATTTTAACGGATTTGTAAAACAGTAAAAGGATTGTTAAATATTTTTCCATTAGATGATAAAAATCCGCTAGTACAAAAGAAGAGAGCAACTATTTGAGCCACAATATTAGCTATTATTATTCAAGTAAATTTTCCTTGATTTTGCCTATAAGTGGGATGATGGAAGTAAAAACATTGATGGACTTTGAGTTGAGAATTTGAGAGATTATAGTTACAAGTTTCAATGGAAAATCAAAGCATGAGGAACATTACCTTTCAATGGGACAATTTCTGCTGAAATCTATCTGGATCGTTAAAGAAATTATATGAGGCCTGCTCCGATAGGAATCAAGAGAAGCCCACAAGATTAGGTTAGGACTTCTCTCAAGACATGTATTAGTTTGCCTGATACCTATTTAACATGCATGGATTGCTACCCTATATATGTCTAAACTTAAAGCATACATGTACTGCTATTGTACTCCTTGTAGGGCTTATGAACCTCCATGTATCTTCACCAACTTACAAAACATTAAGCCTCCAGAATATATAGGAAATTTAAATATAACCAAAACAATCCTTCATGTTGATATAAAATATTGCTACAATTGAATTTTTTCAGCATTTTAAGCTCATTTTTATCTTTTTGTTAGGAAATTTTGCTTCTGATTTCACAATGTTTATATACTGTTCTATATATGCTTCTACTCCCCACTTGATTTTACAATTTTCACGACCTTACCTTTTTGTCATTAAAACTTGATGGTCAATTTCAAATTGAAGCTCCAAATTATCACACTTCGTTAGTATCTGAAAAGGAAATTTGTTCCAACCTAACTTTGATAATCTAACAACTACCTTGGTACTATTGTTGACAACTGAAATGTTAATTTTTTTTGAATAGTTAGGATCACAAAAACTCCAATAAAATAAACCTTTTTAGGTTGATATCAAGCCAATAAAGTTTAGTTTCGGGTGGAAGCCTTACTTAGTATTTATGATATTGTCTATTATTTCCCACTAAATTGTGTCATTGGATTTATATACATGGGAAGCATTACTATGAGCCTAAGACAAGTTACAGTAGTGTGGAATATAGAGAGAAAAACAATATATCTCTTAACTATTCCATGTTGATGTCCTTAACATCAAACATAGAAACATACCAAAGAACGTATCTCTATTTTAATGTTCTTTACATCAAATAGAAACATACATGAGTTCAAGGTTGCCTACTTGCGATTTGCCTCAGCAAATTGATGAAATCTGACGAATCTTTGGTGGTGAAGGATGTCTTGATGGCCAGCGCTCAGTTCTATGCTAAAATCAATGAAAAAACCCGGTTAAATAGCGATTTGTGTAGTTATAGTTTCGTGTTGGGTTGGTGGATAATAAATGCATTTCTTGTGCAATTTTAAACCCTTAAAAATTGTTGAACATTGTTGTATGTTTTGGGGGAAAAATCGTTTCGACTGTAGATTTTTAAAAAATTGCGATTTTTGCAATTTTTTGAGGATTTATGCTTCTATATGATCATATATAATATACCAATTAGATATTCCACAATCGTCTTCTGTTAGATTCAAATTTTGATGCTTATTGCCATCATTGAATGAGAGCTCTAAATTTATTGTGTTTTTGTTTGTAATGCAGTTCCTTACAAAGTTTAATGATATTATATTAAAATGAAAAGTTATATAATCTGGCAAAGAGTATTTCTGTACAGGAAAAGTGCTGAAAAATAGGTATCAGGATAGACATCTAAATAATCTTAAAATGGATGTGTATCAGTATGACCAATCAAATGATCAATACAAGAAACACTGGCTTATCTAGGATGCTGGGTACAATTTTCTGAGGAAACTTCTATGCACAGCATAATAATACTTAGAAAAATAACCTTAATATCAACATTATTCACATAATTAGCAATAAAATAAACAAAAAAAAAGCCAAACTCTGCATAATTAATAAGATCTTGTGTTTCTAAAATGATATTTATACATTAGTTAGGTTTAAAATACATGAATGGTCAATTTAACATATTTATTAATTACATGAACAAATCATCAAATTGTGTCAAAATCATTTCTCGGTTTAGTAGAACCTGATACAAAAGTAACTGTGTCAATGTGATTAAATCCATTATATGAATCTTGTGTAGGCAAATTTCCCTCTTATCATCAACTGATGAAAGATGGGCAAACTTATCTACCCAAGCATCCAAGTTGCTTTGGTTCTATATCCAAAGGCATAGTTGACCCTTGCTTGAAGTTGGGTAGTTTGTCTAATAGGAGGCACGAGTTAGAATGCACAAAGACCAATTCCTCTGATTTTTTGGCTGCTAACTTGGCCCAATTAAAAAGGAGTATAAAGAAATATTTACTTTTGTTCTTCTCATCTGAAGATACAATTGCATAGTTCTGGTTTAGATGGAGCTGGATTAGTTTAGTAGGGGTTAGGAGTGTGGTAATTTAGGTTTAGTTTATTTATTTATTTTAATTACAACTTAAAGTAACACAACTGCAGGTTGTCCATGGAATTCTGAGAGCACCTTCAAATTGTTCTGAAAATGCTTTCAATTTTCAATGGTGAAGCATAAAATATTTTTGTACCTGGCATGTTGCTGGTGCATAGGGAGGGTGGGGTGTCTGGGTCTACTCTGGCTTTTTCTGCAACATAGACAGACAAAATTTACAAGGCTATGTTGAAATATGGCTTTTTTTTAAAGAAAAAATTTAAAGAGGAATTTTAATGGTTTTAGATTGCATGAAGCATGTAGAAAATTTTAATTGAATTGTCATGGGATAGACGTAGAGTTTAAACTATTATATGTACTATGATGTATTTGTTTGTTCAAACAGGAAGACCTTAAAATTTCTTAAAAACAATAAAGATAATTTGAATCTAATTTAGTTGTTGTGAAGTGGTATCATCTCTGTTGCACAAAGTAACATAAGAGATGTATGTGTGTGAGTTTCATTAGCAAAGTCTGATACAAGAACTTGAGAAATTCTCCAAATAAAGGGAACTGGGTTAGGAGGCACATAGCTGATTCTCGTCATAGCTATTTCTTTGCAAAGCAAACTAATTTAGTTTCTGGATTAGGAGCAAATATTTTTTCGTAGAAAGCTATTTGGAATTTTCTTGAGTAACAATCTTTTTCTTTTCCTTTTTCATCTTCTTGTCCGTTGACTGTTTTTCTGGTTCATTTTCTATGTCATCTCTATTTTTCAAACAGGATATTTTCCCCATGATTCCTGGGGATACAGATTATCGAATATTTGCTGAAGACTATGGGGACATCCCAGGATTGGATATCATATTCCTTATTGGAGGCTATTTTTATCACACTTCATATGACAGGATTGAAAATATTTTGTATGTTTCTTTTACATACTTTAGAACTAAAGATGCATAAATTTCAGTAGAAAATAATTCAAAATGAGAATATCTTTCACATAGGTGTTTTCCTGCAGTACTCAGTTTTTAGGAAAAGTCCCATGGTATCATCCCATAGTTATTTACTATATTTGATAATTATAATGTTTGGAATAGCTATTGCAGAATGTTGGGTCATTCTTCCTTTTTATTTGCTTATGAGTAGATCCTATGGTTGCAGACCTGGAAGCATACAAGCTCGGGGAGAGAACTTATTTAGTGTACTGAAGGCACTTGCTAGTTCTTCAGAGCTACAAAATGCCCAGCAAAGAGCCGATAAAACATTTGTAGCAAATGGCACCCTTGGGGATCGACCAATTTTTTTTGACTACCTGTCCTGGTTTATGGTAGGATGTAACTGAGTATTGGTACATATTAACAAACTGATATAATTTCCATATCACTTGAAAGTTTTCCTTTTTTAGGATATATATATATATCCTCTATTTTCCATGCTTTCCATAAAGATTTCTTATCTTTAAAAGTATGTATTCTCAATATTTTTTTTGTTTCGTTTATGTATGTTGATCTCAACTTGACAAATATTAGTTATCCTGAATAGTAAGTCTAATAAAATTGTATCTTCATTCAGTATGAAATAGTTGATACTTGCTAGTAAAGAACAATTGTGATATTATAAGTTGCATATTGGACTTCATCAACAAGCAATGAAGCTCATAACTTTGCAAAAGTTCTCACAGGATGCCGAATTGGGATTTCTTATATACAGGTCTTTTATTCAAAGGAAACTTCCATGATATTACATCTCTTACCTATGGTAATTGTTCTTGTTGCTCTCTTGTTTCCTATGTCCTCCAAACTCAGTAATCTCTCCAGGCTCACAAGGCTTTGGTATACAATAAAAGGTATGCTACTGCCACACTTCTAACTAGGCTTAATGGATGTTTGGGACTTGTTTCTTTTGTCTTTTTGAATTCCTGAACTTTTATGCATATTTTTTGGTTGGCATGGCAAATATGCATAAATTTTCTACTATAAGCCATTTTTCTCCTATGACTTTCAGATGCTATATACATTTCCTAGCGTATGGTTGATGTTTTCATCCATTTATAATGATTAAAATGGTAATACTTTTAGCATTCACTAAAGTTTCCTGTATCAACTAGAGCACTGTTTAGATAAACATAACTAACATGTATTTCTATTGGAATCCAACTTGAGAGGAGTTCAACCTTTGCAAATGCTTCTCACTATCTTTATGGAAGGGCAGGTGTCTAAATTAAAAAGAAGGTCTTTAAATCTTCAGACAAACAGAACTGATTATGTTAATAATCTCATCTAAAATGACTACAGTTACCAATAGTTAGGTAATGACTGGGAAAATTGTTTTAAGATAACTGTCAAATCCTGACTGCAGTTACTTGGGGAGTAGCGGGGTTCATAATAATGTAATGCATCGCTCTTATAAGATACCCAAGTTATTTTAAATCCTTCAGAATGATTTTTGTTCCCATGATTGATGAATGAGGTTTTATTGGAGAAAATTATAAATGCAAATTTATCAAATCATAAACATATTGATGACATTTATCAAATAATTCTGCTTTGTTTAAATCCTTTATCCCATCTTTTTTTTTGTTGGAAGGCTTTTTAGTGAGTGAGCTAACCTTATTATATATAAATATGGTTGGTTGCTGAAGTGACTAATTGTTGGCTTAGAATCATGAAATTGCTGGAAGACAACAGGGATATTAAAAAAATGCTGAACTCCACATGACATAAGTGTCGGAAGGAGGGGCTGAAGACTACACTTGCACTTCCATTTGTAATCAATACAGAATTTTTATGCTGTATGATTATAACTTTAATACTAGAATGCACAATTATGCATATCTACTAGTCAAGTAAAACTTTTCAGATTGGATTTGCTATGCGTATCCTACATACGGAGATCTGATTAAGCACTGAAGTGTAATGTCCCCACTTTGAAATAGAATTTAATAATAAATATTATTAATAAAATTAAAATACAAAAGAATAAAAATATAATTAAAATAAAAATATAAAAGAATATAATTAAGTATAATTAAATTTTAATTAAGTTAATGAATGGTCAAAAGACATAAAATGAAAAGTTGTGACTCCCTCAAACATGAGATATAAAAGGGAGAAGAGAACCTCATTTGAGAGAGGGATGATCTGGGAATCAGAAGTGCAGATCTGATTTAAATAAGAAGTGCAGATCTGATCATGAAAGGTTGTGTCCCTTTCAAAGGGCAGATATAATGTAGAGTTGCACTATTTCAAAGGGTGCTAATGGTAGAAAGGTTGTGTCTCTTGCCAAAAGGCATACATGATGAAGAGGTGTGACCTCTCCCTCACATGTAAAGATATAAAGGAAGGGAAAAGAAGAAAAACACGGGGAGATTATTGAACCACGGAGAAGAGACTGGAAACCGGGTAAGAAGGAATCAGAAATGCCATCTTCAGCAGATCGAAGGCGCCATTGATATCAGCAACTAAGCATCAATACTCACCATATTAGTTAAGACTGCAGAAGCAGGGATTGAGGTACGTAGTATCCATATATGATAAGTTGTATGATACATATCTATAAGTAAATATTTGATGCAATTGATTCCAAACTGAATATATTTATGAATACAGTAGCATTATTTATTTAGATGTATCCCATATGAAATGCATGCACTTGAAGAATTATTCCAATCTGTTTGCTGCATCCTGTGAAGAGGTTTGAGGTGTGATCCAGGGGTAACGAGGGGCTCTCAAGTGGTCATAAGGGCCCATGAAGTCAAGGAACCAGATTACACTCTCCATACCGAACTCACAAGATGTTTGTATGGGTAATGAGCTTGAAGGGATAGCAACATGGGCCGCCAAGCCTAGCAAGGAGGTTAGAAGAAACCATTCCTTGGACTTGGTAGACAATCGACCCGAGCAACCCTTTCATGTCTCATATACCCACTCTTTCTGTTGCTACATTAGAATATATTATAACAGATTAAGAATAAGGGAATACTAGGAGGGAAAATACAAGGAAGCAAGAGCAGTAGGCTCCAACTGGTATGCCAACCCCGAGTTTGGGCCAAGAGGCCAAGTTGATGAGGTCCTTGGTGCTCTTGGGCTTGTTGGAGAGGGATAGACTCGAGGCGCTTTGTGTGATTCTCCTTGAGCTCCATAATGGGAATAGGTGTAGAGAAAGGGTTGTTGAATCCTTCATATAAATTGGGCAACATATAAAGAATGTTGAAAATGGAAATGTTGACTAACCTGTTGTGCAGGTTCCAGACCAAGCTTTAGTTGACAATAGTGTCCCTCTTTTGTATTTACTATGCACTACAAGTGTGATTCTAGGTCTGAATATAAGAGGGTCCCATTAGGGGACATTACATGAAGTCAAACAAGCCTTTTCCAAACAATCCATTAAAAGCTTTCATACCTGCCCACAAGTTGGAGATAAAGGCAAGGGCTCCAATGATTCAATGACAAAACAGTGATCATTTTTCATTTGCTCAATTATCTTCTTCTACCTATCTATGTGCATGATACTTAATCATGTGCTACACATATATGGTTAGATGCTATTTTGGGCACTATTACAATATGTATCTTTTACATTCTGGTGCCAACATTCTTCCAATACAATTATGTGTTTTATCCTCAAAATACTATATGCATCGAACATCAAACAAAATATACAATTGACCAAAAGTGACAAAAAGGTCAACCAATACACTCGTAGAAAGAAACAAAAACATTGGTTATTTTGCGTGCCTAGGCACTTCTATAGAAAGTGTGTTCTAAAATAATCTATGTTCCACGACAATTCGGGGATGGGGATGGGGATGGGGGGATGGCAGGGAATGCATTTTGGGGACAGGATTCTGAGGGCTATTTTTGAGAGAGAGAGAGAGAGAGAGAGAGAGAGAGAGAGAGAGAGAGAGAGAGAGAGAGAGAGGTGTCCAAACTTCAAAATACGGCTATGCCTCATTTGGATTATCAATATCAAAAGAGCTAAACCTATCACTCTTTGGCTGAAGTTGTGCTTTGTCCAATGAATCTCGACCAATCATTGAGAGAGAGAGAGAGAGAGAGGAGAGAGAGAGAGAGAGAGAGAGAGAGAGAGAGAGAGAGAGAGAGGTGTCCAAACTTCAAAATACGGCTATGCCTCATTTGGATTATCAATATCAAAAGAGCTAAACCTATCACTCTTTGGCTGAAGTTGTGCTTTGTCCAATGAATCTCGACCAATCATTGTTGCACCTCCTCGTCAATTTGCTTACCATATTTAGGATCAACATCCCAACATGTTGTTGGATTTGTCGATGCGAAGTTCTCAAGGCTCTATGAATAACAACTAGCTTTTCTACTTGTTTAGAGGTAAGCTTATTTCTCTTGATCAAGTGAATGAAGCCAATTCCTCTTTGTAGCAGAGGAACAAGCAATCTGGGTGGAAGTAGATGAATAGCAAGTTGTTTCAACTCTAGTCTGTCCTTCCCATGAAATTTCCACCATCTAATGGGTTCTTTTTGTGTAATAGTGTTCCTATCCATCATAGCCTCTAGTTTGTTGAATGTGGGACCTCTAAGATCGGAAAACTAAAAAACCACTCTTGAAGTATGGTTGCCTCCTTATTTCTCTTTCTCTACATCTAATGAAGGGCCTTCATAAACCCCTCCATTACCTCATCATCTTTAGAAGGAAGAATGTGGCCAATAGGTGTTATAGCACTTGAAATAAAGAGCATAGGCAGCCATATGAAGAGGGGTGTTCATTGTGTTCCACCTCTTTGTGACAATAGGCTTCCTATGTTCCTCATAGAATTGTAATCTAGAATCCTTGTCATGAATTATAAAATAAATCTGTCCAAGTCTATAAGAGTTTGTTTACACATACTTGATTAGGGAGAGTTTGTTTTTGTCATCTTTTTGTGGTGTTACTGTCATCATATAATTTCATCCTATGCTTCTTTTGCAACTTTGGCAATGTTGTACTAGCCACATGCTTACTGTTGATATCTTGGTTTGATGCCTTCTCTTCATATACCCTTTCATTGGCTTTTTATGGGGCGTCTCTTGACCCATGATCATCCATTGGTGGTCAAATGAGTTGTTATGGTTTACTACTAGACGGTGCATAACAGGTATATATGTGCCTAGAAGCGTATATAAGTGCTCAATCTCCTCATTTAACACATAAATAACATACAAGAATGCACTAGGCTTATGACTAGTTGTAATATCAATTAAAATTTACTTGCATGTGATGTTGAAAGAATTGGAAGTTTGCTATTGGGTAAGCACTCACAATCTCGTGTGCATCTTCATTGGTTTGTGCACTGCCACTTTAGGGCATTTTCCCACTCTTCATTTTCCTTGTGTGTGCATTCAAACTCTTAGTGTCTCTTTTTGTGCACATCAAATGGTGATAGTGTAGGGTAGGAACTCATGGATTGTGCTATAGTAATACAAGAAATGAATTAACAAGGAACCAAAATAGTAGTCCTTTTGCTATCCCATTTAGATGTAAATTTTGCATCTTCTCATTTGCATGGTATGTGCAATAGTAATAGTCATAATGGACCTATGAATACCAATCTTGAATCTTGGATATACCACCCCAATCAAAATTTTGTCATCATGTGCTATGCACAGTAACTTTAAATCAATACATATGCTCTCAACCAATTCATTCATTTGTTCTCATATTCAAAGTTTTAATATGCGGACTCTCCACAGACTCGGCAGCCCAACATTTGGACTCAGACGCGGACTCTCCACAGACTCGACAACCCAAAATTTGGACTCAAACGTGGACTTGCCACGGACTCGTGAACGGACTCAGCAAGGACTCGACAAAAATAAAACTGTAGTTTTACAAAAAAACAAAAAGAAATTAATGCATTTAGAGAACATAAGAGCCATAAATGAAGCATTACACATGTCATAACAGTCATATGATCTCCAAACACTTAATATTTGAAATTTCATCATTCATACTCTTAGTTTCAAACTTTAAAATGTATAATAGCAGCATAAGTTTATAAATGTTTACAAAATCACATATAATGATATGTCCAAATGTGAAAAACAACAATGAACAAACTAAAGAGAAGACTACATCTTCCTCTTCTCAGCTCTAGTGAAAACCAAGGGAGAGATAGAACTAGAGGGTCTAGTTCTAGGAGTCCGATGTGGCTTCTCCAATGCGCCAAATTTAGGTTGAGAGAGAGAGGGGTAGAGAGATAGGTCTAGATTTTGGGGGAGAGAGGAGAGAGTGAGATAGAGAGTGACAGAGAGAGGGGATAGAGGAAGAGTGATAGGGAGATAGATAGATCTAAAATTTGGGGCAGATAAAGTGAGTGAGATAGAGAGAGCAAGAGAATGCTAATAGGAGCCTATTGATTACTGAAATTTGACTGAGTCTGAAAAATTAAAAGGTCTTCTAAAACCTAGAATTTGCATTATAACTCCTAGAGATTTGAAACCACTCTCAAACATCTTGCCAATATATACATGAAATATAACTTAAAGTATAAGAAATGTGACTTATACTTAAATGTTATATTTCATGTATATATTCTGATGAAGAGAATGAGACTGACTTGAAAAAAAATATTTACATAATTTTTTGACGTGTTTCCTCTCCTTCTTCAAACCCTACAAACCTGTTTTCAGCAAGTAAGAATGCCAAATGAGTGAAAAATGAAAAAAAAACCACTTTAAAACGTGGCTGGGCGTGCATGCTGGGCGATGCGAGTCTCTATAAAAAACTTGCGAGTCCGTGTAAAAAACTCACGCGAGTCTATGTAAAAAACTCGGGATAGATAGATCTAAAATTCGGGGCAGATAAAGTGAGTGAGATAGAGAGAGCAAGAGAATGCTAATAGGAGCCTTTTGATTACTGAATTTTGACTGAGTCTGAAAAATTAAAAGGTCTTCTAAAATCTAGAATTTGCATTATAACTTCTAGAGATCTGAAACCACTCTCAAACATCTTGCCAATATATATATGAAAAAGTATAAGAAATGTGACTCTATAAAAAACTCGCGAGTCCGTGCAAAAAACTCGCACGAGTCTATGTAAAAAACTCGGAGATAGATAGATCTAAAATTCAGGGCAGATAAAGTGAGTGAGATAGAGAGAGCAAGAGAATGCTAATAGGAGCCTATTGATTACTGAAATTTGACAGTCTGAAAAATTTAAAGGTCTTCTAAAACCTAGAATTTGCATTATAACTCCTAGAGATTTGAAACCACTCTCAAACATCTTGCCAATATATACATGAAATATAACTTAAAGTATAAGAAATGTGACTTATACTTAAATGTTATATTTCATGTATATATTCTGATGAAGAGAATGAGACTGACTTGAAAAAATATATTTACATAATTTTTTGATGTGTTTCCTCTCCTTCAAACCCTACAAACCTGTTTTCAGCAAGTAAGAATGCCAAATGAGTGAAAAAGAAAAAAAAAACCACTTTATAACGTGGCTGGGCGTGCATGCTGGGTGATGCGAGTCTCTATAAAAACTCGCGAGTCCGTGTAAAAAACTCGCGCGAGTCTATGTAAAAAACTCGGGGATAGATAGATCTAAAATTCGGGGCAGATAAAGTGAGTGAGATAGAGAGAGCAAGAGAATGCTAATAGGAGCCTATTGATTACTGAATTTTGACTGAGTCTGAAAAATTAAAAGGTCTTCTAAAACCTAGAATTTGCATTATAACTCCTAGAGATCTGAAACCACTCTCAAACATCTTGCCAATATATATATGAAATATAACTTAAAGTATAAGAAATGCGACTCTATAAAAAACTCGCGAGTCCGTGTAAAAAACTCGCGCGAGTCTATGTAAAAAACTTGGAGATAGATAGATCTGAAATTCGGGGCAGATAAAGTGAGTGAGATAGAGAGAGCAAGAGAATGCTAATAGGAGCCTATTGATTACTGAAATTTAGTCTGAGTTTGAAAAATTAAAAGGTCTTCTAAAACCTAGAATTTGCATTATAACTCCTAGAGATCTGAAACCACTCTCAAATATCTTGCCAATATATACATGAAATATAACTTAAGTATAAGAAATGTGACTTATACTTAAATGTTACATTTCATGTATATATTTTGATGAAGAGAATGAGATTGACTTGAAAAAAAATATTTACATAATTTTTTGACGTGTTTCCTCTCCTTCTTCAAACCCTACAAACCTGTTTTCAGCAAGTAAGAATGCCAAATGAATGAAAAATGAAAAAAAAAACCACTTTAAAATGTGGCTGGGTGTGCATGCTGGGCGATGCGAGTCTCTATAAAAAACTCGCGAGTCCGTGTAAAAAACTCGCGCGAGTCTATGTAAAAGCTCGGGGATAGATAGATCTAAAATTCGGGGCAGATAAAGTGAGTGAGATAGAGAGAGCAAGAGAATGCTAATAGGAGCCTATTGATTACTGAATTTTGACTGTTTGAAAAATTAAAAGGTCTTCTAAAACCTAGAATTTGCATTATAACTCCTAGAGATTTGAAACCACTCTCAAGCATCTTGCCAATATATATATGAAATATAACTTAAAGTATAAGAAATGTGACTATATAAAAAACTCGCGAGTCTGTGTAAAAAACTCGCGCGAGTCTATGTAAAAAACTCGGAGATAGATAGATCTGAAATTCGGGGCAGATAAAGTGAGTGAGATAGAGAGAGCAAGAGAATGCTAATAGGAGCCTATTGATTACTGAAATTTGACAAAGTCTGAAAAATTAAAAGGTCTTCTAAAACCTAGAATTTGCATTATAACTCCTAGAGATCTGAAACCACTCTCAAACATCTTGCCAATATATACATGAAATATAACTTAAAGTATAAGAAATGTGACTTATATTTAAATGTTATATTTCATGTATATATTTTGATGAAGAGAATAAGACTGACTTGAAAAAAAATATTTACATAATTTTTTGACGTGTTTCCTCTCCTTCTTCAAACCCTACAAACCTGTTTTCAGCAAGTAAGAATGCCAAATGAGTGAAAAATGAAAAAAAAAACCACTTTAAAACGTGGTTGGGCATGCATGCTGGGCGATGCGAGTCTCTATAAAAAACTCGCGAGTCCGTGTAAAAAAATTGCGCGAGTCTATGTAAAAAACTCGCAAGTCTTTTGTTAAGACTCGCCAGGACTCGGCTCGCGTGTCCTTGGTGAGTCGACTCGACCCACCAATGGACTCGCGAGTCCGTGGCGAGTCTGGCGAGTCTTAAAACTATGGTCCTATTATTATGCATTTGTCAATAGCCTCCATGAGGTCCATATATCTCACTTCTCCTTTCCACATCTTGTTGCTCAACAATGTCGTAAGCTCATACATCGTATTGATATAAAACTGACAATCTAGGCACAAGTATACGATTCTAATGTGGAATCAGCTTACCGAAAAAGCCACACCAATGGATCTGCAGTTCCAAAGTAAGGCAGCTTTCTCAATGCAATGATCCTTGTAGCCACAAAATCTAATCTTCTTTAGGTCATTCCTTGGTAAGTGTTCTGACTACCTTGTGGATAGTCCTAACAATCCTGGTTGTGATCTGGTTGTTGTCGAGTTCACTAAAGTGATTGTTCTTTCTAATCTTTAAAAGAAAACTAGTGACCTAAACCTTCTACTTAATTGCATCTCTCATGTGCATTCTTTATGTCAAGTTTTGTAGTTTCTGCCTCAGCGACTTCCATTGTTCAGCCGTGACAACCACTTACACTATCTTGTACATTCATGTGTGTAGTTTGGTTGCGAGGAGCCATGGATTCTACATTAGTTATCCAACTACTTTGAATATCCTTGCCGTAAATCTGCTTGAGAATCTTTGTATAGAATTTCGGTTCTACACTATGCTTGCAAGGAGATGAGATTCTCAACGAAAAATGACACATTTAAAATTATTTTCTTTGCCTTGTGATTATCAATGCTTTGGCTAACTCCTATAATGTCATATATTAAAAATCTACACATAATGTCCCCCATGATCTGTTCAGGTTACTTGCAAGGTTTTCCAAATGTTTGGTGTCTCATCTCTTTTATCCTTTTGATCCCTTGCGCTGAATTATCTTTTTTTTGTTATTTCACTTGGCACTTGTCTTGCCATCTCATCATGTCAAGCCCACCAGTCATTGTTTCTTTTTTCCTTTAAATATGCTAGTTCAAAAATTCTGCCAAGTTGTCATGGAATGAGTGCCTTGCATTCAACTAGTTGACATGGAGTTCCATGTGATTCAAACTTTTTGTGCTTTGCACATCCTTTGCATGTCCATTAACATTGTACTGTGCTCTTACTTTGCTCATTATAGTTATCCCCAGTTTGAATGCACATACAATCTTTTGTGCATATCTTGTATATCCCTATATCTACCATAAACCATTCAACTAAATACAAGTGCAACCTATATATTGAATATGTGAATCTAAAACTGAAACTAACTACTAAAACATGTCATAAAAAATGAATCCAATCCTCATGACTGAGTGCACAAGCAAGTTTGCATTTCTTCTCGAACCATATGCGTGACCTGTTGCACAATAGTTGAATCTATTTGAAAAATAACTTTTGCATCTTGTACTTGTATCTTTGAATATTCAGTACTTGTGCACACTCCACTTTTCTCCATATCCAAATCGCATGTTTCATGTCTGTGCAATCACATCCTTCCCTTTGAATTGACTTGTTACTGTGTGGGTACGAACTACACACAACAAACTCAATTCATATAAATGACCTTTTACTTAATATGTGTGTGCTGCATAGATTGATGAAGTTTCAACATTGTATAATAAAGTATTGGAGTGCGTACTTGTTGACGTGTATTTTGTACACAATCATACACAGAATAAAATACCTAAAGGCATCTTATCCTCTCTTGAGAAAATAGTCTCTAACTGCTGAAGATTCGCGTAAAGGATCAGTTAGGTAGACTCCAAGGTTCTTTTAGTGGGGTCTCCACGTGTGGACAAGCTCCAGTGGTATGATGTGATTTGCTGGAATCACAAGGGGACTTACATTGAACTTCCGATCTGCTTTGCTGGACACAGGCTCTTACTAACTTAGATTAAAAAAAATAGAAAAAGGATAAGGGCGAAGAGAGGATCTAATCCTAATACTAAGAATGTAGGAGCAATGACTTGACCTTTTGATGAAACTCTAACTAGGTCTTGTTTTGACATCAATGGAACATCTACACAAGACTAGTGCAATCTTCTAAGGGGAGCTTTATGATGTTCAAGTTATCACCGCAGGCATAGATACCATCCAAGTTGATGCATATCAATGAAGAGGCAACAAATTGAAATTGAGCTTAGGCTGAATGATTCCAGTTGACTACGCAAGGCAAGTCTGCAATCAACAAACTGCTAGTAGTATGGATGTACGAATTCCACCATCAATCAATCACATTTCCTCCATTCATCTAATTATCTACCATCTAAGATTGAAGACTCAACAAGAAACCATGCAAATTGCAAGAAAAACGACATATTTCACCATTACTTCAATGAAAATGGAGTTTGTTTACAATCAATGGCAACAATTTCTTGCCTTGTCCTCCTATTCTACTCTCTAACTACTTTCAACTATTTACAAATCTCTCTAATTCTATCTAAAAATCTCTTTCACTCTAATTCTCCTTTTACAAATGAAATGTTTGGGCTTATATAGTGCCCACAATACAATTTGATGGCTTAGATCAATTCAAGATCAATGGCCAAGATTTTACAATGAAAACCCTAATTAGGGTTTGTTACAACCATTACATAACATTTAATGCTTGACCAATGATAAAATTGTATTGCTTGGACACATGTCCCTTCTAGAAAAATCGACCAATGGATAGCCGGGGTAGGTACATCGGAGTTTGTGCCACCTTCCATGAGTTAAGTACATTGAATCTGGACATGCTGAGATGGACTTCTCTGATTGGAGAAATGATGACTAGGACGCCACCTCATCTGACACTTGAAGCTTGCTAGATATTTAATTTGATGTCGTTGAGAGGCTATCTTTGATTAACTCTTGTTCTAACTCCTTTTGTCCTTGATGTGCAGGATGATGTACCTCGCCTTGGAACGCTGGATTGGAAGAGGTCGCCCATGTCTTGGCTTGATCGTCCTGGCGAAGACCGTCCTTGATCCGGCTTGATTTTCCTTGAAGAGACCTCCATTTGACGCCTACACAACATTTCAAAATTAGTAACATGATTTTGCAATACATAACATAAATTAGAGAGCAAATTTTAGGAAACTTAATGATAAGTCCTTTATTAATCATTTCCTAAAAACAACTGAGCTAAGGCAAAACAAAATTTCAAAATTCAAAATTAAGGCAATGACGATCAAAATTTGAAATTAAAACAAGAGATCTTGCCATACCTTACTTGAGAGCTTAACTCTAAAATGCAAAATAAAGGAATTCGCCTAGGCAAAATTTGAAATTCGATAGTCTTGATGTGATCTTCAAAAGAACGTTCCTCTTATCAACTTCGCCACCCTTCAAGCCTTGGACGTGATCTTTTCTTCAAGTTAGCAATTTCGCCATCTTTGATATGTCTTTGACGTCCTAGGCAACTTCGCTCAAATAGAAACTTCAAGTTCGCCTCTCCTTTGGATAGTTACTAGTGCCTTCTAGCTTGAAATGAAATTCGTTCCTCCTTTGCCTTCTCCAAGTCGCATATGAGAGATGATAAATGATGATGTGAAAATGAAATAAACTACCCCTCCCTTTATAGCGCTCACACCTCTCACCACCATTTAGGCCGACTTTGTAAAAATAAAGCAATTTAAATGATTTTTAAATGAATAACAAGGGCCGACCTCCATAAAACAAATAAATACCAAGCGCTCCATTTAATTTTTTAATGAATTAATAATCAATTATTAAATGCCTTCATTTTTAATTAATAAATTCGATTTTCTTACAAGGCAAAAATAATCAATTAATACCAAGCGCTAAATTTAAATGCCATTAATTAAATATCGATTTTCCTAGCATTTAAATAAATTCAAAAATGCGTTTGAGCGCCAAAATTTTTAAAAAACATGGAAAATATGTACCTCATCGCCCTGGTCCCTGACTAAGGGACAGGAGCGATCCATCACTTGGTCTTGATTTTTTGCACTTTTGACGTTCAAAGCCTTTAACCTCACGTTGGAATTGGCATTTTCGCTAGGATTTTCAAACTTGAGTGACTTGTCTTGCAAATAAATGTCCCTTAGATGTGATATCGCCCTGGTCCCTTGAAGAGGGACAGGAGCGATCCTGAAGCTCTAGCCAAAACGTGTCATCTTTCATCCTTGGTTCCTCGTTCATTGCCTCTTAAAGGACGTCCTTGACCTTAGCTATCCTTGCATTGTCTTGATTTTGTCGGAACATGAGTGTTTTAGTAAAAATCGCCTTGGTCCTTGTCCAAAGGACAGGAGCGATATGAGTCCTTTAACTTAATTGATAACACTTTTACGTTCAAAACTCTTGCATATCATCTTCAAAAGACACCTTGTACCTTTTACCCCTTTGCAAAACCTTGACTTAACGTGATTTTTGAAGGAATTAGCAACTATAATCAATATCGCTCTGGTCCCTTCCTGAGGGACAGGAGCGAACTTCAAGTCTTTGGGTTCATGCTTGCGTTCTCCAACTTGCAATCACCATCATCGTGCAAAATAAAGTTCCTTGATCCTTCGTGATCACTTGATGCTTGATAAACTTTCAAATTTTAAGCCTTCATAAGAATTTCGCTCTGGTCCCTTGGAGAGGGACAGGAGCGATTTTAGCTCTATGGGCCTTATTTCACTTTGTCACCTTCAAAACTTATATTCAACGGGTTCGTAATGTGCTCTTCTATTCATCCATGCCTTGAGATCGGTTCAAACTGTGCAAGAAAGTCATCCACAACAAAAATCGCTCTGGTCCCTTCCTGAGGGACAGGAGCGAACTTAAGCATTTTGGTCCTTTGTTGACGTTTGATAATCTTCAATTTGTCTTCAACGGGTTCGATTGACCTCCTTTCTTGCCTTCGAACATAAAATTTGCTTGATCTTTGCCTAGATCGTACCTTATGAAGAATTTCGCTCTGGTCCTTCAGTGAGGGACAGGAGCGAATTTGACCCTCTAGGCAAAACTTCATCATCTCATTGTTTTTGATCAAGTCTGGATGCTCTATCATGCTCATTTCGTCCTTCACCATGCCTTTGATGTCTCGATTCGTCCAAACAAGGTCAGGAATGGCTCAACTAAGCATTTTCGCTCTGGTCCCTTGGTGAGGGACACGAGCGAAATTTGACTTGTCGCACTCTCGATCAGGACAATTTTAATGGAATATAACATTTAAGTATAAGTGACATTTCCTTCTATGTTTCTTCTTTCTTATACTTTAAGTTATATTCCATATATACTTTCAGGATGTTTGAGAGTGGTTTCAGACCTCCAGGAGTTATATTGCAAAATCTAGTTTTTGGAGGTTTTTTCAGTTTCCAGACTTAGTCAAATTCAGGATCAGGGCATTCCAGACTTAGCCAAATTTCAGGATCAGGACCTCACTCAAGCCGGACTTGCTACCCTGTTGATCTCCCCGACAGCACTTCAAGTTATATTCATTTGATAAAATGTACCTCTTTGGACCTTCTCACATCGTCAAGACGTTAAAATCTTGCAAGGACAAAGCAAAATTGGATTTGTAGCTCCGGTCCTTCACTGAGGGACAGGAGCGATTTTGCTCCTACAGGCCAAAATATCATGATTTTACACATTTTATCACTTCACAAGGCGAAAACAAATCATTTGAAATGCCTAGGATCAAAAATCAAAAAAGTCAAAATTTGGTCAAAATTACTCAATTGGACAAAATTCATGTTTCATCATCAACACTTAGACGAATTTAGACTCTGCGTCAACATTCCAATTGAAAATTAGACCATTCTGGCGAATTCATTTCATTCAAAATTTGCATTCTAGAAAAGGAAACTCAAAAGCTCTCAAAAGCGACTGGATTCTGGTCCGAAAAGACGGTAATTAAAACCCTAAGGCTTGACCCTAAATCCAGACAACTAACAAACTAACAAAACCCTAAAAAAAAGCAAAGCGAAAACGAACAAAACGAGCAAAAAACATGGGTCCCCATTTGCAATGGGGCGATGTGTGAAAACGTCACAACATCTAGCGCCACCTTGAATAAATGTTGAAAAACATTTCAGAGATAAAGACTCAATCGACACCTAGAACCTCTGGAAAATTCAACCTAGCTCATCAAGAGATTAGAAAATGTACTCAAAGTAGAAGGAGAATCCTTAACCATATCTAGACACTTAGTCTTTGATTACCCAGGTGTGTGCAAGTGTATTCATTCCTCTCGACAAGACAACTATGACTTTCAGGTTCCCCTGTGATAGGCTACGTAGTATATCTGAACTTCAAAAGCATCCTGGATAGAGCCTCGCTGCCAGTCAGACGTCCATAGTCCCGACGAGGTTATCGCCGCAAGCTCACGAACATTGCTCCATTGCCAGCCAGGCGTCTATAGCCCCGATGGAGTTACTCGCATATTCCCTTTAGCCAATTTTGATATTTCGTTTCATTTCACTTTTCTCTTCATTTTTTTCTTTCATTTTCTCTTTTTTTTTTCTCTTTTTTCTCATTTTTTCCTTTTGATATTGCTTTTTCTCTTCGTCAATTCCTTTGGCTTGTAAGCAGTGAAGCTTACTGGGGTTTGAGGATTGCGGTGGCGCTGAAGCCAGATTTTAGATTTTTCACCAATCACAGCTTTGCCTAAAAACCATAATGACTCGGAGTCTATTAATGTGTGAAGATATAGTAATCAACAGATGTCGGCATCAAGACACAGAAAATGATTCCCTTCCAAGTCAAATACAGGTCCTGATCAGATGATAAAGCTGAAGAGGAACAACCTCGGATTCCGAGCACTTCATGAATAGATATCTAAGAAATGAGTCTAACATAAGATCCAGGATATTGCCAGCGTGCGGGCAACAACACAAACGCCCTTCTCACAAGATGGAGGCTCCCACTCAAGACACCTAAACTAAAGCAAACCGACCGACAAACCGACCCAAAGCAAACTAAACTAAAACGCACACCAAAAGAAAACAACTAAACTACCTGAGCCACACTAGATCATGAGTCAAATGACTCAAGGCAAATTAAGAACAAGGCTCAAAAGACCTCTAATCTAAAAACACAAAAAGAAAACCTACTCTAAACCTATATACAAGAGTCCTAGACTCGACACGACTCAAAGAAGCAAAATATGTACATGACTTTACATGATTTCTCAGGTTGTGCAACAGGAGCATGGCAAACGTGATGGTTCTCAATCGGGCAAATTCATCCTTAAATACAAAAAGGCAAACTCTCACCATGCACATCTCATACTCAAGCAAGTTTTCACTCAAAATGATCAACTGAGGTAATTCGTTAGGACCATGATCAATCCAGATGCAAGTTGTTTTCCCAAAATCCCCATAATCAAAATCATAATAACTTTCAAGGCTAGGACTAAGGAAAGAGACAACCTGGCGTATTTCAGGCTCAGACGACATTGTATTGTCGGAAGCGAGGTCACCAACTGCTTCAGGAGGTCGCCATTGATGACGAATCATTCCACGAGTATCCACAACATATTGATCTTGATTAGGAAATTCCTCTTGAAACAAGCTCAGCGCCCCTTCGAATAGCTCAAGATTCTCTGTTTTCACTGAGATATCTTGCATAAACCAGGCATCTTCATGAAATATTGTTAGCATATCTTCAAAAATGAGAGTCTCCTTGATAGATTGAGCTTCAAACATCTCCTCTAGTGGATCAAAGATAATCTCAGGTGACCTTTCTTCTTCAAGTATAGTCTCGGGAGGTCGAAGTTGATGATGGATCATATCACTCCCAGTAACTTGCTTATCTAGAAAAAATTTTGGCAGTGATTCCATTTGTGTTTCCTCTGCAAAATCTTTCAATGCTTCCTCAAATAGCATAATGGTGATAAAATCTTCAAGCGCCCCTTTGAATTGTTCTTCATACCTGGGCTCACTTATGATAATTTGTAGCTCTTCACTCAATATCTCAACTTGATTGTCTTCTTCAATGAGGCCATTCGAAAACTCTTGCAATTCAATTTCAAGGATCTCCTTTTGTAGCATAAGTGAGAATTCTTCAAGGAATGAGTCGTCCTTTCCTTTAGTTGCTTGTTCAACTCCTGGATCTTCCTTTATTATTGCTTGAATATTCTCAACTGATTCTTCAACTTTTGTTTCATAGTATTCCTTTTCAGGTGCAAGGCATGGCAGGCTATCCATTGTAATACATTGATCATCAGGTGCATTGGTATTGTCAACGTACACTTGATCCTTCTCACATTCAGATGTTGGAGCAATGTCCTGTTCATAGGTTCTCCTAAATTCGGCTGCGAGATGTGCACCCCAAGATCCATTCATGATACATTCTTCCTCGGACAAAGTTGGCATTCCAAACTGGTTTATGACTTGATTGATAGCCATTTCACATACTAAGCAAGTAAATTCCGAGTGAGGTGAGTTGTGAATTCTACACCACAATGGTAGCAATATGTTTTCCAGACGCATTTCACCATCCAAAACGAGTTGACTCTCGATCATCCACATGAAGCTTAGAAGAGGATCTTTAGTCTCTGGGACACTGAAGTTGCCTTCTTCCGTTTCTGGCCTTGGGACATCCCAAAAGAAGATTTTTCCCTGTGCTGCCGATTCCATCCTTGATAAGTACTTCAAGCAATGCATTTCATCATGTTCCTCTGTCTCGTGAACTCGACACTGCCCTGGTCTTGCAAACTCGGACAATCTACGTGGATAAAGTTGTGTATCTAACCTCCACCAAAGTTCAGGAAAATCAACTTGTTGCTCCTCGTGAAACTGTTGTCGCTCCATTGAGAAATCCTTCTTTTTGATTTTTTGATTTTTTGATTTTTTTGGATTTTCTATTTTTCACTTTTTTTGGATTTTCTATTTTTCGCTTTTTTTTTGGATTTTCTGGAATAAGAGAGATCTTGAATATCTCGGATTCAACTTGAACGTTCAACTGGTTCCAGCTTGATTCCTTCTTGCGTAAGTCCAACTAACGATCCAGCAGTCACCTTCCTTCGAGTGTTTGAGAAAAAGCTTTCCACTGATCTTCCTTGGATTCAAGAGTTCGTGTTCACTGTCAAGCACTCCTAATTCAATCTGTCGAGCGTGGAGGAGGGTAAAAAGTTCTTGACAAGATCGGACTTTCAAATGCTCAGCCCTCCTTCTAGCGCCAATTCTGTTGACGTGTATTTTGTACACAATCATACACAGAATAAAATACCTAAAGGCATCTTATCCTCTCTTGAGAAAATAGTCTCTAACTGCTGAAGATTCGCGTAAAGGATCAGTTAGGTAGACTCCAAGGTTCTTTTAGTGGGGTCTCCACGTGTGGACAAGCTCCAGTGGTATGATGTGATTTGCTGGAATCACAAGGGGACTTACATTGAACTTCCGATCTGCTTTGCTGGACACAGGCTCTTACTAACTTAGATTAAAAAAAATAGAAAAAGGATAAGGGCGAAGAGAGGATCTAATCCTAATACTAAGAATGTAGGAGCAATGACTTGACCTTTTGATGAAACTCTAACTAGGTCTTGTTTTGACATCAATGGAACATCTACACAAGACTAGTGCAATCTTCTAAGGGGAGCTTTATGATGTTCAAGTTATCACCGCAGGCATAGATACCATCCAAGTTGATGCATATCAATGAAGAGGCAACAAATTGAAATTGAGCTTAGGCTGAATGATTCCAGTTGACTACGCAAGGCAAGTCTGCAATCAACAAACTGCTAGTAGTATGGATGTACGAATTCCACCATCAATCAATCACATTTCCTCCATTCATCTAATTATCTACCATCTAAGATTGAAGACTCAACAACAAACCATGCAAATTGCAAGAAAAACGACATATTTCACCATTACTTCAATGAAAATGGAGTTTGTTTACAATCAATGGCAACAATTTCTTGCCTTGTCCTCCTATTCTACTCTCTAACTACTTTCAACTATTTACAAATCTCTCTAATTCTATCTAAAAATCTCTTTCACTCTAATTCTCCTTTTACAAATGAAATGTTTGGGCTTATATAGTGCCCACAATACAATTTGATGGCTTAGATCAATTCAAGATCAATGGCCAAGATTTTACAATGAAAACCCTAATTAGGGTTTGTTACAACCATTACATAACATTTAATGCTTGACCAATGATAAAATTGTATTGCTTGGACACATGTCCCTTCTAGAAAAATCGACCAATGGATAGCCGGGGTAGGTACATCGGAGTTTGTGCCACCTTCCATGAGTTAAGTACATTGAATCTGGACATGCTGAGATGGACTTCTCTGATTGGAGAAATGATGACTAGGACGCCACCTCATCTGACACTTGAAGCTTGCTAGATATTTAATTTGATGTCGTTGAGAGGCTATCTTTGATTAACTCTTGTTCTAACTCCTTTTGTCCTTGATGTGCAGGATGATGTACCTCGCCTTGGAACGCTGGATTGGAAGAGGTCGCCCATGTCTTGGCTTGATCGTCCTGGCGAAGACCGTCCTTGATCCGGCTTGATTTTCCTTGAAGAGACCTCCATTTGACGCCTACACAACATTTCAAAATTAGTAACATGATTTTGCAATACATAACATAAATTAGAGAGCAAATTTTAGGAAACTTAATGATAAGTCCTTTATTAATCATTTCCTAAAAACAACTGAGCTAAGGCAAAACAAAATTTCAAAATTCAAAATTAAGGCAATGACGATCAAAATTTGAAATTAAAACAAGAGATCTTGCCATACCTTACTTGAGAGCTTAACTCTAAAATGCAAAATAAAGGAATTCGCCTAGGCAAAATTTGAAATTCGATAGTCTTGATGTGATCTTCAAAAGAACGTTCCTCTTATCAACTTCGCCACCCTTCAAGCCTTGGACGTGATCTTTTCTTCAAGTTAGCAATTTCGCCATCTTTGATATGTCTTTGACGTCCTAGGCAACTTCGCTCAAATAGAAACTTCAAGTTCGCCTCTCCTTTGGATAGTTACTAGTGCCTTCTAGCTTGAAATGAAATTCGTTCCTCCTTTGCCTTCTCCAAGTCGCATATGAGAGATGATAAATGATGATGTGAAAATGAAATAAACTACCCCTCCCTTTATAGCGCTCACACCTCTCACCACCATTTAGGCCGACTTTGTAAAAATAAAGCAATTTAAATGATTTTTAAATGAATAACAAGGGCCGACCTCCATAAAACAAATAAATACCAAGCGCTCCATTTAATTTTTTAATGAATTAATAATCAATTATTAAATGCCTTCATTTTTAATTAATAAATTCGATTTTCTTACAAGGCAAAAATAATCAATTAATACCAAGCGCTAAATTTAAATGCCATTAATTAAATATCGATTTTCCTAGCATTTAAATAAATTCAAAAATGCGTTTGAGCGCCAAAATTTTTAAAAAACATGGAAAATATGTACCTCATCGCCCTGGTCCCTGACTAAGGGACAGGAGCGATCCATCACTTGGTCTTGATTTTTTGCACTTTTGACGTTCAAAGCCTTTAACCTCACGTTGGAATTGGCATTTTCGCTAGGATTTTCAAACTTGAGTGACTTGTCTTGCAAATAAATGTCCCTTAGATGTGATATCGCCCTGGTCCCTTGAAGAGGGACAGGAGCGATCCTGAAGCTCTAGCCAAAACGTGTCATCTTTCATCCTTGGTTCCTCGTTCATTGCCTCTTAAAGGACGTCCTTGACCTTAGCTATCCTTGCATTGTCTTGATTTTGTCGGAACATGAGTGTTTTAGTAAAAATCGCCTTGGTCCTTGTCCAAAGGACAGGAGCGATATGAGTCCTTTAACTTAATTGATAACACTTTTACGTTCAAAACTCTTGCATATCATCTTCAAAAGACACCTTGTACCTTTTACCCCTTTGCAAAACCTTGACTTAACGTGATTTTTGAAGGAATTAGCAACTATAATCAATATCGCTCTGGTCCCTTCCTGAGGGACAGGAGCGAACTTCAAGTCTTTGGGTTCATGCTTGCGTTCTCCAACTTGCAATCACCATCATCGTGCAAAATAAAGTTCCTTGATCCTTCGTGATCACTTGATGCTTGATAAACTTTCAAATTTTAAGCCTTCATAAGAATTTCGCTCTGGTCCCTTGGAGAGGGACAGGAGCGATTTTAGCTCTATGGGCCTTATTTCACTTTGTCACCTTCAAAACTTATATTCAACGGGTTCGTAATGTGCTCTTCTATTCATCCATGCCTTGAGATCGGTTCAAACTGTGCAAGAAAGTCATCCACAACAAAAATCGCTCTGGTCCCTTCCTGAGGGACAGGAGCGAACTTAAGCATTTTGGTCCTTTGTTGACGTTTGATAATCTTCAATTTGTCTTCAACGGGTTCGATTGACCTCCTTTCTTGCCTTCGAACATAAAATTTGCTTGATCTTTGCCTAGATCGTACCTTATGAAGAATTTCGCTCTGGTCCTTCAGTGAGGGACAGGAGCGAATTTGACCCTCTAGGCAAAACTTCATCATCTCATTGTTTTTGATCAAGTCTGGATGCTCTATCATGCTCATTTCGTCCTTCACCATGCCTTTGATGTCTCGATTCGTCCAAACAAGGTCAGGAATGGCTCAACTAAGCATTTTCGCTCTGGTCCCTTGGTGAGGGACACGAGCGAAATTTGACTTGTCGCACTCTCGATCAGGACAATTTTAATGGAATATAACATTTAAGTATAAGTGACATTTCCTTCTATGTTTCTTCTTTCTTATACTTTAAGTTATATTCCATATATACTTTCAGGATGTTTGAGAGTGGTTTCAGACCTCCAGGAGTTATATTGCAAAATCTAGTTTTTGGAGGTTTTTTCAGTTTCCAGACTTAGTCAAATTCAGGATCAGGGCATTCCAGACTTAGCCAAATTTCAGGATCAGGACCTCACTCAAGCCGGACTTGCTACCCTGTTGATCTCCCCGACAGCACTTCAAGTTATATTCATTTGATAAAATGTACCTCTTTGGACCTTCTCACATCGTCAAGACGTTAAAATCTTGCAAGGACAAAGCAAAATTGGATTTGTAGCTCCGGTCCTTCACTGAGGGACAGGAGCGATTTTGCTCCTACAGGCCAAAATATCATGATTTTACACATTTTATCACTTCACAAGGCGAAAACAAATCATTTGAAATGCCTAGGATCAAAAATCAAAAAAGTCAAAATTTGGTCAAAATTACTCAATTGGACAAAATTCATGTTTCATCATCAACACTTAGACGAATTTAGACTCTGCGTCAACATTCCAATTGAAAATTAGACCATTCTGGCGAATTCATTTCATTCAAAATTTGCATTCTAGAAAAGGAAACTCAAAAGCTCTCAAAAGCGACTGGATTCTGGTCCGAAAAGACGGTAATTAAAACCCTAAGGCTTGACCCTAAATCCAGACAACTAACAAACTAACAAAACCCTAAAAAAAAGCAAAGCGAAAACGAACAAAACGAGCAAAAAACATGGGTCCCCATTTGCAATGGGGCGATGTGTGAAAACGTCACAACAGTACTACAGAACAATGTATAAAATGAAATGACTAGAAGAAAAAAATCCTGAACTACATTTGGGCCATTACAATCTTATCAACTGAAATTTGAAGATCAAGTGAATGGGAATATTCTTGTGTGTAGTATGGCTTAACCAGTGATTGTTAATCATACTTGACATAATTGTCCTCCAAATTTTCCAACTCTACTATATCATGCACTGTTATACTTTTCATGATGAGAGGCTCCAAGCAACAAAGTTCAAACTCTGTTATACTTTTGATGATGAGAGGCTCTAACCAACAAAGTTCAAACTCTGTTATACTTTTGATGATGAGAGGCTCCAACCAACAAAATTCAAACTTATCTGGATGTTAATGAAAATGACTATCACACAACACCACCATCCTCCCAATCTAAAATTCCTAATACCTGATATTCTAGTCTTGCCAAATGTTTTTCTGACTTCTCAATTGCTCGACTCCAACATGCAAGTAGGCGTTTTACCTCTAGGTGATAAAAAACATCAAAATGGGCACACAAGGATGCTTGGTTGTCCAAATGCGTAACTTATGCAATCCACAAACTGGGTACCAGAAACTCTATTGGCAGCACTTCTTCCTTCCCATACACGAGTTGGAATGGTGTATATGTTAGTCCTATATGCCCATAATACATAAGGCACATATTCATCCCAGTCCTTGTGTTCGACATCACATATTTTAATCAATACATTCTCCAAAATTTTGTTCAAAGCCTCCATTGTTCCATTCACTTGGGCATGATAAGGTGTTCCTTGATCGTTGGCTAAAAACAAGGGGCATCAACACCTTGTGATAATAATTTCAAAAGTAAAATAATTAATTGTCTCTGATGTACAATCTCTTGTGGCCACTGCTTTTTCCCACCTTGTATTATAATTAGCAACCATAATGATATAGTTCATGGCATTGTGTTGCGAAGGTGGATCTATTGGCCCAATAAAATCAATAGCCAACTTTTCAAATGGCTCATGAGATAAATTTGTTGTCAAGAGCATTTGATCCTATTGACTAGACTTCCAATGTGTTAAGCTTTAACAAATATCAAAACTATGCACGAAGTCTTGGACATCTTTTTGCAATGTAGGTCAGCAAAGATTTGCTTCTAGCACCTTTTACAATTGTGCATCCTTAATAAAGACCGTCTGCTGGCTTTCATGGCAGTCCTGAAGAATTGCCTCAAGCTCATGATTTGAGATGCAAAAATGTAATATTTCAACCATGTAATGTGATAAGTTGACATGGTGCTACACATTGCTTTTGTTGCACAATTGTGTAACTAGGTGTCACTTGTCCTGTTATAAAAAATGTTGCATTGACCTCCATGACGTCGGATAGTGGATACTATGTCGATGCAGAATAGTTGTGTAGTGGGCAATCCATCCCTACTAGGAATTGTGCTTGTCTTGTCCATTTCTATGAATGAGAAATGATCAGGCCCAGCATGATGCCCTATCTGGGCACACTATAATCTTGAATCAAGTTCGTGAAACAAAATCAACTAGAAACATATTCACATTTAAGAACTAGCTTATCAACCAAATACTTGAGCACTGGATGATCTGTGAAGAACATAAATAGAGTGGCCAGCGAATACTGTCTGAACTTTTGTAAAGCATAAGCAATGGCTAAAGTTCATACTCTATGATAGTATAATTTCTCTCTATAGATGCTAACTTGTGACAGCAAAGGATAGAGGATGGTATAAATTCTTTTCTCGTAGTTGTGCAAGTACTGCACCAATGGCAGTCCTTGATGCTTTGACATGAACATAGAATGGAATTTCTCTTTTGGAAAATTTTAAAATTGCAAGATAAGTGTGGAGGCCAACTTTTGCTTTAAATTTTCAAATTCT
Organism: Cryptomeria japonica; assembly: GCF_030272615.1. Lineage (NCBI taxonomy): Eukaryota > Viridiplantae > Streptophyta > Pinopsida > Cupressales > Cupressaceae > Cryptomeria > Cryptomeria japonica. The sequence continues at coordinate 467,487,647 of NC_081407.1, forward strand.
TGTTATTAACTTCAAGGGTTTATGATATGCATGCATAATTCTTGACGAATTTGTAGTTATTTTTGATATGTCCCAAAAACACATGCATTTTAGACTATGTATTCAACACCTCCAACATTGAAATTATTGACACTTTTACTGTGTCCACTAGCATCCTATCCTTGCTAATAATGTAGTCCAATAACCCTTACCAAAGGGCACCATGTTGAAGTAGGTATACTTTTTAAAATTGAGTGTAATGTGCAGCTAATCGCACTGTTCAAACATAATGTGCAAGGATCCAATATGATTATACAATCATCCAAATCATAGTAGCATTAATCGTTTGGAGAATTAATTGGCAAAACAAAAGTATAAGAGTTTTTGGAAAAAATGGGAAAAAAAATGTGGAAAAATAGTCAAAAACTATTTTTTTTTAATGTTTAAGGGCATTTCCATAGCATAGAGATATTGTAAGCAAATAAAATAGAAACTTCAACACATGAATTGTATAAATTAGATTTTTGTTGTTTATATTCAAATTTCATATCACTGCACAAAACATCCAACAACAACATAAATAATAAGTAAATGGTGACAGTTGTCAAAATGTCAATTACAATATAGTTTGTGATGTAATTGTTTGTGACTTTGTACAAAATTAACCAATAAACTATGTAAAAACTTTCAAAAAATCAAAGGTAAATATTTAATAGACTATTTATAGATGATGAAGCATGTTTTTAAATAAAATTTCTGTATAAAAAATATAAACAATTTGTTGATATTAATTAATAATTAATAAATTCTTTAATTTATATAATGTATTTTATTATTATCCTTTATAGATTGTTTTAAAAAAATACACTTTTTTGTGTAATAAATTATTATTAAATAATATAGATTTAATCAAATGTAAAGTAAAAATTATTTATGAAATTGATTGAAGCTCAAATTAAATATTAAATACTGTTCTCTACTTTAAAACACAAAATGGGGTATTCTATAAAGAATAATAATAAAAAATATCAAATAAATTAAAGAATACATAATTTTTTTATTATTAATATCAATAAATTCATTTGTATTTTTAATATAAAAAAATTATTTAAAAATTTTTTTTTGGTTAAAACAAAAGAAATTAATAATTTTTTTCCATAAATTTCTTAAACAATACAAACATTTCCAAAACAAAATAAAAATTCTGAAATAAACTAAAGATTTCAAATGATTATTGAATATGAAAGGATTTCTAAATACCTGGAATGCCGCATGTTCTTCCTCCAAATTCTGACTGTGTGTTGCTTCCTATTCGACTATTGTGTTGCTTCCTGAAAAACCCTTGCAATTTCTGCCGATTTCTCCTCTTTCGTGACCATGGACATTGTGAATATGTCGCACGATATGATTCATAGAATGTTTGTGACATTTTTTTACTGTTTTATGGCTGTTTTAGGGTTTTCCTGCCATTTTTTAGGGATCCGGTTATATTTGCAATTTTCCACACGAATTAGACGCAAAAAAAATCGTGGAAAATTGTTGACTGATTTTTCCACAATTTTTTGGGAAAAAATCGGGACCAACAACGATTCGCGATTAAAAGCAACCGATTGCGATTATTCTAGACTATTGCTTCTATTATCCAAATATACCCACAAAAACTTATATGATGAAATCCTTGAATGTGTTGGCAACAATGCTTGAGAATATTGCAAGGGTATTCTTGAGACCAAATGGCATGACATTGTATGCGAAATTACGCTATTCAATAGCAAATATGGTTTTTGCCTTATCATCTTCCTCAGTTTGAACCTTGTGACTTGCAACACTGTGTAGGATTTCTTTCGTGAATAGTATGGGAAAAATATTTGTGACAAAAAGACTTCATTTAGTATGTGACAATCTATGCAAATATGAATCCTTTCACCCTTTTTGATTGAGACCACTATTGGGCCAATCCACACAAATCATCAATTGGAAAATGGCACTAGCTCCAAACATTTTTTCAATCGTCTCTTTCAATGTTATGCACAAGTTTGGGTACAATGTGTCTGGACTTTTGCACTTTGTCAAGTGAAGGATGCAAACCCTTAATTTCTTCACAGTCACGAGGAAACAAATCCAATGGTTGCTATCTTGGGCACATCTTCAAATCCAATATTAGTTTCCACTATCTTGAGTGGCTTAGTGTAGTGCATTGTGTCATCTTTAGCTCCTTGAATGAGGCACTACCCTTCACTTGTCTATACATCAATATCCTGCAACGAATATGCCTTTGCATTCTTTTCTGCTTGCACAATCATTTTATCTTTATGCACTCTTTATTAAGCCTATAACGTTCAACTTAAACTTTAGTCCTCATATCCTCTTCACTAAACAATCTGTGCATTGCTAACAACTTTGGTTGAAAAGTGTTGTGATAGACTATTGAGTGTTTAGTCAACTCTAGGTGTGGGTTTGTAGAAAGTAAATGTATGCTATTAATTGTTGGCTAATTTCTCCCTGGTGGAAATCTCTTAATGAAATTTCTTCTCTAAGTGTATGTTCAAATCTTTGTACCATAGGTTTCTTGCTACAAATTTGTATTAGAGAACCCCATGCATTCTCACATTTGGAAACATGTGAACACGTAGATGATTGCCTAGTATGTTCCAATGCTTGACAAGGCTACACAAGGAAACCCTTGTGAGCATTGCTTGATGTGCCACCCACCATCTTATAGGCTAAGTCACCGTATTCAGCGAATTTCTGCTATCAAGTTTGAAATTCGCCGAACTCAAAAACCCTCTATGAAATTCGTCAAAATTCGTAAGATATTCGTATGGCAAAGGTGACGGATGACGTGTTTTGGTAAAAGCGTATTTTAAACTTGCGTTTTTTAGGTTTTCGTCTCTTTTTTTTAATAAATAGGGTGTCGAACTTAGGATGAACACACAGGTCTATTCGCAGTGAATTTGTTTTAAAATCTGCACGAAGCCAAAGCCGCCACTGAAAGCCGAAGTCGCCGCCCAAAGCCGAAGTTGAAGCCGGAATCTGCCGCCGCCGTTGCTCTGCCTGCGTCCACCACGCTCTGCCTTTGTCCTCCCAACTTACACAGGTATTCCATTAAATTATTAATGACTTCTGTGTGCATTTTTTTAACTTATTTGTTTAAACTTTTGGTATTCGATTCAAAATTTTGGCTTCTGCATAAATGTTTATTCGATTTTCATATTGTATTATTCAGTTTTTAGTTTTTTTATTTTAGTCTAGTAATATCTAATATTTAATGTTTAATATTATATTAATATTGTTTATTTTTCAGTTTTTTATTTTAGTATAGTAATTTTATTTTGTTTTTAAAGTTTACTTATCAAAAATAAAAATTTAGTATTATTTTATTTATTTTTTTGTTAAAACATGAATATATTAAAATAAATGTTTTATTAAAATTTAGTTAATGATTTAAATATTAAATATTATTTTTTTATTGACTCATGCAGATCATAATTAAATGGCTCCAAAAAAATCAAATTCTGAAGTATGGAAACATGTGACTCGGAATGGTGTTCATCTCATTTTTAATAGGTGTAAGAAAAAATTTACTGGAAGTAAAACAAGGGCAAGAGACCACTTGCTTGGTCTTACTGCAGGTTCAGGTGGAGGTGTTGAAGCATGTCTAGACATGCCTGACAAACTAAGAGTTGTTTTAGAGAGAGAGCAATCCTCTTCAATTGTAGGAATGATGAAGGCGACACAAAAAAAACAAAGAATTGAAGAGGATGTGTCCAAGTTCACCTCTATTACGTCTTCTTCCAGTTTTCCCAAGGCCAGAGGTGCATCAAAAGAAAGTGGACATTGAATAGCTTTTGGAAACCAGTAGAAAAACAACAGGTGGATGATGCATTCGCTGATTTGTTCTATACAAGTGCCATCCCATTCAATGTGGCAAGAAACCCTCTTTATCGTGATGCAATCCAGAAAGCTGCAGAGTTTGGCAAAGGGTACACACTTCCAGGTTTAGAGGCTTTGAGGACAACTCTTTTAGAGAGGTCAAAAGATAGAATGACAACAAAATTAGCTGAGGTCAAAGCCTGTTGGAAGATAACAGGTTGCACTATCTTGAGTGATGGATGGTCAGATATATGTCAAAGGCCATTGATTAATGTTTTAGTAGCTTTCCTTGAAGGTGTTGTGTTTTTAAAGTGATTGACACCATGAACCTTAAGAAAACTTCAGAGTATATTTTTCAGATATTAGACGATGTCACTGATAGTGCATCAAATTGTGTGGGAGCTGGGAGGCTGATTGTAGAGAAATATCCACAAATATATTGGAGCCCATGTGTAGCCCATTGTCTAGATTTGTTGCTTCATGACTTGGCCAAATTCCCATGGATACATGAAGCAATTCATCGAGGAAGAGCAATTGCAATTTTTATTAGAAATCATCGTCTCACATTGAGCTTGTACAGGCAACATGTAACTAGGGAGTTGTTGAGGCCTTGTGACACACGGTGTGCTTCAATTTATATCACTTTGAAGAGAGTGGTTGAAGAGAAAGCAGCTTTGAGATCAGTGATTTGTTCCAATGAGTGGGAAAGTTCAGCACTTTCTAAAAGTGCTAAGGGAAAGAACATGGAGCAAATTATTTTAAACAGTAGCTTTTGGGAAAGTGGAGCAAAGGTTTTGAATATATGTGGGCCAATTGTTGATGTTCTTCGCATGGTGGATGGTGACACTCCTTGCCTTGGCATGCTTTATGAAAGCATGGACCGTTGTAAGGAATCTATTCAGAGAGCACTCAATAATGTAGAAGCAGAGTACATGGAGATATGGGAGATAGTTGATGCCAGATGGAAAATGATGCACGCACCTTTACATGCAGCAGCTTGCTATTTTGAGCCTAAGTTATTTCATATTGATAGACAAGCTGATTCTGAAATTATGTTAGGGCTTTATGAAGCCATTAGCAGGCTTGAACAAAATCGAACAACTTCAACTCTAATTAGAGATCAGTGCTGGAAATACAAGAGAGAAGGGTTGTTTGGAATAGAAGCAGCCCAAGAAGATATGTTGCGAGCTGAGCTTTTTGCGTATAGATGGTGGATGAGCTATGGAGCACATACTCCTGAACTACAGCGCTTTGCCATTCGAATTTTGAGTCAGGGAGCAAGTTCATCAGCTTGTGAGAGGAATTGGAGTTGCTTTGACCACATCCATTCCAAAAAGAGGAATAAGTTGCTCCGGAAAGATGGGAGATCTTGTCTACATTCGCATCAATCTAAAATTGTTCATGAATAGATCAGCAAATGATTCCACATCTTCTTCACAACAACAAATTTCGGAAGACATAGCAGCTGGAGTTGAAGATGAGCCTGACTTTTCGGATGATGAATTGGGCAGTGATACCGATGATGATGCTACAACAGCTCAGCCATGTGCTCTTGATGACTTGGAACTTTTTTGAAGTTCTATAATCTTGTCTTTTGATTGTACCTTTTTGACTAAAAGACTTCTTCACACTTTTGATGACTTGTAGCCTTTTTGAAGTTCTAAAGTCTCGACTTTTGATTGTATCTTTTTGACAAAAAACATATCAACAATCGTGATTATCGTGATTTCAAGTGTTTCTTATGGTATCTGAATGTTGCATCTTAGCTCATTGTATCTAAATGTTGCATCTTAAACTATTCAATAAGTAATTGGAAATATTACTTATATTTAAAATAAAAATAAAAATTATATAAGGCGAATTTAATGCCGATTTTTTTTTTGAATTTTTTGCCCTTGCCGAACTTCATCCGAATTTCATGGTTGCCAAATTCGAACGCGGTGACTTAGCTTATAGGTATTGTATTGAATATGTAGGGAACAATTGTCAACCACCCTTTCTTATTTGGAACACATGCTCCATAACTGTGTAATAATCCTTGGGGCTAGATTTCCCATCATATTTTTGTCTTTAAAAATCCAAAGGCACTTGCACTTGAGGATAGCTTGAGAAATATGAACCCACTTCTAAACAATTTTGGGGGTCTTAACTAATCTTAAGGGCATTTGCTTCCTTGAAGGTGTTGAAGTTTCCTTGCACACTAACTTTTCTGATACATTTTTGGTAGACTTCTTTGGCACATGGACCACTTGACTCGTGATAAGTGTTGGTGCAAGCTTTTCCCATTAGCTCATAGTATTCAGCTAACTATCTTTCCATCAATACATTTGAATTTGCCTTAGATGAACTCTCCTAGTTCAAAACTCCTCTCTCAGTTGTCTCTCTTCTATACCAATTATTAGATTTCATAGATGCCGACTTGTATGTTGTATCCAAGGGAATCTTAAGATGCTTAACCTGATAGTGTGCTATTTAAAATGCATATTTGTGCTGGCCTGAAAGGAAAAAAGGGGTGCTAACAATGTTGAGTTTCTCTCCACTTCTGCAATATACGATTCTGTTTTCTTTTTTTATTATTTATTATTAATATTTAATGTGTATTAATAGGTTAAAAAAAAACATTTAAATATAATATAGCTTAATATTAATAAGTTATCAATATAGTTTAATTGTATATATTATATTATTTGTTTTTCGAACAGGTGTATGTAGAATGTACCCAGTCCCCTCAAAAAATTTGTCATACTGGCATATCGTATCTACGTACTGATACCCATACCTGATTCTGATTCAGTACATTAGCAAAAAAAATTCTATTTTCAACAATAAATCACCTTTGAGATTATGTTCATTTTCTTGTTACAGATATTTGCTCATATTTTCATTATCAGAATATCAAAAGAGTCAGGCCAACATAGAAGATTTTTATCATTATTTTAAGACTCTCTTGCTTCAAGGTTGAGGATCTTGGAGAAAGAGAGACATCTGTTTGTATTTAATATGACGTGCATATACTTTATGTATAAATATATTATATACTATTTATATATAATATATGTTTTTAGCTACTGATATTATTTCCGTGATTATGTCATTTTGATTATGATGACAGATTTCCTAATTTTTTGTATTCATAAAATTTCATTTGGCCTCTTGCATGCATCAATGGAATTTTCACTAAAACTTATATGAAATGGGAGCAAATTCTAGATTTTCCAAAACCAGCCCATGTGTTCTGAGTTGTAGATCCCGATATTCAAAGTTCATCTAATGTGTCAGAGATCATGTGTTTAAGCCCTTTTAATGTTTACTACAAGTTATATCTGTAAACAGTTAAATAAGCTATTTGAATTTAAATCCTAATATTTAATAAAATATGGTGAAAATAAATTATTATGGATGTTAGATATAAAATGGACATTTAACATTTTGTCAAATTTGCACACGAGGAAGCTTTTTAAAATAGTTTTCATCTCTTAATATTTTCATTCATAATCAATTCATAGAATTATAGCACTCCTTGATGTCTACATGTATTCTAACTCATTGAACTGCAGGTATGGCTTTACATGCTGCAGGTCTTGTTTTGGCAGTAATTGTACCAGCAGTGCTTGCTTTCTTGAGATTGCTAGTTTCAAATTCAGCCATGGTCTGGTACATGCCCACCTATCACTATATTTATAGTCACTCTCCAAATATTGTGGAAAGAGATAAAGTTTAAACAAAGATTAATATCAGTCTCTCTTGCTCCTGTTTTTCTTCTACCCTGATGTAGTATGTCATAGTCAAATATGAACAAAATATATGTTATAAATTGCAGTATTAAAGTTACCATGAGTCGCCTGCAAAGCTAAATGCATTGGAAATAGTAAAATGCAAGTTGCACTGTTTTGGGAAGTTATCCCTATTTGATTTTCAATGTTTATTTGAATATTTTAATTTGGAAATGCTTGTATGGAATATTGCTTCCTTCTTTGTCAGCTGCACGTAGAACACCATGGAAGTTTTCTACTTAGCTTTTCATGCTCTTTTTTTTTTTCTTTCTAGAAGCACGCGTGGGTCTTTTTTGGAATGTTAGAACCATTTATTTCTGCTTCTAATTGACATTTCTTTGGAATGCAGGTATGCTCATCCTTCGTTGGCACTGTTTATGTTTGTGCCGGGGGCTCTTCTTGGTTTATTGTTACCAAAGGCTGTTTTGGGATGGTCGTTAGCCAATGATCTTTCAGCCATCAGTAAAACTTCTAATGAGGTAACTTCATTTATCAATTTATGTAGCTAAAAATCTGCAAAAGTCACCTATTCATCTTCACGATATTTTGGGACTGACTATTTATTCTATCCTTCTGGACTTGTTAATTTTTCTTCAGTTCCATCGAAGCTACATGGAAGGACTTGTAATGCATAAATACGATATTACAAACACAAACATACTGTGTAAACATTGAAAGAAATCCCATTACTATGAGTGGCATATGAATGTGGGATTTTTTTCACCTTATAAATAAACTTACATTAAACAATGATTCTCCTCAAGACAAACATTTTGATGTGCACAACGCTTAACACTTTTGGAGGCCTACAATTAATGACTTTTCAATGCTTTGAACACTAAAAAAAATAGCAACCTTGAGCAATGAGAAGAGAATGTATGAGTGAGGAATGGGAGGTAGGAACAGTTCTTGTGTTTGTGTTTTGTGTTTTGTTAGTGATATAAAAGACACTTTTCAGGGTGGTTTAGGTTTTGAATGCACTTTTTGCCTTTAATAAAAGAAAAAATGTTTTCTTTAAGAAAAATAAAGTTAACAAATTCCCTCTGTTTTGGCCTGGGTATGCAAAGGCATGTACTCAGGTCTGTACATTCAATATAGGAACGTATGAGACAAAGCCAAGCTGAATGCACTGTCATAGGATGTGCATAGGACGCACTTGGGAGGAATCTGAGCTGTGATCCGAATTTGGACCGGTTTGGTTTGGGAGCCTCCAGGAATCTGAGTGTACTTGGTTAAATATTTTGTTGATTCTTGATTTACTTTGGCTCCCCTTTATGAGTTTAGAGATTTCCCTAGAGTGAACATTTCTAAGTGCATATTTTTTGGTGAACTTGTTGCAATTTTGAAAATATTGGGTGAGCAATGTAGGAACATAGCAATCATTCAGTTGTTAATTAAGGAATTTAGTAAGAATTGATTTGATATCCAAGGAATCTGGCAAGAATTATTTTGGCTTTAAAAGAAACCAAAAATAAGTGAATATCCAATTTGTACAAAATTCTAGCATAAACATGGCTGAAAAGAATGTATGACAAAAAGTGATAGACGATAAGCATTGTAAATAAGTGAAGAGTTTGGCCCCAAGAAAGGATGAAAAATAGGGCAATTAGTGATGAAAAGATGTAGACTAGCTGCGTGATATCGGGAATGCTAGTGTGACTCTAAAAAAATAGTGAAAAATGAGAAAACATCACTGCCTCTAATGATGTCTTGAATTTGGTGCTCTAGTTGTTGTGTGGCTGAAATTGTATCCTTTATGATCATTCCTAGATGCCTTCGAGTCTAGAATGGTTGGTGAGTGTGAAGCTCTTGGCCAAGCTTCTTTGGTGCCAAGGCTGTAAAGTGTCAAGGTGTCACTGGTAATTGTGACACTTATCAAGGTGTCAAGGATGTGCAAGGGCGAATTAGTGTTTCAGTATTTTGGTGTTTTGGCCCTCCCTTCTCTGATTACTTTTTTGGCAAAAGTGGACATCAGACCCAAACCTTGTGGCCTGATGGGGAAGGCATTTTGCTATGTCGCTGTTATTCTTGTTCATTTGCTCAATTTTTAGATGTTATGTGCTGGACCTAAAGTCCATGACCCGACAGATGGAGATATGGTTGTGATGGTGTTCGCTAATGTTCTTGGTCATTTGAATAGGTGACATGAGGTGTCGGTAGGCCCGAAGGTCGATGACCAATGGAAGGATCCTCTTTGGCTTGTCATTTTTTTTTTTCGCTTCAAGTGTTTGGCATGAGGTTTGAGGTGGGTTCAAAGGCCGATGATTGACAGGGTTAGGCTTGTTCAGGGCTACGTGAAATTTAATGATTTTCTTCATAGTGTAGGTATAGACCAAAGCTCGATACCTCACCAAGGATGCCTAGAAAGTGTTTTTCATGCACATAACATGTTTTTTCTTCATCGTCGTGTTTTTTCTACCGACCTGCATTTATGGCTCAAAGTTGAGCTCAAAGTGTAAGAGATCAAAGTGTAAGAGATCAAACCCACTCTTGTAGAATTAGTTTTTTAATCCTCTATAGTTCTGTTGATGAACAGATTTCACTTATATGTTGACAACTCTGGGAAGTGGGTTAGTGATTTTGAGACCTAACATAAGCCATTTATAGGTTGACAAGTAGAAAATGAGAAACATCTTGCTGGTTATGTTTGATTGTGCACATTCATAGTTATGTGCAAGTGGCATACAAAGGTGTTCCACAAATGACCCAAGAACCAGTAGACGCATAGATGGAAAGTGAAGTCTCATGAGATCTTGAAGCTTTGGTTATAGACAAGAGATTCGGGAGAGACCTTTCAATTCCCATACTTGTGGAAAAAATGCAGTGTCATTGCATTAGCATAGAAGTGGAAATTTTCCTTCATAAAAGACAACCAAAAATTATTTTGTTGAATTTGTAGCAAGAGTTATGGCTGAAGTCATTGCTGAAAAAGGATCATAGGAATAGCCATGCTTAACAAAGGGCAGTGTAGAGAGTTTTTTCAAGTAGGCTGAATAATGTTTGTTGGGTAGTATAGGTTGGATGGGCTAATACATTTTGGAGTGGCCCACATGGCATATAATTCTTCTACATACAACAGAAACTATTTTTGGATTCTTTTTTGTTCTCCTTTCTCTTGTACTATTTTTGTGTAACTTTGTGCAACTGTGAACAAGTTGTTCATTTGAACCTTTTATCACTTTCATCATTTGGTATTAGAGGAGTTGAGATTGTAAGTGTGTTGTAATATCTCTATAACAAAGTACATTTGTACATTTGTTGCATTATAGGGGGACTAGAGGAGCAATAGCTCATAGAGGAAGAAGAGTAGGAAAGAACCAAGTGGGTAGGTATTGTACATATGATGAGAGCCTTAGGTAAGGCTCAATGTTATCAAGATCATGCAAAGAAGAGAAACCATGCCAAAGGACATCAATGAATATGTGAGAGAGGATGTTGCTATTCATCGAGCAATAAACGTTGACATTGATGAGGAAGTCACTGTAGACAGTGTAGAGAATAGGCTTGCAAGAGCCATAATGAAAAGTTAGGAACAAATCAAGGTTTTCTCTATGAACCTGCTAAATTGGCATACTTGGCATTTGTGATATTTTGAGATGGATATTTCTATAGTCCACTATATTGGGCAATTTGTTTTTGGGTCTACAAATGCCTTATAGTAATATGGGACTACCTCGTACTCCATGCAACATGCACCTAACTATGCTACAAATGAGGTGCACATACCCTACCTCTTGCAAGATTTGAACTTGTGACCTCTCTTTCAAGAGTACAAGTTCTCCATCATTAGGCCAACTTAGGTGTTCAATACTTGAATGGCTGGTACTATGGAGTGTTGCAAAAGTGAGAAGTTTCCTTTGGTTGGTAAGCTTTTACAGTAAGTTCATTGTAAAATTTAGTGATATTTGTGTGCTGCTAACTTATTGCATGAGGAAGAATGAGTTTGACTAGACTATTTCCATAGCCAAGAGTTTATAACAAGAGGAGCTTGTGTTGGTGCTCCTAGCCTTTAATTAATTTTTTCAAGTTGATTGTGATACCAATGAAAATGTGATAGGTGCATTGTCTTAGCTAGGACATAAAACTAATTACATTCTTCAGCTAGAAGTTGAATGATGATAGGAAGAAGTGGTGTGTGTAATTCGAATTCCATATCATTGTTGAAGCTTTGTGAAAGTGGATGCATTACATGTTGCTCAAGGAGTTTGTATTGTACATAGACCATCATAGATTGTAGTACATTAATAACCAAGAGAAGTTGAACCAAAGACATGATATATGCAGAGTACTCACAAGGTTATTCCTATGTGTTGAAACATATGTCTAAGAAGTCAAATCTAGTTGCAAATGGTTTGGGCAAGATGCATGTTTTGTTGTCCACAATGATTGTTAAATTATTACACATGGAAGGAATGAAAGATTTGTATTTGGCAGATCCAAAATTTGTAGGTGCATGGAAGATAGGCATAGAGCCATGTGGGGTGAAAAATGTCCAATTACATTGTGCAAAGGGGGATATCTATTTTGAAAATAGTAGTTTTTTATCCAATGAAGTTCAACAAGGGAGAATCTCACTAGGGAATTCCACAATGATGGATTGGGAGGCCACTTCAAGAGTGATAAGACAAGCCATGTTGGAGGAGAGCCATCACTTGCTTGACTTGTGCAAAGACGTGCACAGATTTGTTGTGAGATGCAAAATGTCTCTAGTAGCAAAGGGTGTAGTGTAAAATATAAGATTGTACATGCTATTGCTAGTACTAGATATACCATGGGATGACTTTATTGATTTTGTAGATTTTCGTCTAATTATGGCTAATCCTCATAATAACCTTGAAAAATTTACTTTTATGTTTTGAATCCCTTTGATAAATATGCACTTTTTCTTAACACGTGCATCAATTCGCTATAAAATGGACTTTGAACATGCACTTTTGATATTCTTTTGTAGGTGTGTGCCCATCACCATGTGCACACTTGATAACATAATTTTTGAAATTTGAAAAATCCTTTGGTGATGCCTGTTCGTGCATCCCTAAACATATTTGTACACTGATTTTTTTATATATCCAATTTTTACTTTGTATAGGTGCGTCGTCGCCTTTAGGCATGCACCTATACATTGAGAATTAAATTTCCAAAATGAACTTGCCTCCTTTATGATGTGTGCCCTCAATCTTAGGTACACACTTGTACACTAGAATGTGATAATGACTTGTGCTAATTTCCTTGAGATAGATATTGCCATATTTTCCCACATGTGCCGTTGCACTAGCCTCCTAAAGTGTGAACTTGATTCTCTAAGACACACTTATATAAGAATCTCACTAGAGAATTAATTGCACAATCCATGTTGGAGGAGATCTATCACATGCTTGATTTGTGCAAAGATGTGCAAAAGTTTTGTTGTGAGATGCAATATATATATAGTAGCAAAGGGCGCAGCACAAAATATAAGATTGTACATGCTATTGCTAGTACTAGATAGATCTTGGGATGACTTTGTTGATTTTGTAGATTTTTGTCTAATGGCTAACCCTCGGAATAACCTTGAAAAAATTACTTTGATTTTTTGAATCTCTTTGATAGGTATGCACTTTTGCTTAACACAAGCACCAATTCGCTATGTGTTCAATCAGTCATTATAAATACAAATACCTTATCATATCTTATGTGGAGATCACAAAAGAAACCTGGTTCTATTTACACTCTTCTATGTTATTATGACATTATTTCATTTGAGCACTTGGCTTCACCAGTCCAAAATCATAAAGAATCCAAAATGAAAACTGTGCTTTTAAATTGGATGAATAGGTGGTTTTAATTAAGCTAAAGGAATCTAATCATATTTCTTAATTGAATAATCAAATTCTTTATATGCCATTAGTGGTTGGTTATTCAATCATCATTCGAGTTCTAGGAACTGTTCATGGTTCAAAGAAGTTGGAATTAATTGTCACACGTGGTGATGCTTTACTTTTAATGATTTTTTCCCATTTTTCTATTGGAGAATATTTATATTATACTTACAGTTGGCTGATTTTAATAGCAGGAGAGGCTAGCTTCATTCAGATTTAAGTCTTGTACTTTTGCTTACCTGAGCAGGATATATACAAAATTTTGAATTATTAGTTTTTTTATTTTCACTTATTTTGCTTCTTCAGAAAAGATTAGTAAGTTGATAGTTTGCTTAGCTAAGATGGAAATATACATGCTTAACTTTGCTACATCTATTTATAGTTATGTATTGATATGTACTTGTGTATTCTTTGAGAAATGACCTGACAAAAATGGTTCATGATTGAAGTATCTTCACTCTTTAATCAAATTTGTCCTTGGTTTCTTACAATGGAGCAGGAGGCATTAGATTGGATGAGCCATTGGGGTTCTGTTGCATGCTATTCTTCATTAACACTAGTGAGTAACTCTATGATTTTATATTATCTTTATTTTTTTTATTTGAAGTACTTTGTTTCTATTCTTTTAACAAGAAGTAATTTGTTTCTATTCTTTTTACTTTGCTGTTAGCCCTATGCTCAAACAAATTTATTTTAACAATAATAATGGTAAAACTCTTGTCTTTTCTTAAACTTAACCCATTACCCTGCTTTGTGAAAGCAGATCAAGGTAGGAATTGTCACTGAATTTAGGAAAGATACATAGAATTGTTGTCCGTGATTTTAATCAAATGCAGTCAGATATACCATGTCTAACGTTTTCAAATTCTACAATCAACCATACATATGAAGCATATTCCATTGCAAACTCAATTCAGATTAGTTATATCTGCCCACAAACTGTGAATTAGCGTACCACTCAACGAATATGCCTAGGGCTCAACTAAAACGGAGTAAAGACTGCACAGTTGGATATTTTTAGTGCACAATCTACAGAAAATTAAAAAATGATTAACAAGTATTTACAAAATATCTGTAACAATAATTCCTATTATGAATAGCCTTCTAAAGTTACAAATCTGTGCTGATCCCAAAATGAGGTTGTGTCAAATCTGATATTTCACTGAACTGAAAAAAATAGACCTTGCCATTTCTTATCAAATTTGTTTGTGGGTTTGGTTGCATACTATTTGGAATGCAGAATGGCTGCAGCTATGTGAGCCTTTTGAGTTTCCATTCTTCCAGAGTATAAATAAAATGCGGTTTCACAAATAAATATTGTGATCGATTTGAGCTACGATATTGTCCTAACCTTTGTTAGTTGTGTACTCCACCGCAATTGATGAAAACTAGTCAAGGGACCTCATACATCTCCTAGTTGCAATTGATTTGCATGAATCTTCAACCACAATACCATCTACAAATGACCTCTTAGTTTTGTTGTCCACTTCTTAACGCGTAGCCTAAGCAAGAGAAGCTTCCTTTTTGTGGAACATAGTTGACCAATTCAATTGTGTATGTCACCTTAATAGTTTCTGCTTTAAGTAGTTGTTCCAACTTGTCTAGTTCCTACTTTGTTTGGAGGTGAAGGTCCTTAAGGTACTCCCTTGATGTAGGATGGTTATATATAGTTGGCACTCCCTTGAGAAAGAGTTTTCCCTGACATATGGCATCAATGGCTATCTACAGTTGGCGCTTCCTCAATGAAGGGTCTAATCCAATGCAGGGACTTCCTCAATGAAGGAGGGCAGTGGATGACCATCAATAGGTGGCACTCATGCTGATAGGACTACCATTTATGAATATGAAGGCAAAAGAATTGTGTGCTTGCTTGTGGTGTTTGTTAGTTTTCGTGATCAGATTAACAAAATGAACAGAAAAGTAATGATGCACAGAACAAGAAACACAACACATAAATAGAGGATCACACAACACAAGATTACCCTGGGAAAACCTCCCTCTCGGAGGAAAAACCTAGCAAGAAAGATCCTCGGATCTGATTGTGAATTAATCAATAACTTTAGAATTACAAGGAAGACTTATCTCAGGTCAACTGAATGTATATGCAAGGGCAGATTAGTTCCAAACGATTTGCACTATTGACAACACTCACATCTGCACTTGACTTTGCATTCAGGTTGCACATTCAAATCGCAGCAATCTGCACCTTTATCTTGTATCATTCTCCATCTTTAGTTACACCAATCTGCACCTTGGTCGCACCAATCTAGGCTGCACCAATCTGCACTTAAGTGTGCACACCAATCTGCACAGTGTGCACCAAGCTGCGCTTTATGTCTGCACCAACCTGCACTAAAGAGTGCTCTCCTAGGCTGCACCACTGTGCACCAAATGTGCTGCAGGGTCTGCACCAGCTGTGCACACCAACCTGCACCAAGAGTGCACACCTAGGCCGCACCACTGCACACCAAGTGCGCTCCAAAAGGCAGAGTCATGGGCCGCACCATTCGCACTTCCTCAGGAGGAGATAATTCGCCTTAGGTCTTATTTGACTGAATGAATATCTTGCTTGGCAAATGAGTCTTCTTTTATATGCATGGAGATGACCTATTTGAGTTGGCCTATGTCTAGAACTTGGCGCCAACTTTTAAATATCTCCAAGCTATACCACGTTACATGAAGTGATATAGGGTCGGCCCTATAATATGATGAACATGTTTCATGTTGCTTGGCGTGTGGGAGATAAAGGGCCCAGCCCTATTCGAGTTTGTGCACATAGAGATAGGGCCCAGCCCTAGTTACACGCCTCCTTAATGAAGCAGGGCCCAGCCCTATAAGGATTCGGATGATGCCTTAAGGCAATCCGAATCCTTTTTATTTTCCTATCCTAGTTACAAAAAACAACAGTGTTTACTTCATATTAGTGTAGTTTGTCTCCCACTTCTTAGATTTAGCCAAGACCTGGTTCACCTGTGTCAAGTCTCTTGAATCTGCAGGGAGTGCCTTGAGTGTCAGTGAAGTACCTTGAATTCGGGCTGTGAGACATTTGGCTGCCACAGGATTCATGCCAAGAGTGGTTCTCCCAAAACAATTTGTGACTGATGGAAGCTAGCCTGGACCTCTGCCTGAAGCAAGTTTCATGCGAAAATTTGCTTGCTCAAAATTCACATTGGCAATCATACCACTCAAGTGACATGTCACATGGGACTACAAACTGTGTTGCGGAAACATTAGTTTCAGCTTAAGCTAGTGCTGACATATATTTGAATGACTGAAATGTTGCTTTCACTGTAATATGTCTGGGAAAATCTATTGCTGCACCTGCCAAAGGAAATTCAAATTTATCAACCTTTCATGACATTCTATATCAAAGGTACTGATTTGATGTGGAAGGCTTGTCAATAGACTTCCATGGCTGCAATTTCTGGGAAAACATGCAGATATGCAGGGATAGAGAAGAGTTTAAACCAGCATATTTTAGCCCTAATTGCAGACATATGTGAGATCTGTAATACAATTTCTAAATATGCAAGTTTTTAAAGTAATTTATACACAAGATATATCTCACTTGGAAATTGATGCCTTTTTTTTAAAGGGGTAAATGCTTTTGGCCTGGAGCTATGAAGCAGTGAGGTCACAAACTGGGGACCACATCCCCGACATAAACACTCAGCAATAACACCCCAGCGGTGTTTGAACCTTGGTGGCAATAACCACAACACCACAACATGACCATCACACTATGCCAATACCATCTAACTATTAAATAGATATATTACTTGATGTTTTAATTTACATGATATTGGAGGAAAAATAGACTGTTACAACAGCTTTTACTGTTTTTATTTGGTTGGCTGCATGGGGTTATGGTGATGTTTCAAGTTTTCATAAATGTTTGAGTTTCTGCTGACTGCTGCAAGGAGTTTCTAAAATTAGAGAAGAAAATAAATAAAAAGATTCAAGAATTACAGCACAGTACTCATCAGTTATAGTGGTCGGATTCCCCAGCTTCACCATTAATTCTTTGAAGAATGAAGATTTGGTCAGAAAATAATGAGACTTTAGTGTTGAAGAAATAGAAAACATAGTGACAAAATTATAAAATGGCATGCACCTTGAAGGTCTTTGTGGTCTTGAAGGTGAAGAGTAAAATTTGCATGGGAAACATTTGTGCTCTTGTCCCCTTTGCCTCCCTATTGAAGCTCCCTTTCCAAATTTGGGTCCATGGTTCCTCCATCCCTTTAACCTGCCCCTGGCATCTCTTTGTCCCCTGTACCTGAAACTCCACGAAACAATGTTATTTTAGTCTTTGGATTGGTGACAATTATCCTTTTTTGTCTATGTCCTTCAACATCTCGGGGAAGCTTGTATCAGTCATTGCAGTTAGTTTTCATACCATGCTTTCCAAGGACTTCGTGTGGTGAGTTGCTTGTGTCCCTTGATTTTGTTAATGGTGTGAATCAAGCATTCTGTTGCACAAATGCTTCTGCCATGGGGCCCTAGATTATTTTGTTCTTACAATGCATTTCCCTGCAAGTGGGCATTCTTTGAACACTTATGTCTCGAATTCCCAATCTCCCCCACTCCTTTGGAAGAGTGCATACTTCTTAGGGAACCAGATGATCCCTTCGCCCATCCTTGTTTACTCTATAACAAACTTCTAAGGATGTTCTCAAAACATTCTATAAGTTCCTTTGGAGTACAATAAACAGGGGGAAAAAACATATGACCTGCTGCTAGAATTTTAGATGATACAAGATTGCAAGATTGCAAATGGGCTAGGGATGCTCTTGCATCAGATACCTCAGGTATATGATTTGTGAGCTTAGTGCTCACAAATAAAGGCTGAGTGGTAGAACCAACCTCTTTCATAATACTTTAGACTGCATGTGCTCCCTCACTTGTTGCAGGAATTTTATAAAAGATTTGGTCTTCTTCCTTAGCCTCGTCCAGCTCACGTCTGTGTCATGTCATGTCCTCTTCTGCCAAGCGTTGACCATCTTGCTCTTCTTCACTACCTCCAATTAACACCTCCTTGGTTTGCTGTAATAAGACATAATCTGCCTTTTGTCTTCCCTACACATCCACTTAGTTTTCCCTTAAGATTGGGAATTCGCTGTCCTCATCCATGCTACCACCTTGGCTTACCTTGTAATCAATGACATCACACAACTGCAACTTCTGCTAGCCAATGGTTACTCACCCACTACTCCTTTCACAATAAATGCCTTCTTTCTTGGTTTCTAGATTTCCATATTGGTCCTTCACAATAGCATAATCTATTGTTGCAATAATATTCTTGTAATTCTATTTCAACTCTTCCACCTACCACCCCTCAGATTCCTTTCCACTGATTGACTTTTTGTTGCCAATTTTGCTTCCTCTATTACTGTGGACCACTCTTGGTATTGCACAAGTCTCTCACATCCCTTCCACAAATTTTATATAGCATACTTTTGTCACACTTCTCTTAGCATTAAGGACATGACTACCCAATATTGTCTCAGGGGGTAGGAGATGTGTCTCCCGGTAAACATGCTTGCAAGTGTTAACTTGAATTGATGATTTAAACATTAACAAATGCTGGCAGCAGATATTTCAGAAACGGCTTACTGGTGACAAATGACAAGTTTTAGACTTAGAATTTAACCAATCAATGAGAAATGATCAAATTATGGTTTACAGCATGATATAATATGAACAATTTTGTGTGGGTACAACACTCCATCCTAACCCAACCTCTTCTAAACCCTAAAATAACCAGCTAACAAAAGATAGAAAATCACTAGAATTCTTTTTGCTTTTACTGCGACTTGTTAAATATTCACTCTTGTTGCTTGAATTGGCTGAAAGTTATCTTCTGCTATTGCAGCTACTTCAAAATAACAAAAAGACAAATAATATTTATACATTTATAATTAAAATACATCATACTGTCAGTCAATGACTGGCCAAATAAATAATTGTACTGTTCTGTATGAGAGATAACCCAAGAATCCAAATTCAAACCTCGAACTTGTAGGCTATGCCACTCTCCTTATTGCAATGAAAGATGAAATTAGTGATTAAAATTAGTTTGGAGAACTAATTTTGGACATTTTATGCCAAAATTAGGATTTTGAGGTTTTTGTTTTATTTTTATATGTTTAAAAACATTTTTTACCTTCTTGCATCCCACTTCATATTTAGACTTGAAAAGTGTTGCTCTTCATATCCTTAGCTGTATCATGGTAATTTAGTTTAACTGTAACTGATCTACCTCTTTGTTGTTTAAGATTGATAATTTCTTTGAGGAGTTATTGTTAATTGATATTTTTCTTTTAGATTCACATTATTGCTGATTTTCATTTATATTTTGTAGTTCAAATTCATCCAATTTTGATGGGGTATTAAAGTATGTTAAATATCAAATCATGTGCTTTCTATGCCATGATGCTACTTTTCGTTATTTCTACTACCCAGCCAGTCTCTTGTTGCTCTGTCATATGGATTTTTTTTTAATCCAATCTAGTTGCCATGAGCCATTTTAATTATCAAGCAATGCAAACTGGTGACAATTTCATAGTTGATTGTTATTTTTTGAGCCTTAACAGGAGCTGCGTGCTGTGGTCTTCTAAATTTATTGTTATTTAACTGTAACTTGCTTGTGTGCTCAATTGACTTCAATACCTTCCCCAAATATATAAGATTAGTAATGCATTTGTGTATGCATGCTAGAACTATCCATTTGAATGTGGACATGTGCCTATTTAAAGAGGCATAGGGAAACTATACATGCTGTAAATATCAGCAGTCCATTTATGGTGGACGGGTAAGTCAACACATGGGATACCTTGCTATTTTTCAATGTTAGGATATTCAAAACAACCCGCTGTTTTTCTATGAGCATGTGCAGATGAGCTAAATGATTCTCGCATCTTGTTATTACTTATTATGGAAGCTGCTCTTTAAAATTGATTCCTGGATGACATCTGAACAAAAGCATTTATGTTGCACAGGTTTATTTATATGCTGGATTGGGTGGAGGATTTTTGACATTTTGGTGGGCAGTGTTTCTGATTTTATCATGGCCAATGTTTTGCTTCTGCGTCCAAATTTTTGGTCGGCAGTCGGTCAAGTTAGTTCTCAGTGTTTCTCATACTTAAATAACATGTTCACCATTTTTATTCCCCTCATTTTCTTCAACAGAAGGTGTAACCATACTGGTTAAGATGCAAATCAGAATGATAAAGTACAAAAATACTTCAGCAACATTTATAATGAAAAGTTTACTACTCTGTTAAGGAAAGTGCAAGTTTATTTGGACATGAATTTACAACAGATTCTGATTTATCTTTGAAGTGCTTCGAGGAACTATGCATATCAAAGTTAAAGTGGTACTGTGTTTTTCTGTAAAGTAGAATTTGCATATGGTTCTTACAGTTAATGTGAATTTTTCCACTTTAATATTTGTTCATGCTTTGATCACTTGATATAGAAATAGCCCATAGGTGCATCCTAGGATAGTGCCATCCCAACACCAGAACTTTCTATGTCACTGATATGAAAGTGAAATTAAAATCATGAGTTTTCTAAATCATGCTGACCTACATTAATGTCATAATTGAAGAGTGAGCAAACTATCTTGAGGGCTCACCAACAGCCACCTTCTCAAGAATCTGCTGTGACTTGGCTTGATGTTCTGTTCAATCTACTATTTCACAGGCTTGAGAATCTTCCATCACAATCATCTAACCGAATGTTCTGTAGTCAAATTCTTACTTATTAAATAATGTTAAGCTATCTGTCATTTTACCTGTATTTACTTGCTGGATGTGATCAGCTTGTGCTTTCATTTCATTTTTCAAAAACATAGGTGTTTGTTTGGATTTGTAGAGAAAGGACAGATCTTACTATCCTTGCAATTAATTGAATGGAATAGATAGTATGTGTTTTTCAATTCCCAGTATCTTTCCAACAGCGTATGGCCATTGCAGTCTACTGTTTTCCATTAAAGTGGTCTTGCAAATTAATCTTCTAAGGATAAGGAAATTTTGTCAACTTTGTTCCATCAATTGTTTTCAATTAAAAGGCTAAACAATTGATTAGCAATTTAGATGGATCCGAATTTTGCTTGACAATCATATTATTGCCCATAAAGCATAATCCCATAACGGACAATGATTAAATTATCCTGATACAGAAGAACTACGAGGATAAGAGGAGTGTCCAATTGGGCTCTGTGGTGCAGGAGCACCTACCTATGAAGGCATGAACCAAGAACAAGATGATTTTATTTTTGCCTAGAAGGAATGTAGTAAGACCCTATGGGTCCTTTTTTGTAATTCAATGTCCTAGGAGTGTGACAAGTTTGTCCATGTTTGGGTCAAATTGTCATCTAGGGTCTGGTAGAGCAAATTGAGTCAATAAGGTTCACAATGGTCTAAATTGAGGGATCAAGTGACCACAGGTCTATTTGAGTCGTTTTTGATGTTTTAGAATCAAATGTAATCATTTTGGGGGACTATGATAGTCTAGAGTCTAAGTTGGTTGGATTACGCAAAAGTTGTCATATTCTCAATTTGTTGTCATGACAATTTTGCACTTTTTGTAAGTCGTGATTCTCCAATGGTCAGTCAGTTTGAAAAACAGTTGGAGGAGGTTGTGGTCATTTGGGAGATATCTTTAAAGGCCCCAAACACCGAAGGATGTATGTTGGTTGATTTGGAAAGGAAATTGAAGCATCAGATTTGTTGGGAACTCGGAAAAACCGTCTAATTTCTATTGATTGCATACTGAAGGTGGATTGGCAAGAATGCTCATGGCATAGTTCTTGTAACTAGATCATTTTACCTTTGTTTTTCTTTCAGTGTGAAGTCTTAAAGTGATGGCTGCCCCATTCTACAAGCAAATCTATGTCGGGTAGCCTAAAACCCTTAAACCCCTAGGGTTTGACTGTAATAATGGGTTTTGGCCTATCAATCCTTAACTGAACACTCTGCCGTTATAGGAGATGATAGGCCACTGTATCATATGTCAGTTCCAAAAGCCATTAGGAGGATACAACAGGGCGAAGAGGATGGAGAACTAACCCTAGGTCTGGCATCTCTATGTGACAGAACGGTTTGATGAGTGCAGTGTGTGAGAATTGAGTGGTAGAGCACTGAAAAAGGGTTTGAATGTGGTAGAAGAGTGCTTTGGAGGTTTACATAACATTTCATGGTCAGAGATGGTCACCCATTAGGAGAACCAAACCAGTTTGTGGAAGGCGTTCAGTCAAATAGGTCTAGTAGCTCTATTAGGTCTGTTAGTGTAGTATCTGTTGGAATATCTGCAAGTCGATCTGGTACCGGAAACTGAGATATTGTTGAGAACTCCCAAAAGGGTATCTGAAAATATAATTTGTTTGCTTAGATCCTCAGGGTGTCAAAAGTTATCACCCGATTCCTTCAAATGGAGGCCTAATTGCAACCGGTTGTGGGCGAGTGAGACAAAATTGATGTTCCGGTGGATCTAAACCATGAAATCCTGTTTCATTTGTGTTAAGGTGTTGTAATAACACCACTCCAAGGATTGTTGTATTGAATTGGTCAAGTGGGCCATTCAAACCCTAAAGCCTAGCAATAGCCCACTCATGTATGCAAGGGTGTGGGTAGTCACACAAGAACTTGTGAAGTTTTAGTTGTCTGTAAGTGGATATAGTGGAGCCTTTGGGTTTCCCAAGGTGTTGTTTGGTGTCATTGAACCATTGCTTGACTTGGTGTTGTGTAAGGATCTTTGGAATTAGGGATTACCGGTTGAGTTTGTATGCCTTAGAGATTCTGGTTCAAGGTTAGCTCCTTCCGGTCTGTTGCTTCCTCATCACTCTGATTCTAGGGAACAAATTCAAATAGAAAGTCTACTTGACTGTTTAATGTTCAATGTCATATTTTTGATTGTAAGTTTCTACATATTTGTGGTTGAAGTTCAAACATGGTAGAACATGCATTACTTGAACTTTTAGATTTAAAATGGATAAAATGGAGAAGCAAATACATCTTCAAAACAAGAATGACATTCTTCCAAACTTCAGGATATGAGGAAATGGGAAAACTCTTAAAGAAAAGAAAAATTAGAAAATGGAGTGTTTAGATGCTGAAATTAATCAATTTTGCTTTTATCATCAATTACCAAGCTACAAATCAATGAGCCTCTTGGTGAATCTGATAGCCTCCAAATAGTCCATACCTCACTCACCAACATGTCTAAAAATGCAGATTTGATTTCTACATGAGGTCACAATATGGATTTTGAGGCATATCTTGTGTTAGCTACTTTCAAGAGATCCAACTGGGGAAATGGAAAAGGTTGCTTGAGATTGTTGATAATTTGTATCAAATTTGTGACATCACTGATTTGCCCTATTATCTCTACAATCCTTGGGTTTTGAATCTCAAACTTCTTCAAAAAGTGGTTCAAGTTATGTACTATGCATGCAACCTGAAAGATATGATTATACCTTCTCTTCACTATGATACTTGTACAATCGCAAGGTTGTGCACTGTGTACAATCACTTGCCTAGGAAGTGCTAAGGCACTTAATCACATT
Source organism: Cryptomeria japonica (assembly GCF_030272615.1). Lineage (NCBI taxonomy): Eukaryota > Viridiplantae > Streptophyta > Pinopsida > Cupressales > Cupressaceae > Cryptomeria > Cryptomeria japonica. The sequence continues at coordinate 467,511,697 of NC_081407.1, forward strand.
TATCAAAATATCTATAGCGAGTGGTTGTCCTTTATTTACTCCAAGTAGTATTCAGCTCTCTAAAGCATATCAATGACATTGACTAATGTCTTACACTTGTGTTTTGTCCAGTCATCTGAAAATATAGTCGCTGCTATGCATTCTGAAGAGGAACATATGCAAGCCAATAGATTCTCAACTAATCTCCACTAGCCAATAAATTCTTGACTAATTTCACTAACCAATAGATCCTTAACATCTGTGAGCCACAAGATATGGAGCATTCATAATGGCCCTTATCAAGTCTTGTCAGCTGGTAGACTGGGCCACCTCAAAGCTTATTCCACAAACAAATATTGTGGTAGCCGCTCTTCTCTGTAACTTCTGTTACTAGTGCTTAAAACATGTTTTCAAGTCAACATAGATTGGGCCACCTCAAAGCTTATTCCACAAACAAATATTATGGTAGCCGCTCTTCTCTGTAACAACATGCTTGGAATTGTTATTGAGTCTCTCCATCTTGTTGCACTTCCCACCTTTTCCTTGTTGGACAAGCCTAGGATCTGGTGGGAGTTGCTAATGGAAAATTAAAGATCTGTTGTCCTCTTGCTTTCATCCTATCAGCTTGTTCTTGTTCCATTTGATATCCAGACCTTGACATCATTAGAATAAAATATCTAAATGGAATTTCTAAATTTATATCACTGTCACCTAAGTCACTAGGTTCGAATTCGAATTCGAAGTTCGACAACTTTGAAATTCGGATGAAGTTTGATGAGGAAAAAATTCGAAATGTATAAAATTCGAATTAAATTCGCTATATGTAATTATTAATTTTTTTTAATAAATATATGTAATATATCTATAAAATTGCCTAAATAGTTTAACATTGATAAATAGATTTGAAATCATTACAAAAAGATGGCACATTTATAACATATAAACCATAGGAAACATATGCTTTCACGATTGCAAAGATGTTCTTTTGTCAAAAAGGTACAATAACAGTCAAAGACTTTAGAACTTTAAAATAACTCGTCATCAAGAGCACTTGGTTGGGATGCCAAATCATCATCATCTGTATCACTACTCACTTCATCATCTGCAAAGTCAGGCTCATGCCTTCGAGAGTTTGTTCTAAAGAAGTGTTCTTTGCTGATTTGTTCATCAGCAATTTCAAATTGCTGCGAACATAGACAAGATCTCCCAACTTTCCAGTCAACAATTTGTTCCTCTTTTTGGAATGGATGTGGTCAAAGCAACTTCAGTTCATCTGACAAGTTGATGAACTTGCTCCCTGACTCAAAATTCGAATAGCAAACTCTTGCAGTTCAGGAGTTGATGATCCATAAGTGATCCACCATCTATATCCAGGCATACATGGCGAGTCATATTTGGCTTCTGCCCCTCCAAACATCCCTTCTCCTCTCTTGTATTGCCAACTTTGATCTCTGATTAGTGCTGCAATTTCTGGATCTGGTACATACCTGCTAATGGCTTGGTAAAGCCCTGCCATGATTTCATTATCACCCCTTCTATCAATAGCAAACAACTTAGGCTCCAAAAAGCAAGCTGCTGCATGTAAAGGTGTGTGCATCATTTTCCATCAGCAATCAGCTGTCTCCCATATCTGCATATATTATGCCAATTCATTATTTAGTGCTTTTTGAATGGATTCCTTACACCGGTCCATGCTTTCATAAAGCATGCCAAGGCAAGGAGTGTCACCATCAACCATACAAAGCATAGAAGCAATAATCACCAATTAGACGCGATTAATCGTGACTAATCGGCAATCGGCAACATTCCTGATTTTTTCCCTCCGATCGGCTGTATAAATCGTTGATCGTTGGTCAAGGATTTTTTCACGATTAGACGTGATTAAACCCCCCAAAAAATGCCGAAAAATCGCGTAAAAAATCGTGACTTAAAAAACTCGTAAACCCTAAAAAATTCCCACGAAAACATGTGAAAAGCAGAGGCAAAAAGTCTATAAAATTACGGGTTTGTGAGGGAGTTGCAGAGAGAACATGGGATTGTGAGGGAGTTGCAGAAAGAACACGCGACTATGAGGAGAAGTTGCTTGAAAATCGCGACAAGCTGAAGTGTTGCAACGCAACAGTGAGGAGGCGTAGCAACCTGCAATAAAGGTTGGACTTTTTAGAAATAATAAAATAGATTTCTTTTGTTGACAATACTATTGGCATGATATCTGCCTAACGTATTCGTCTGGTTTAGGCAGAAGATTTTATATTAAACAGTTTTGTTTTTTCATACTTTGCTTTGTAAACAGTTGTTATCAACATCTTTAAATAGAGCTAGGAAGAAAGTAAAATAATCTAAAATAAATAATAAATCCAATCACTTATCTTTCACCGAAAAACAACAAGAAAATAGTCTATTGATGCCATTTCATTTTTTTAATGCTTTACTTCTCGATTTGAAGAACCATGTAAAATGATAGATCATTTGGAGGTTTTAGGTTTATTTATAATAACTAAAATATTAGATTAAGGCTTTGAATATTTATTCTCAAACTTAATTTTTATTTTCTTTTTCAAAGTCTTTACCGATTTAGTTGAATGGAATTGTAAGCCATAGTTGGACAGTATTACATTACTATTAAGAAGCCTCACAGAGTTGATAGATTGAAATCTGATTTAGACTAATTGTCTTAAGTTGATAGATTGAAATCAGATTCAAATTAACTGACTGTCTTTAGTTAAGAGACTGAAATTTGATTCAAATAAACTGTCTTCTTTATTTGACAGACTGACATTTCATTCAAACAAATTATCTATACTTAATAGACTGAAATCTGATTCAGACAAATTGTCTTCGGTGAATAGACTGAAATCTGATTCAAACAAATTGTCTTGGGTGAATAGACTGAAATCTGATTCAAACAAATTGTCTTCGGTGAATAGACTGAAATCTGATTCAAACAAATTGTCTTTAATTAATAGATTGAAATCTGGGTGTGATGATGGTTGTAAAGATAAGAAAACAGCAGATATGAGTTGCATGTGGTTCTTTGATATCTGTTGATCATCATTGGTTGTCTTTTCAATTCTCTTTATTGGTTGAAAAATACTCAAAACTGTAAATTTCAGAGTAGAAACTGTTGCAATTTCAACCGAAAACAATTTGTTTAAATATAAGGCATACGTTCATCCCTTGTAAATACAGCTAATTTGACAAAAATATTTTTCAACCATGGAACCGTGATTCCCAATCCAGATACAGTAGTTGCTTGTCTTTTATCTACTTCATGCATATGTGGTACCAAATTAAAGGGGATAGGTGAACATATGCTTGGAAGACAAAAAGAGAGAAACATTTTGTCTCAGAACACAAAAAATATAGTTAAAACATTTTTGGTCTTCTCTTTAACATTAGTAGTCTCTTATGGGATAACATGTTCTGTCTTTTTTTAATCTGCAATATTAACATTAGTTGTCTTTTCATTTTGAACTTTTCTTTAATCTGGTTGTTCTAAATATTAAATTTGTTTTGCTCTGTTTTGCATTGGCAAGTGATAATCAATCAATAAAAGAACTTTATGATGTGAAGAATGCCCCTTTTGAAACCATTTATCTAACTTGTTGGGGAGCCATTAAATATTGAATTAAAATATTTTTGCAGATCTGATTCTTGATCAGAATGCCACCTCAAAAAGACTTTGCATGGACACATTGCACAACAATTCCTGGTAGCACGAAGGTCAAGTGCAATTGGTGTTTAGAAGAGATTAGTGGTGGAATTTATCGTTTCAAATGGCATTTGTCCAAAGAACGAGGAAATAACACCGTGATATGCAAAGCATGCTCTGCAGATGTCTCGTATCAGGCAAAACAATCTCTTGACGGGATTGCTGAGAGTAAGGCCAAAAAGGCAAGAATTGGGGTTGGACTAGGTTCTAGTTCTGCAAATCCCAGAACGAACCATTTGGGTGAGGAGGATGGCGAAGATGGGAGTTTTAGGGAATGTGGGTCAACACCTAATTCTGTAGCACGTGGCTCAAACACAGGTGGAGGAAACATTAATACTTTCTTCCAACCTCGTACTACACCAGGATCACAAACCACTTTGGAGAGTACAGGATGGAGGAAAACTGTCACTGAACAAGCAAACAAGGCAATTGGTAATTTTTGGTACTCCTCTCACATGGCATTCCATGCTTCCAGAAATCCATATTGGCAACCCATGGTAGATGCTATTGCAGCTGTAGGACTTGGGTTTCAAGCCCCATCTTATGAGTCATTGAGGGTTGGTATGCTGAAAGATGCAATAGAGGATGTTCAAGATATTGTTAAACAACATCGGTTACAGTGGGCTAGAACTAGTTGCATTATCATGTCAGATGGTTGGACAGATAGAAGGAACCGAACTCTCATTAACTTCCTTGTCTCTTGTGAGATTGGCATTGTTTTTCTGAAATCTGTGGATGCATCCACAAATGCATTGTTTGAGATGTATGATGTGGTAGTTACGGATGTAGGGCCACAAAATGTGGTTTAATTTATCACAGACAATGCTGCTGCTCGTGTTGCTGCAGGGAGACTTCTGACAGATAAATACCCTTCCATGTTTTTTACACTATGTGCAGCACATCGCCTTGATCTAACCCTAGAGGACATTGGAAAAAATGAGTGGGTTAAGGCGGCATTTCAAAAGGCTCACAAGGTTACCAAATTTGTTTATAATCACACGAGGGTTTTAGCTATAATGCACTCTTTCACAGGAGGCAATGAGCTAGTTCGACCAGGGGTGACAAGATTTGCAACATATTTCCTTGCATTACAAACATTATGTGAACAAAAAGGTAATTTGAGGCGAATGTTTGTTTCAGTTGAGTGGATGGAGTTTAACTTCACAACTCAAGCAAATGGCATAGCAATGGCAGAGTATATGTATTCTACCACCTTTTGGGAATCTATTTAACATATTGTAGAATTTTTAGAACCTTTAGTAAAAGTCTTGAGACTAGTGGATGGGGAAAAACCCCCCATGGGATGTGTATGAGGCCATGGATAGGGGCAAGGAGGTGATAAGGAGTAAGATGGAAAATAACAGGGACAGGTATATGCCATTGTGGGACATAACTGATAGGAGATGGGATGGGCAAATGCACACTCCTCTCCATGCTACGGGATACTTGCTCAATCCCTTGTTATTCTATAAGACCGACTTCATGGAAATTGATGCTGAGATCAAACAAGGCTTCTTCAAGTGCATGGAAAAAATGTTTCCTGACTTGGAAAAAATTGATGCAACTACGATAGAGTTGGAAGTGTACAAGAATTCTAAGGGTTTTCTCTCTTCTAGGGCTGCTATACAAAGCAGAAAGACCATTCAACCAGGTAGAGTCTATAAACTTTTGACAATCTCTTTATTTTGCCAACTTGCTCAATAAGGCTCACAAGATTATAAGATATTCTTAGTCTTACAATATCATCTCTATACAATGTGTTTTTCAGCTGCATGGTGGGCCTCTTTTGGAGACGAAATATCAAATTTAAGGTGGATGACAGTGCGCATTTTGAGCCAACCATGCAGCTCATCAACTTGTGAGCGTAAGTGGAGTGTTTTTGAACACATACATTCCAAGAAACGCAACTGCCTATCACAACAATGGATGAATGACTTGGTATCTGTTCATCACAACCTCCGCTTGAAGATAAGGAAAGCTCAAGGTGAGAATATTAATATATAGTTGCAGTTTTTTAAATTGTATTCACTATTCATTGTGTTTTTCACTTGTAAGGGAAGCACTAATTTCTACATGGGCAAAATCAGGAACTATTGAGGATGGCTTGCCAATTGACCTCGATGAGATATATCCAGAGTGTGAGTTGATTGCTGCTAATGTTGGTGTTGATGATGATGATGATGATGATGTTGTTGCTGATCGTCCATTTGAGATTGAAGATTTTGATATCATGAGGCAAGCCAACTTTGGTCCTCAATGGGTTGAACGAATTAGGAGAGACTTTCACCCGAGAGCTTCATCATCAGGGCCTCCTGCCCTCTAGCACGTCATTGTCTACATTTGATATTTTGGAATTTTGTACTTAGTTTACAAGTTGACTTTGTTCAAAGTCACAAACTATATTGTAATTGACATTTTGACATCTATCACCATCTAGATATTATTTATGGTGTTGTATATTTTGTGCAACGTAATCAGTGATATGAATATAAACAGCAGAAATCTATTTCCTGCAATTCATGTGTTCAAGTGTCTATTTTATTTGCCTACAATATCTCTATGCTATGGAAATGCCCTAAAATATATAAAAAAGTAGTTTTTGATTGTTTTTCTACAATTTTTTACGTTTTTTTGTAAATCTGATTTTGTCCCGATTTTTTGAAAAAATCTTCTGCTTTTGTTTTGCTGACTAATTCCCCAAACGATTATTGCTTCCTTGATACAAAGCACATCAACAATTGGTTCACATACAAGCAAAACTTTTGCTGCACTTTCCCAGAAATTGCTGTTTAGGATGATTTGCTCTATGTTCTTCCCCTTAGGGCCTTTAGAAAGCACTGAACTTTCCCACTGATTGGAACAAATAACAGATCTCAAAGCTACTTTTTCTTCAACCACTCTTTTCAAAGTGATATAATATGAAGCAAATCTTGTTTCACAAGGCCTCAACAATTCCTTTGATGCATGCTGCCTATAAATACTCAATGTGAGACGATGATTCCGTATGAAATTTTCAATTGCTCCCCCTCTATGAATAGCTTCATTTACCCATGAGAATTTAGCCAAGTCATGAAGCAATAAATCGAGACAATGGGTTGCACATGGGCTCCAATATCTCTATGCATACTTCTCTACAATGAGTCTCCCAACTCCCACACAATTTGCTGCACTATCAGTTACCACTTGAACCACATTTTCCATCCCTACTTCAAGAATGGCTTCCTCTAATATTTGAAAAATATACTCTAAAGTTTTCTTGTGGTTCATGGTGTCAATGACTTTCAAAAACACAACGCCTTCAGGACAAGACACCAAAACATTAATCAATGGTTTTTGACACATATCTGACCATCCATCACTCAATATAGTGCAACCTGTTTCCTTCCAAGTGGCTTTTACATCAGCTATTTTCTCAGTCACTCTATCTTTTGACCTCTGCAAAAGAGTTGTCCTGATAGCCTCTGAACCTGGGGGTGTGTACCCTTTGCCAAACTTTGCAATTTTGTGAACTACATTACGAAAATGTGGATTTCTCGCAACATTGAATGGAATAGCACTCGTGTAAAACGAATCAGCAACTGCATCATCCACCTGCTGTATCTCTACTCGTTTCCAAAAGTTGTTCAGTGTTCCACTCTGTTTTGATACGCTCATTGGTTTGGATTGCACAAAAGAGGAAGACATGATAGATGTGAATCTAGATATATCTCCTTCAATTCTCAGTTTCTTTTGTGCCTTCTTCATTTTGCCTACCATTGAAGCAGCCAACTCTTTCTCTAGAATAGCTTTAAGTTCTGGAGTCGCACCTATACATGCTTGAACACCTCCACCTGGACTTTGTATTAGCAAGGAAGTGGTCCCTAAGCCTTGTTAAAGTTCCAATTATAGTTCCCTCACATAGGTTACATTTGATGTGAGTTCCATTTCGGTTCACATGCTTCCATGCCTTAGAAGTTGATTTAGGAGGAGCCATTAAATTAAAATCTGCATGTTTGGAAAGATAAATTAAAAAACAAAATAAACACTACATTTATTTCAACCTTTCAAAATATAAATACTTTAAGTTTTAACAATTTCACAAATGACCTCTTAAAAACAGAGTATAAAATTCGGCTTGAACCTTTAAAAAACAAAATAAATACTATTCTTGTTTAATAAACATAAAAACAAAAATTTAATACATTTTTAGTTTTAAATTAAAAAACAAAATAAACATTACATTTATTTCAAAATTTCAAAATAAAAATACTAAAGTTTAATAAAACGTTTATTAATAATTTAATATAATCATTTTTTTAACGAAAAAAAAAAATACTAGATTTTATTTTTGGTTATTAAATTTAATAAAATTACTACACTACCATTTAAAAAAAATATATAAAAATATATTAATTTTTTTAAAACTTTACCAAACAAATAAAAAACTAAAATCAAATAATATAATATTAAACAATATAATAAAAAACTATTAATATAAATTATATAACATTAAACAACATTATTTTATAATTTATATTATGTGTATTAAATTAAAAACTAAAAAATAAACATTATAAATTTATAAATACACGAGAAGCCTATTATGTGTGGTTACTGATAAATTGATAATTATCTATTCAAAAACATTATAAACAAACATTATAAACAAAAAACTTATAATACACGAGAACCCTAAAAATATATTATGTAATATGAAACATCGAAAATTTGAAACCTAAAAAAAATTAAAAAAATTTTACACGAGAACCCTACCTGTGCAGGTCGGGAGGACGGATTGATGCCAGAGGTAGAGGCAACAACTCGAGCTTCGACGGAAGCTTCTAGAGCTTGTACAACGATGGCCGAAGGTTGGTGAGGTCGGTCTGCAATGGCGGTCCAAGGTCGGGCGATTGGAACTGATGCGTCCGCGACTGCAGAAAAAACGATAAACTTTGCTATGTTTGCCGCCGTATTTATCAAAAAAACTCGATGAAACCCTAAAAAAATCAAGGAAAAAAAACTTTTCGGCAAACACGTCATCCCTATTTTTAGGTACGAATTTGACCAAATTTTTTTCGCATTTTATGAACTGTTTTAAGTTCAGCGAATTTTGAACTTCAAGGTTGAAATTCGGCTGATTCTGGTGACTTAGACTACAACAACACATTGGGTATGGAATCACAGCTCTTCAACACCTTTGACTAAAATTTAACCATGATAAATGTATTTTGAACTGTAAAAGATGCCTCTGCCTAGTTATAGGTTTGTTGACTATTATCAATGCCACATACATTTTTACTGATTTTAGTTAAAGAAGAGTTGGCTTTGAGGAGTTGCCTAACTGTTGTGATTGATGACCTATGACTGAGCTAACTCAGATTTTTTTGGGGATATCCTCAGACATTGAACAATGATTAAGTTATGAGGTGAGAGCATTTTTGGGACATCATCTAGTATTGAGCTATGGAATGGAAGGCCTTTTACAAGAAGTCCTTGATGTTGAAGTATGATTGATCGACAAGGTAGGAGGTCCTGTGCAAGTAGTCTTTGCTACTGAACTATGATTGAGCTAGGTGTATTATGGTTGTGTTTTGACTTTGGGTACATATAACTAAAGTGGCACATTCTAGGATATTTGCAAATTTTAATTTAATATTAGGATTTTTTTGTTTAGAGATAAGTTGAGAGCAATGATGGTTTATCTTTTGTTGGACAAGAGAATAGATTATGTAAAAGTTTATGGCCAACCTGGTTCATGGAAATCAATTTTCAATTACTTTGTTTTTAGGCTCCAACTAACTATAGGATATTTTATATGGGTGTTCTCTTCTTACATGGAATATAATTAGCTCTTAAAAATGATAGATAAGTAGAAAAATTAATATTGCAGGTTTGAATAATGTGAAGACATGTTCTAGTTGACACAAACATTGTACAGATCAAAATATGAAATTGTATTAAATTTTTATTTTGCGTTCTGTAGCTTCTGGATGTGGGTTTGATTATGAGAATCTATTTACAGGTCACTCTTGGGCTATGCTATTCCTCTTATTGTGCCCATTGCTTTTTCTGTCTATTTTGGTGGAGTTTGTCTCCAATTTCTTATTGAGAAGATGGGAATGTTTGGCTCTGTTCCACAGCCCTATGGTATCCTCCTGACCTCTAGTTTATCTTTATCCGATAGAATGGTACAATTTTTGGCTTCACTGAATTTTTTATTGATTATAGATTATTTTTTGGTTAAATGTGTTAAACAGATTTTGAAAGTTCCATTCATTTTTGCATGGGATAATTTATGAATGTTTTTCCCCTGAAAGTTATCCTAGCAGTCTCACATTTTTGCTGATCAAGAGGCCTGATAGTCTAGATGATTGTTATCATCTACAGGGTATAAAGTCACCTAGGAAGAGAGTGGGGGAGAGGAACTGGAGTAAGCACACATTCCAAGAACCATAGCATATAGAGACAGGAAATGGATCAGGAAATACCAAGCTAGCTGATGGCCCTTGATCAGAAATTATTAACAGTGAAATCCAAGCTATAGTGATCACAGGCATAAGCCATCTCTTGAGTGAATCCCTGTTTACAGTTACTAAGTAAACTTATTAGAGTTGTTAAACAGACATGTTTTCATGATTGTTTAGCTTGACATATCCTTCATAATGAAGAATGTATTTTACATTGGATTCAGTATCAGTGGAGAAGAAAATAATCCATGCAATTGCTACTGATGCAGAATTGTACCCTTTTAATAAAATTTCTAAAACCAAAGATAAAAATAATTACAAATAGAAAAATTAACTGAATGCTACAGCTGATACACACTATGTAATAAGATCTGCAAATCTTCTATACTGATTGTCTATGCTTTGGACATTGGGTTTTAGGCAATAGCCCAAGTACAAACAAGGTTGTCTCTTAGCCTCTTGGATGCAACTTAGGGCCCAATCAATCTCTTGCCAGTTAGAACTTCCTGATTGTTATTACCATATTTTGATTAATACTAGACTAATACCAGCTAAGTATTATGATTTTCAGTATGTACACTTGTGTTATATGAAATGGTGGAATATGACTTTTAGACGGGGTACCATCCATTTTAAGTGATAGTGTGTCCATCTTACTCCAGATTTTTGCCCTTAAGGTCTCCTCTCATGTTTTCAACACCCAGAAATAAATATTTACAACCATAACTAAAGGAAATGTAAGCAGAAATGAAAACAGAAACTTGTCACTTCAGCATATATTCACAAGTTAATGTGCATTCAATATCGGCAGGAAGAACACAGCTAGAGCTTCCCATGCTATCTTCAAAGACAATATAAAGACCTGTGTAGTGACTAGAAGGTGTTTTGGTCGACAGCAGTTGACAACCACCAATTGGACTGAACTCAATTAAAAAAGAAAAAAATCTAGATGTGTTCTGGCATATGACACATTAGTTGGCTAAACACATTCATTGATTAGATATTTAACAATTTATTACAATATAAAACAAACAGTAACAAATTCATCAGTCTAATTTATTGAAAAACCAACACTCACATCAGTGCCTACAATGTTACTTACTATTAGCTTCATGCTTATCAGAAACCCTCCAAAATCCTCTTTTTATGATTTTAGAAGGTTAAAGATGATACGGATCACATAATAGATAAAATACACATGGAAAAAAGCCAAGGATAACAGGATTACAACATGAAAATTTGGGATAGAATTTGCATATCTTCATTCAATTCATCAAGAATATATTTATTATGTTGAGAGGTTTAACTACAATGGCAGCAAGGGAGGTTGCAATGGAGTGAATGGATAACAAAGACTGACATAAACTAGATGGCTATTTACATGTCAAACTTTTAGTGTGATCTTTTATGTGAATATGTACTAGCATAGATATCTTAAGTACATCTACCTAAAGGACACCAAGGGACATCAATCTCAAGATACCACAAATGCAATATTGGTGCCTCCAGACTTATGTTTCTCAGCATCTTTTAGATAGATGTATTTAAGATATCAATTCCAGTAATTTTATAAGGCAGCACTTATACCATGTCCAAGATTGATGCCTTTACATATCAGACCAACCAAGGAACAAAATCAACTGGCCACAATTTGATTATCTCCTGGTAGAAATGGCATCCATATATGAATTGCTAATCAGAAATTGCTGCCTTTAACTAGTTGGTGGTTAAACTAGTATGTTAGATTAAAGCTTGCCTGTGATTATTGAACTAACACAAATATATTCATCAATAGTTACAGTAAATGCAACAATACTTAGGTGATTGAAGTACTAATCATCCACCACCGAGCCTTAGTATGCTAGATAAATGCTGACCCATGGTTATTGAATTAACACAATGCATTCATCAAATAGTCACAGTAAGTACAACAATACTTAAGTGATTGAATTATTAATCATCCACTACTGAGGTTTAGTTTGTTAGATAAATGCTACCCTGTGATTATTGAATTAATACAATACGTTCATCAATAGTCACAGTAAGTGCACTACTTAAGTGATTGAAGTACTAAAAAAATTTGGTCCTCAGACTTTTTGAAACCAAAAATCACAAAAAACACTCATCATATATGGAGGCATACTTCAAAATACATGTTCGAATTTGCATATCTTGATAAGATTCACCATGAATAACTGAATTTTTTGTAGCAGCATACAGGTCAAGACCAAGTCTCGTTTACCTTTCAGACTCAATTTGATACCATAATCAGGGTCACAATTCTCTTACTTTCTTCTAATATAAATGAGTTTCATACATACAATGATTCCTTGCTATCTCTAACTTCTTGGTTGAAGCACTGTTGTTTATATTGACTGGTACTACATTAATTAAAAAGCCAGAAATTCCAATATTCTAAATAATATAATCTACAATCAAGCCAAAAATAGGTTAGCCTCAGCAGAATCCATAGAAATGGGACTAGGACTCGGCAAGGGTGATTGGACTCGGGACTCAGTGGAAAAACTAGGTGGAGACTTGACAGGACTCAACAAAGTGAAAATTAAGGATTTAAAACTCGTTTCATGCACCCTTTATTAATAAACCTTAAAGACACAATATCATCAAATAGAAGCTAATTTGATCACATACACAAGTATACATCCATCACATTAGTATAAATGCAAATTGTAGCTGAAGGAAATAGCAAACATAGATATATAAATATTGTCAAATGTATACAAAACTCATGGAATATGAAATCCATGACATCAAATGTTCCACACAAATATTAAAGCAACTACAAGTCTATGGCTCAGAGGAGTCTGCATCCTTCCTACGAAGTGTCTAAGGTAGGTCTTGGATGATTCAACAACCATAGTCTCTACTTGTGACTCCATTCCATCCTTACCAACATCAACTTTGTCTGTGTTTGCTCATGCTCTAACCTCCTCCTCTGCCATGGCCACAACCTTAGCCTCTCTATCTGCCTGGTCGATCCAATCAAGGTCCTCGTCACTAAAGACAAGATTCGTAGCCTCAGTGATCCACCCAAATTCTAGATTGACCTCCTCTTGCGTGAATAGGTGGAGTCATGGTCCAAAACTTGTCTCTGTCTAAGACAGAGGTTGTAACGAACAAAGACCAGATCATTCAACCTCTCCATAGACAGTCTATTGCGCCTCTTGGAGTCTGGTCAAACATACTCCAATTGCGCGCACAACTAGAAACACTACATGGTTGGCTCAAAATACGAATGGCTATCTGCTGAAGATTTTGTGTTTTAGGACCAAACATATGCCACCATCTATCCGAGATGAGAAAAAGAAAAAAAAAGTCATTCTCATTTAATAATAAATTGAAAAATATATATGCTCTTAAAATATATTTTTACCTAGCTGCATTTTTGTCCGATTGTCTCTGCAAATTTGATAAGAGAAGACCTCCCCTTCTGCATTAGAAAAGGCCTCTAACTTGTGGATTATAGTGCTACAATGACCAAACAACATTCACTCGATCATTGAGTAGAGCCCATTAAGAACCTCCTCATCCGCCTTAAAATCAGGGTAGAAATGGAATGTTGGATTGAGGTAATATGCGGCTGAATGGAGGGGCTTGTGAAGATGGACTTGCCATCTCCTATCAATGATATTACAAATGGGACGATACTTACTCTCATCTCCTCCATAGACAAATTTGATGGCCTCCTTGGCCCTATCCATGCCCTCGTATATGTAGCGAAATGCAGGCTTCTCCCCATCAGCAGCTCATAGAACTACCAAGGGCTCAATGAACTACAAATATTGTGAAACATTATCAATTGACTTAAGTGTGAATGAAAATAAGCAAATAAAAGAAAAATATGAATAAAAATTAAAACGCAATGTAGCATATATAAAATTTTTACCTTCACAATCTTTGCACAAGGGGCCCAAAAGCCTGGCTCATCTAAAATGCAATCTGCCACATCAATCCCTACATCGGTCGTAGCATAGGATGAGGAACTCCACTCCTCACCAACAAACCTACGCCTGAAAGTTGCCTTACACTGAATCAAGGATTGTAATGTGATGAAATTGGTGGCAAAGCCAGTGATTCTTGGACGAGCCAACTCCTTCTGCCTTGTGTATTGTCTCATTAGGCTAGGAACCCATGAATGATTGTATACTAATTTGCAAATATTTTTTGCCTTCTGTACACATGTCCTGATCCATGGAAGCTTGCCAATATCCTCCAACATGAGGTCAAGGCAATGGGTGGCACATGGAGACCAAAATAAAGATGGCTGCCTCTCCATCAAAAGTTTACCTGCAACAACATAATTTGCTGCATTATCGGTCACCACTTGTACTACATTCTCCTCCTCCATCTCATGTATGACCTCCTCTATAGCCTCACATAGGAATGTTGCATTTTTTGAATGTGCAGAAGCATCAATGGACTTTGGAACATGGTGCCACTTGAAATTTGAAAATAAAGCCAAATCAATGATCATTCAGTAAATCATAAATTAAAAAATTAAAAATACTAATCGCAAAATCAAATTCAAATTATTCAATGCATTGAGGGAAGTAGAATGATCAATCACTTGCAGAGGAAACAAGAAAATTCAGGAGCATCCTATTTCTCCTATAGGTTCAACCATTCGTCATGATGGTTCAACCCTTCTTGCTCCATATCTCACGCTGGTCCTCTAATGTGGCTTTTACATCACCCACCATTTTTTTCAAAATTGGGCCACTTAAGTCAGATTCAAAAGGGGTTTTGAACCTTGCCCCACAAATAGTGATGGCGTCAACCATGCTCTGCAAATAAGGACACCTGTCACAAAATAATTTTAAAAGATAATTCTGTCCAATGAAAATTCATTACACAAAGCAAACTATAAATTTTAAAACAATCAAATAAAAAGGAATTGTCTGGTTGCGAAGAATGGAATTGTGCAATAGTACCAAAATTTCCCAATTGTACGTCTAGTTGCATCATGTACCTCCTTGTTCCAACCCATGCTCTCAAGCGACGATTGGGCACTAGGAGTAGTGCGTGGCTCAAAATATGAATCCATCCTAGATTTGTGAATTCTAGGACTAATGCTAATACTTCCACTACCATTGGCGGAAGCACTAGCACTAGGACGATATGGAGGCATGGAAAAAGCCTCTCGAACACAACCAATGCTAGCCAACTCCTCCCTTTGCCTCTTCTTCATTTCTTTTTTCTAGTTGCACTTGGCACTCACGAATAGCCTCAAGAATTGCTTTGGTGCAAGGGTCCGCATAATGGCCGTGTATGCTGACAAGGTGGTATTTCAATCTATTTGTGCCTCCATGAAAGATTGTTTTGCAATATTTACATTTTGCCTCTCCTTTTTTTTGCCCAGGAAAACTTTTAGTATGTTTCCAAGCTGGATCCCTTCTACTTGGGATTGTTCTAGGAGTAGGATTATCACTAGACATTGTGTAAAATATGATTTTCAAAAACACGACTGCTGCAATAAAACAATTACAAAAAAATGAACATTTGTGCATTGTCATTTATAAATCAATACAAAAAAAATTGTATGTTTTCTTTCAAAAAATACTGTAGGGTTTGTTTGAAAAAAAAATGTAGGGTTTCTTTCAAAAAAAAAAATGTAGGGTTTCCTAATTGCTCTTTCTTTGAAATGAAATCAAAATGAATAGAAATGAAAAAAAAAAAATGTAATTTTTGCTTACAAAACACCAAAAAAAATCAAAAAAAATCAATCTTACCTCTTAGAACAAACTTTAGATGAAATGCAACCTCATTCCAATCCTTTTTATGGAGCTCTTGATGCACCAAATGTGAGCAATACGCTGCCCCAATGTGATTTGTTGACAAATTCTTGGTCTTCCTCCTTGCTGGTTGCCCTACAATGCACTCTTGTTTTTCCTCACAACTCACTCTTCTCCTATTTTGCCAGTACAATGAAATGAGCTCACATTTAGGGTTGGGGAGACTATAACTCAAAAAAATAAAATTAAAAACACTTTATTTTTTATGTTTTTTCATTGCCTTATGTTTTGTTGCCATCGGCTCAGTCCAGGCTTTGAGACTTGCTGGGTCCAGGCCAAGTTGGTGAGTCCTTGGACTCGCCCAGGACTCGGATGAGTCCAAGTTCCGGCCCCTAGGACTCACCCAAGGTCACTCGGTCCAAGACTCGCCAAGTCTTGGCAAGTCCAAGCGAGTCCCGTTTCTATGGCAGAATCTCACAACAAAAAGATCGTAATATTAATGTATCACAATGATTATGTTAAAGGAGACAATACTCCATACCTACAGCTTATGGTTAGTAACTTATTAAAAACTCAAACAACATAAACCATGAGCCGTCATGAGTACACTTGGAGAACAAGAAGTACAAAGCATAAACAGTTTGAAGCTGTAGATTTCTGTCTTCTGAAGCTTTTCATAGTCCAATCTATCTTCACTTGGGATGGGGATGTTAATAGTTGAGAAGGAACACAGCTCTTTAACAGGTGTACACTCTTACTTTTGTGTAACATATGTACATGTGATTGAATTGTTTTTAGACTTTTGAGCACTCTTCTGTAGCTGAACCATCAGTGAAGTGTCATCCAAACCTAGAACCATGCCTAGATGCTTGAAAACTAAACATCCCTGACATCAACTTAAAAAAAAATATCAATTAAGTTGTCATCAGGTATTTGTCATTTTTAATGGCGATGCTCCATATGTACTCCCTATGTCCACATCCAAACCCTAAACCTAACTTCATTACCAAGGCCAGTGCCTACCTACATTTTGACTTCACCACCCAAGAGCCCTGGAAGGATAGTTAAATGCACACATGGATGAAGAGTCAGAGATAATCCACAGGTTGTTATCAGACAACTTACATTTTTTACTTTCTTAGCCTTTGTTGCATTTTTGGACTAGCACGGAGATTAGAGTTGCCACCTCTTTCACCACTACCATCTCTTTTGATATTCAGTGCCTTTTCTCACAGCATCGACATATAACTCTGCCTAACGCCACTACCGTAAGCGGAAAGATGGACGGAATGAAGGACATGGCAAATAAAATGAACTCTTTTTTATTCACTTCACCATGTAACACCTTAATCCCTATTCTCTTTCTATTCACTTCAAGATCAATTACACTTCTTTGGTAATAATTTCTTGATCAATTCCTGTCACCATTATATCTCTTTTAATATTTTAATATTTTAATATTTAACATTTAATGTTTTACTTTTTACAAATTAAGATGGCCCCGTTAAGTGCCAAGGGTCACATTTATAGCCTTTAATTAAATAGTCTAGTGCCTCCCAATTGCCTTTCCTAACTCTGTGAATGCCTAGGGGCTTGAATAAATCCTGCATTTGCTTGAAAGTCTCCTTATTTTAATTGGGCTGATGTAATGGTGTTATCAATCAAAATCATTGCTACTGGAGAGATCCCAAGCTTTAGTAAGAATTCTGTTAAAGTTTCCAGTTTGAGTAGTGCCTTTTTTTATATGATTAAAAACTAGCTTTGAGTCAAATTATGATTCAATTTCCTAAAACCCTGGAAAGACTTTCAATCAAAATGGAAGCATCTGCTTTATCTTCGGTTACTTGGTTGATTTGAATAGAACATGCTTCAATTTACTTTTATATGTGATTTCTAATAAGATCATAGAGACCAGCAAGGTTTGGATTATGTTTGAAGTTAAGTATTGATTTTCATATATTAGGTGGACTCATCTCATAGAGACCCTATTAGGCTTATATGGGAACACTCATTTCTGTGCTGTATTAATTGTCCTTATCTTTTTTGTCAATCCCAAAGACTGCAAGGATTTGAAAAGTTGGGAAGTGCAAAAGGAGGAGGAAAACCTTCCTTGATGCTCTTCCATCATAAGGGGAGATGCAAAAAAGTGAGTATTGGATTGAACGAAAGCAAAGATGGTTTTCAATCCTAGCTGCAGGTTGAATTGCAATTCAACTTAGATTCTAAGTTTATACTTCTTTGCAGATGTTTTTTAGTATGCAGGTAACTAAGGAGATTGATTGCAATATTTTACAAGACATCCTCTTTAATTGCTTGTATATTTTCTAATTCATTTTTAATTTCTGTCCAGAGTGCAATCTACATTTTGCTGCTACATGGAATGCCTTGTTTTCATGTAAACATTGACCTGGTTTTAGTTATTTTAATTTGATACATATTATATTAACACTTAATTTTTACTGCAGGTTATTTTGTTTCAGATATTATGATTGCCTGTGTGACTGGAGTTGTTGTTGGGTGGTGTGTTGGTCCATTGTTAACCATTGCTGGAAGCTGGTTAGCACAATCTGTACCAATGCAATTTCTACTGCATTTTAGTGTGGTTGCAATGGCCTTGTCTTCTCAATTTTTCCCTTACAGTGTTGATGCTCCGAAGAGGGTTGTGCTTCAACACAGCTTCAAAACTACTGGTAAACATTTAACAGCCTACATTTATTCATAAAATATATCCAACTTAAACATCTCAAATACATTATTGTTTACTATTAGAGATGCATTTGGGAAGAAACTATTCACCTTTAATATCTCCTTTGTAAGGACTTTGTGGGAGCTGTCTTGAAAGGAAGTCAGTTTTTGCTTTGGCTTTCCAAGATGACAAAATAACTAATTCTCATTTCCAGTCACATGAAATCATCTGGCTTAGGTCCTTAGTGATGGAGATGTTGCATAGAAATACACTAAATAGTTACTACCACACTATAGACAAGTATTTAATATATTTCATTAGTTGAGACATTTAATGTGAACACATTTTCATATAATGAATATTGGATGTGGTTAGTCCCTCTTAAAAGTAATAAAACAGCTAATTAATGTTAGCTACTTTTTTTGGGACAATTGGGGGTATGATTGATTTTTGGACATATATGTTTTATGCAAAATGGTTCTACCACATGGCCTTAAAATGTTCTCTTCATCTTATATTCCTTAACATTATTCTTGTAGACAGACTGACCAATGAAGTTTAATATCTTGTTTTTCTCTGGTTGCTTTCTTTATAGATTAGAGAAAAATGCTCGCATATGCTTGTATTTCAATTACATGGAACTTGTATGTAAGCAGGTTGATTAAACTTATATTTCATTTTATTGCCTTGATTTGTATTCATGTATGATAAAAGTAAAATAAAAAGATTTGAGAATATTCACTGAAGATTTATGTAGATACCTTTTCTTTAGGGAATTAAGGGTGCATGAGAACTAAGCTTGCAAATGACATATCTCATTTAGTTAATTAAATCCGCATGTGTTCACCCTGTAAAGGACATCATGTATACAAATCATCAAGAGTAATTTAAATCATGGCTAGAAGCTTCGTCATTTCCTCAGGATTTTTTCCCCAACTTTTGATGTTAATGGGCAATTTTTTTTCAAAAATAATTGAAGTAAACCAGTTTGTATATGCTGGTAAGGTACCTTTGCAATTGGCTTGACAGCTAGTGGTTCTTTAATGACGGCGTGTCTGAAATTTGAGAAAAAGTACTTGCCAAAAGTGGCTGAAAATATGGAGTGGTGCTCTTAGTATGAGTGATAAAAAACCTTCTATAAGTGAGATGACTCATATAGCTTGAGCTGGTTAATGTTTTCCATGTCATGGATGCCAAGTTAAGTTGTGTTTACTTGCTATCTAGATATGGAGTGGTGCTCTTAGTATGAGTGATAAAAAGCCTTCTATAAGTGAGATGGCTCATATAGCTTGAGCTGGTTAATGTTTTCCATGTCATGGATGCCAAGTTAAGTTGTGTTTACTTGCTATCTAGATATGCAATTACTTAAGCAGAGTAAACTAGTTTATACAAACACAATTGGTTCAAATGAGAATAATAGACTATTTATGAAGATATAACAATTGCTTTTTTATTCATTCAATGCTTCATTGCTCTTGTACAAAAAAGGTGTAGGGGGTAATTTGCAACTGTCCCTTTTCTTGACTATAGAAGAACTATGTAAACTTGCCAATAGTTGCCAAGGAATTTCAAATGTCAGCAACTGTCCAAAACTAATTCAATTGGCTGATGAGGCATAAATACACTCACCGACTAAATCGACTTTGGAGTATTCTTTGTCAATGAGGGTAGTGCATAGTTCATGTTTTCCATGGGGGCTATATTAGAGACCAATAGAAGCTCTATCTTTGAACATTTGTTTAAAATAAGGAGAATGTCTCACATGAAATGTGATGGTGTGGGCATAGAAAACTTTAACAATGGAAGACTTAGTCACATCCTGCAATGCCCCCACTTTGAAATAGAAGTTAATAATAAATGATAATATTAAAATTAAAATACAAAAGAATAAAAATAAAATTTAAATTTAAATTTAAAAGAATATAATTAAAATTAAGTTAATGAATGGTCAAAAGACAAAGGAAAAGTTGTGACTCCCTCAAACATGAGATATAAAAGGGAGAAGAGACCTCTATATAAAAGAGAGAAGAGAACCTCAATATTAAAGGGAGAAGAGAACCTCATTTGAGAAGGGGTTAATTTGGAAATCAGAAGTACAGATCTGATTGTGAAAGGTTGTGTCCCTTTCAAAGGGCAGAAATAATGAAGAGTTGCACTCTTCCAAATGGTGCTAATGGTGAAAGGGTGTCTCTTGCCAAAGGGCTTACATGATGAAGAGGTGTGACCTCTCCTTCACATTGAGAGATATAAAGGAAAGGAATCAAAAGTCTCCAGTGATATTACCATCAATCAGATAAGATCAGAACTGTTATTAAGTTACACGCAGTAACATTCAAAATTTGTGGGGTATACATGGTGGTCAACTGGTTTTGTTTGTGAAGGATATTAAAGAGTGAATGCTCTCATCTAGATCATCATCTGCACTTAATCAAATTCCTTTCTGAATTTGTTTCGAGCATAGGAATCCTAGGAGGAAAACCCTAGCAATTTTAAAGGATGATCTCATACAGAGTTAGTGTTTGAGCTTCATTACATGTGAATTGCAGCCGCATTGTATTTATTCAATTTGCAATTGTTGTTGGTATGAATAGGTGTTGTGAAAATGATATTGCCAAACTATCTGAATGTAATACAACCATTATCGTAAAAAGAAAGAGATTGGGATTTACACCTGTTATTTGTTGTTCATTGTAATAAGAAGTTTGGGAGGTGTTGTGACCTTTTTTACACATCGCCCCATTGCAAATGGGGACCCTCTCTTTTCCTGCTTTCTAGGGTTTTTGTTAGTGTCCCGTGGCCTTCCGCTTCAGTTTTCCCAAGCCTTGCTCAGTTTTGAACAATTCGAGTCCTAGAGATTGAAAGTGATTCTAGAGTTAGGACATCGTCAAAGTGCCTAGAAAGGCCAAAGGACGAAGATCGTAATTGATTTGGGCGAATTTGAACAACTTTCTATTTTTAGAAAGTTTGCTTTTTTGCTTTTTCCTATTTTTTAGGAAGTTTTGTTTTTGGCATTTTTAGCCCAATCCCCGGTATGGCTATTTTTAGAAAGTTTTCCCTATTTTTTAGGTATGATTGCTTTTTGCTTTTTCGGAATGGGGACCTAGGATTTGCACTGATACCACTGACCTGCTTCAACCGTGATCCAAAATTTCCAAGTTTTGACCTAAAAAGCCAGTTTCCTACATTTTAGGGGTCATGATGCTTCAGATGGTTTGCCTGAGTATGGATTTCAAATTTCAAGTTAATCTGTTTAAATTTGGCTAAATTGTGAAATTTTGAAAATTTCCAAAATTTTCTAAGTCTGGTTGATCAGTGATGTTGAGTGTTATGGCAGGTGATAGAGAGTCCGCCATGTTGAAGAAGCCATGAAGAGGGAGCACAAAACTCCGCCCTATGTTGATGGCCAACCCTCAAAACTCCGCCATGCTTAAGGAAGGGGCATCAAAGTCCGCCCAAGATGCTAGCAATGGAGAAGTCCACCTTGAAGAGGGAGTATCAAAGTCCGCCCAAGGAAGACCTTCAAAACTCCGCCCTAGGCCCTGTTGAGGTCACACAAAAGTCCGCCATGTTGGAGGTAGCATCAAGGTCCGCCATGTTGGAGAGGTGCCTAAGGTCCGCTCAAGGAGACCTTCCTAAAGTCTGCCTTGGTAAAGAGAACATGAAGAGGGACCATCAAAGTCCGCCTTAAAGAGGGAGTATGAAAGTCCGCCTTGGTTGAGGTCACTCTAAAGTCCGCCATGCCTTGAGAAGCCTTCAGAGTCCGCCTTGGGAGTGTTTCCAAAACTCTGCCCTATGCCCTATTGAGGCCACACCAAAGTCCGCCATGCCTTGAGAAGCCTTCAAAGTTCGCCATGTTGGAGACCTTCCTAAACTCCACCTTAGAGGTTGTCCCTCGAAAGTCCGCCTTGAAAAGTAAGCCCAAAACTCTGCCCTATCATGGAAAATGCCTAAAGTCCGCCATGTAAAGGTAGTCAAAAGTCCGCCCAACCATGACCAAGGTAAGAGATGTACCAAAAGTCCGTCCTTGGTGATATGTTCAAAACTCCGCCATGTGTTGAGGTGCATCAAAAGTCCGCCATGTATGTTGGAAAGGCTATGAAGAGGGAGCATGAAACTCCGCCCTATGCCTTGCTTGAGGTAACATCAAACTCCGCCCTAGGAGATGCACCAAAAGTCCGCCCTTGGTGATATGTTCAAAACTCTGCCATGTCTTGTGGACTCTCCAAAGTCCGCCCTTGGAGATGCATCCGAAGTCCGCCATACCTTGAGAAGGTAGTGAAAAGTCCGCCTTGGATAGCTTCAAAACTCCGCCATGTCTTGTGGACTTTCCAAAGTCCACCCAAACTTGATAGAGAAGATGGTGAAGTCATAAAAGTCCACCATGCATGGTGATAAGGAGAAAGGCCGCCCATGAAGAGGAGCTCTAAAAGTCTGCCCAAGCATGAAATTGAAGGCAAACAAACATGTTGGAGTCCTTCCAAAAGTCTGCCTAAGTATGAAGTTGAACACTAAAAACTCCACCCTACTCTTGGAAGTCAAGCAAAGTCGACAAGAAGCCAAGTGATGTCATCAAATCTTCCTAAAAATCTAACTTATAATCAATTTAGAAAGTTGGAAAAAGAGATTTTCAAAGATCAACGAGCTGGAAAATCAAAATGGAAATTTGAAATTGAAATTAGAAAGAAGATATTTGCAGATCAAGATGATTTTCAAACTGAGTTCCAAATTAGAAACTTTTTAGAAGATACTAATTTATAAGCCTAGTTCAAATTTATTAACTAAAAACAATTTAGAAACTTGCACAAGTAGAAGATTTTCGAACTAAAGAATATGACGACACAGCTCAGAATTGGATGAGAAACTTTCCCAAGATTTAAGTTGGATTTAGAAACATGAGTTGGATGATTTTTGCGTGTTTCTAATTAGGAAATCAACTTCACTACAAATGCATCTTTTGTAACTTCATTCTTACACCAAGAAGTTCGAAATTCCTTAGCAAGCTAAGGAAAACATTAAGAAGTATTTGCAGATTGGAGTTCATTTGGAGAAACTATTGATATTGCTTGCAGTTGGGCAATCTTCTTGACAAAGAATTCACAGATTTTGGAGTAGAGCCAGCTGGTATAAGGGAGAATTGTTAATTCTTTCTGAGTTTTCTGAGAAACTTCTAGCCTTGTTTCAATCTATTCGAAGGTGAAGTTGAATTTACAATGCAGATTTGTTGCATTTTCTGAGTTTTTTTCAGAGTCATTGAAAGTGATTTTAGTGGATCTATTCGAATTCTTAGTGAAGGAAAATCATTTTATTGGCTAAGTAAAGAAAAGTTTTGAAGCTATAACGCTTGGTGTTGGACTGCAATCACAATTATCCCTAGGATTGAAGAGTTTACATGTGAAAATCCATTTTTTTTGGCTAAGTATGAAAATAAGATAAAGTCTCCAAACACTTGGCCATTCGTAGCCTCTATTTTCTTCAATTTGCGAACCAATTGCTAACTTAAGTTTCATTTTTACTTGCAGATTTTAAGCACAATGAAATTTCAAGTGGACAAAGATGCTCCTCCCGAGTCAAGGATGACTTCAAATTGGAAGAACGTTAGCGACACTAACCTCGGGCACATCAACCTGAGGAAGTTCAAGAAGCGGATGTTTGGTTTGGACAACCTCGTGCCTACCACAACCGAACGAAAGATGATGAAGAGTGGCATCGTGCATGCTGCAAGATTTCTCCCCACCATGTAATGCACCGAATTAGTAGCTGAATGTGCTAGGCATTACAACCCCGCCAATAGGGATATTGTTGCACCCGATGGGAGAGTATTGGCGAACATCAGTGATGAGGCCATCAGAGGAGCCTTCAGAATCCCAGAGTATCATAACGCTGTGTACGTGACCAAGGATGAAGCTGATCGCATGTATCAGGACCATTTGGAGGAGTATGACGCCATCGTCAATCATTCTTGGCTAGACAAGCCAAGGAAATGTGCCTCCAAACTTCAGAGGAAGAGCTTGGTGAGAGCATACTTTAAGGAAGATATTGGAGATATGATCGTTCTGCTAAACAGGATAATGGGGAATCCTCAAGGTGCTCCATTCGAGCCCTGGATGTATTATTTTATAAATGTAATAATGAATGGAGTGAAGATGATAGACTGGGCTCGGATGATAAGTGACAACCTGGATAGCCAACTGAAGAACCTGGAAGGAAATAGGACCTTCTTCATGAGTTCGTACCTGTTTTATTTCCTGGCTAGAACCTACAGATATAGAGGTCTTACTTGCAGAGGGGAAGTGGGAAACAAAGAAAACCAGTTTCCAGTCTATGATTGTTATCCCCAGCTCCACATGGAAGAAAAGTTCCATTTTAAAAGGGTGAATGACACATTTCTCATGCACATCACACAAACGTTGCAAGGAGGACTACATCAAAGACTCTCTCAAGAGTCTATGGACTTCATCAGTAGATTTGGATATTGGTATATTCGATACCCGAAGTTCACTTACCTTAGAATTCAGGGGTTCACCGGATCTCCCTATAAGCTTCCAGCTTACCCTACCAACTGAGTTGTGTTGCTCGAAGTTGTGAGGCAATTAGAGGGGTATATGGCAATTCAAAGAGATAAGCAGAAGAAGGCAGGAACCTCCTCTCTCATGATTGGGAATGGACTGGAAACATGTCCGTCCTCACAAGCTGCCGCCACTGCTGAGAAGGAGCTGGCTTGGTACCCTTTTTATCAGCACAAGGCGAGGAAGAATCTTTATTCGTTCCACAAGATAAAAAGGGTCGAAGGGATGACATTTGAGCACAAAGCTGATTTAGAAGATTATTGGGCTAACATAGTTGATAGTTGCGAGATCAAGAAGAGATTTTCGTCAAGGATTCCCTTGAGCATGGTAAGAGCAACGAAGGTGTTTAGATGTTTAGAGTTGCTGACCAAGTAGAAGACAACCTTGAGCTTCAATAGCCAGGCTTTGAAAAGATGAAGAATGAACCACTAGCCTTGATAGATTGGTCAGAGGGAGAGAAATCAGATTTGGCAGACCTCATGAGGTCGGTGGTCGAATATTCTAAATGGTGGACCTTTGAAAGGACGAAACCATTGAAGTCTATAGGTGTGACCCTGACCTATGACTTGATGGGAGTAGATGACTCTCTATCCTCCAACCCTTGTATCTCTGTAGGCAATGCTCGGAATCGAGAGAGTGTTGGGTCCCGGAAGAGGAAGGAGTTGGTTGGAAGCTCTGGAAAGGCCATAAGAAAGAAGGTTGTAGGGGAGAGACGAGAGTCCAACGAAGGTCATTCCATCCTGAGTGCCGCATCTGCCGTGCCTGATGAGAATGCAATTGAGGAGCAGGGGATAGACATATGTATGGTTAATAATGAAGTGAGAGTGCCTTCTCTTTCAATTGAGGAAATAATGAAAGCAGTTGTCCAAAGTCCAGACAGAGAGCCAATTTTAAATGCAGCTACAGAAGTTGAAACACCTGCATCTCCAGTAGTCTTCTTGGATGGTATAGTTACTGAACCAGGAAGGGTAGATGATGAGTTTGATCAAAACACTGTGGAGCAGTCAACCATTGATTGGCCGAGGGAAAGGATAAGGGCTAAGGTCCCTAAGGAAGCCCATTCTGAAGAGGTCACAACAACATTTTTGGAGAAGGTGAATGAGCCAGTCATAGGCAAGCCACCCAAGCCAACCAGAAAGTTCTCTTTAATTCAGAGGGATAGTGCAGGATTTAGGACAATTCAAATAGCTGTGCCAAAGGAAGGGAAAACTCGGGACAACATTGCCCCAGAGGATTATAAGATCACCACTATAGAGTTGGGTAAGCCTACCCAAGACCAAGAGGTCCAGTACTTTGACGACTCTTGTAATGCCCTCAAGGCGAGTTTAGCTCAAGAGAGAGAGAAGAGAAAGAAGGTTGAGGATGAAAATCAGCAATGGAGGAAGTATGTTCTCCATCTTACCAGGCCACTCAACCATGAGATATCGGTCACCCCTCCACAACCTCTTCAGCAGGAGTCAATGAAGGATTACGAGGATATGAAGGGCACATTCACGCAGGCCAAGGAGTGGATTTCAGATGCTTCAGCACGGGCTGATATACTTGTGGAAAATTTAGTGTCAGCACATGAGTCTGCCTCTTCGTTGGTCAGCTGTATCTAGGACCTAGTTGCAAATTGGGAAAGACGTGGAGGAAATACTTCCACATCTGAAGGTTATTCGAGGCTTGTCAAAGAGAAGTTTGGTGGATGCAAGTGTCATACAGGCTGGGGATAGGTATGACTTCAACACCTGGTATTATGCTTTGGTCACCCGGATTGAAGTTTTGAAGAAATTCGAGACTAAGTGTTTTGAAACAGAGGAGAGTGTCAAGGAGATTTTGAGTAAGGTGTTTCATGTAGCGTCTGAGAGCTGGAAGAAAGAGAGTATAAGGGAGAAGCATTTGCAGGCGGAGAACCTGAGAGCTAGGATTCAGTCGAGCTTCTTCAAAGACTCGGGGATGATCGACAAGGGCGATCTTTCAAGGATTACAAATTTTCTCTTCATCGATGAGAACTTTCTTGTTCAAGCAGTTGAGTGGGAAAGCATCCTCGCCACATGTACCGATGATGTGGACATCATCGACTTCCAGATTAGCAACTTGCCAAGTGTCACTATGGAGGAGGTCAGGCTTATCGTGTCCAGGTACATCGAATTTGTGAAAGGGGAAACTGGACACTCACCTCAGTGAGAATAGCAGCTGTGCCACATGTCACTTTCTCATTCTTTCAAACTAGTAGAGTTTGGGAAACCCTAATTAGGGTTTGTAGCTTTCAATCTGGGCCCTTGATCATTGTTTGATCTCGGCTGTTCATTTATTTTCTGAAAACTATATAAGGTTACCTCCTCTCATTTGGAGAGTGTGAGGTTTTTGACATATTGTTGCGTGAAGGTCATTTTCGAATAATATATTGCATGTGCGCTTTCTCTTAAGGCTTTGTAATCCCTATTGTTTGAATGATTAGCATGGTTTCAATTTCCTCAACACTTAGTTAAAATTAATCTAGATTTGCTTTCATTGTTGTTAATTTGAATGAAGGATTTGATAAGTGTTAATTGATGGTGTATCTCCGCTCATACTTTTGGTGAATGGATGATTTCCATTTCACCGTGCAAAGTTAGTTTGAGCCCATCCTCTGTGCATTCCAACATCTTAATCATAAGCACAATCCATTGAAGATTGCACTGGCTTTGTGTAGTTGTCCCTAGTGTGGTGAAGCAAAGTTTGGTTTCCCGAGAGCACCCAATTGATACCATCTCCGGAGTTCGTAGGATTAGATTAGCTTTCCCGAACCCTATCCCTTTTCTCCTTTTTTTAAAAGTCTTAATCCCAGAAAATCTAAAAAAAAATAGAGCCTAAAATTGCTAAATCCGTCTAAGTCCAGCAGTTCAAAGACATTTGTTAACGTAAGTCCCCTTTGAGATTTTCAGCATACACTACCCAAGAAGCTATTTCACTAAAGTCGCTTGTTCGCATATATAGACCTTGGAATCAGTAGTGATTTTTCAAGAGAGGATAGAATGCCTTCGGTATCCTATTCTAATGTTTGGTAGATGATAAAACAAACACCAACAGGGGGTATATCTGTCATTTGGTGTTTGAAGTGTAATGATATTGCTGATTCTTAAACAGTAATTTTAATCTGAGTTGTCTAAGATCTGAGTGAATGCTAGGGCCGATAGTGTTGCTATTCAACTAATAAGCGTTTGTGGAAGGTTAAGTATTGGATCTGTACTATTGTTTTGGCCCAGGACATTACACTTTTCTTCTTTAAAATTTGAAGAAAAGCTAGAAAAAACAAAAGAAATTGAAAGAAACAAACACCTCTTCTATGTTTTGCTATCTCATTGCTCATTGCTCATTGCTCATTGCTCATTGCTCATTGCTCATTGCTCATTGCTCATTGCTCACCGATGTTGTCCTAGTTTTGATTTATCTAGCCACACCTTCAAACTTTGCTTAGAATGATTCCCCCCCCCAGATTAGCGACAATTTTTTTCGGATGTAAAAATGAATTTGTGTAAAATAGGGAGGCTTGTTTTTGCTCGTTTAGGGTTAAGTGTGGTGTGGGGGTCCACATGAAAAAAATTAAAGTTTTTGAGTTTTGATTCTGGTCTTTTTCTTGAAAAACTTTTTAGGTTTTGCCATGAGTACAGCCATCCATCCCTAGGATCGTTGTGGAACATAGTTGACATCCTTAGCCATCTTGGAGATGCCCCCCAACTGTACCACTGTTTCCACTGTAAACCTGACAAAGCCTTTTAACATTAAGTATTTTGAAAGCATTTTGAGAGGCAAACTAAGTAAAAATGTATTTAGTTGCTAACAGGTCTCTTCACTCTTGATATGCTCCATCTTTGTTGAAGATCAGTTTAATAGTCTATGAAGTTAAGGGAGATTGATAATTAAGTATATGAAGCTCAAGGTTGGCACCCACTATCATATACTTGGAGTAACTTCTTGTATTAATTGTCAGCAGAGAAATAAGCAATGTGTACTTTTGTTGACTACTGTTACAAGATGGTTAATATATTGATCAAGGCCGGCCAGAAATTAAAACGGAGCTCTACACCAATATATGCCAGATCAAAAAAATGACAACAATAGAAGTAAATGGAAATTAATAAGATAAGTACAATCATCTTTCATCAAAGAAATACTCATCACATTCACATTTATCTAAAAAATGCATGCTTAAATAATCTCAACTTATAACCTCTACTGGCAAAAAAATTGATGATTGCTTTAAAAACAAAATGCCCATATCAAACAAGAAAGCAGTCTAGATAGTAAAATATAAAGAGACTTCTCTCGTGAAACCTTTAATGACATTGAACTGGGTGTATGGCAATGTAACATGAAACATAGGATGTCAAAATTTCAAACTGGCAAATTTTAGGATCTCTAGGCTGTTGACTTGTCCCAACACAACTAAAAATGCAAAGCATATATTTCTTATTTTTTTCTCTCCAACCAAAAGTGAATCATCTATGGATGTTAGGAGAGGATTTGAAAGGATACTTGACATCTTCCTAGTATTTTCCAACCTGGCCCTGTGCCGTAGACAGTTGTCCATGAGCAGTTCATGGTCATTCAACCCAAGCTACTGGCATGAAGATTTACAAATTTGAAGGGCAATGTTGAAGAGTGCAATTAGAAGCAGACCTTGCAGTTCAACAACAATGGAAGCAGGACTCCAAGCAGCACTCATCATGTTTTCATTTTTTAATCAGCTATATTTTACTTAAGGTTCATCTTTATAGCTAAAAGTTATCCTTCTTCCTGATGGTGTCATTCAGCCAAACAATACTTGATCCATATTTCATGACTGGAGCAGGACATGCAGTGCTTCCTTTATTGTATTGCTATATGTATTGCCTTTATTGATGCTTGATGGAGGAGATAGAAAAGTTTGTTTTCAATTTATGCGTGTATTGTTTTCAATGTATGGCTTCGTGAGCCTCTGTAAGACAATCCACAATTGGTTCTATGCATGTCCCTGGTTTTTGTAAAATAACTATGCAATTTTTGTAATGTGTATAAAAGGGACATTTTCATCTCTATAATTCTGAATTACTCAATAACCTTTATGCTTTGACATGTTGACTTCTGACTTTTTCCCTGCAGGAGGTAATGCAATTTTAGACATCAGTTACAATTTGGCAGTTCTTGACGCCAATAATTTTGATTTCCTTTTCAAAAATGTTCCTGAAGTAGCAGAGGAGTTGAGTATGGGCTCAATGTTTAATAAAGAATCAGCAAATTATTCTAATGAAGGAGTATGGATGGTAAGTCTCAGCACACACAAAGGGTGAGAATATTTATTTAATGTTTAGAATATCAATACTTGAAAATTCATGTGTTTAAATTAAGGGAAACCTAGTTTATTCTTTGAGAGATCCTTGTGAAAGATCCTCTCTACAAATATTGCAAGCATCACTTTCTGCGGTTCGATATTATTCATCAGCTTCATTTGTTAAATAATAAGAGATTACATCATTAATGGGCTTCACCAGTGTGTCTCTAATCCATTAAGCCATAAAAAGGTATGCTTCCTATGACAGTTGTATACGGCCAGTTTTACAGTTACAGTTATATCAACTGTATATCGCCTGTATAAATATATTTTCTGTTCATCAAATAAAATGTCAAGCAACCTTTCACATACAAGCCTTTAATTCAAATTTTTTTTATCAAGCAGGGATTATGCCATTGGTTGATAAGCTCCGTGCCACTTATGGTGGGCCCCATCATTTTAATACATCAAAATTATACACAGATCTTATTTCAAAACACCATATATTGATCATGAAGATTTGAAATTGATATTAGAACTTCATGGTATTTTTTTCACATTAATGCAGTGTGACTTATCAAATTAGTCATTTGTTAATAATATGAACTCTCAAATTTCTTATCAAAGAAGATTTAGGTGACTGGTGTGATAGACATAGAAGCTTCTTGCCAATATTTTAATACATTTTCAAATTTTATTGGTCCTAGGGAGGTTTGTGATTATAATAGCATCAAGTCCCATTGGTTTCATCTTACTATATTCATCCCTAATGAGTCCTTCTACATGTTTCATTATGTATTAAGCATTGTACCAACTTCTTTTTTAGTGCTTAACATTTAATTTTCTTACACACAGAAAAAGCACCAAGATCTCTAGATTGATGTGGAAGATTGTGTGGTTGGTGCAACCCTAAGGGGTGTCAAAGTTCCTCATTACTCGTAGATGTGTGAGCCATTAGATGCGATTGAGTGATGTGATCTACAGACCCTGCAATTCCTACGAGTTCAAATAAAATCTATCAAGCAAGCATTGTGCCATTGGTTGGTAAACTCCATGTCACTTATTGTGGGTCCCATCTCCTATTTTCTTGTGTGTGCTTGGTGTGAAGTTAACAAAATGTTTCATTAGTGTTGAGACATTTGGTAGGCCTAGTTCTCCTTCATGAACACCTAGAATTTTATCCTAGGTTGTTGTGCTTACAACAGTCTGTCATGCATTCACTCCACATTTGAACGACAAAATGGTCAAATGGAAATAACTTCACCATGTTTCTCCAAGTCCTTGGGGGAGATTTCGCCAGGACAGAAAAGCTTTTTTCAATTTAGGGAACATTGAATAATAGATATATAAAAACGTATTAATATATCTACAAGATAAAAAATAAATTTATAGCTTTTCAAATTGTATAGATTAAGTATTAAACATAATAAAAGTAAAACATTCTAAATGACGGAAATTCAGATAATGACATTTAATACCAAAAGTGAACATTTAATATTGACTACTTAATTCTGAAGTTGGAAATTGAATGAAACACTGGAATACAAATCTAAAATGTAACAGGGACGTGAGGTATAAATGCAGAAAAAAATGTGACGCGGGGGACATTCCCATCATGTTCTAGTGTCCTGATTACTGAACCATCCAGGACAGGCCCAAAGGCCAGGGGATCTATCTCTATTGAGGACTATTAATCTTCTTATATTAATATTATCCCACAGGAATCATGCAAATGTAGAAAACTTTGTAAAAATAGAATCAGATATTTTAAAACCTCAAGAGTGAATACAACGATTCTGTGCACTTGGAAGGAAGTCTACTGAGTTTTTGTATTCTGCAAAACCAGCAGGATGCCACACTGACACATCACTGAGAAGGTCTTTACACACAAACATATCTTTGCCTGAATGCAAAATATGAGAGCATGAGTGGCATATTAATAAATTTAGGCCAAAACATTGTTAATCTAGCAATTTTTCCTTCCCTTGTTGGCCTAGTGGTGGAGAACTTGTGGAGAATTTGTGCTCTTGAAAGAGGTCACAAGTTCAAATCCCACAAGGGGGTAAGGTATGTATGCCTCATTTGTAGTGCAGTTAGGTAACTCCCGCAGGGAGTACGAGGTAGTCCCATACTGTTCTAACCCATCTGTAGACCCATACACAGGTGGCTGGCATCGTGGACTATAAAAGCCCCTTTCCTTACCTTTCCTTTTCCATAAAAGTCAAGATCTTAAATTTTAATATAATGCCAAGACTATAGTAATTGTTATTTTTCGCAGCAATAGAATCACTCTTGGTGGGCAACTTAGGTGGGAAATGTGTTGAGTTGTAAATTTTGGTATTGAAAACTGTGGGTGTTGAATCTAGAAATAAAAAATCATGAACAGTCTCAATCTCTGCACCAATTGAGGAAGAAAGTTATCTAGATAATCTCATGGAAACCCGGGGGCTTCTTGAGAAGGCTGGGTGATCAGTGATTCATCTGAGAAATTGGTGATTGCTCCTTCAACAAAAGTTAATAGAGGAACCAGAAGTGAGGCTGAGGCAGCTGCTTTAGTCTTTGGCCTCCAGCTAGCAGCTTGCAGTGGGATATCCTCACTATATATTGAGATTTGACAGTCATCTTCCATGCTGTTTGGAATCGTGGCTTGTATTTTTGGACACTGGAAAGTATACTTAGGGTGGCTTGGCCTCTATTGGATGCTGCAGAGTTTTCTCTGTGTAGACATTGTTTCAGGGAAGTGGATGGAGTAGCCAACTACCTTGCTAACTATGCATTGACACCAACTATGATCTAAAGATTGCTTATATAGGTGACATGTTGAGCAATTTAAACAAGTGGGGATTTCTGAATTCGTAGAAAAAATACATATGCAAACATTAGTAATGCATCCAATAATAAATAAGGCCATAAATAAAAAGTAGACGAGGTGAAAGACTAAAATATGGTGAATGTGAAGTAAAGTCTGTGGGCTAATGGAGAAATATTATGGTTTGTAGGATATGGGGAAATAAATAGAAGAAATTGTGGGGAGGGAATAACAGCGAGAGTGGAAATGTATACTAGATTACAAAAGAAGAATAAATAACATACCATAAAAAATAGCAAGTCTGGATGACAAAGTGAAGCAGTGAAAAAAGATAAATGATTTCTTTTAAAAGCTCTTAAGATAAAGGTTCAAATGAAGATTCAAAATGGTATTCATTGCATTTGAGGCATGTCTTGTATGGTAGTTTATAAGTGCTATGCATTGAAGGATAACCCGGTCTTCCTACTATTATTTGGAGGTTTTTTAAATTAGAGCCTCTGATATCAAGTTTCTGGCCTACTACATATCTAAGGGTGACAAACCTGGCTATCAATTTTTTCATTGTTTTACCCTACCTCTTGAACACTACTAATAATGGTTGCCAAAAGGCTCCTCAGATGCCATTTTGCAGTTTGAGTTTCTTGTTCATTGTGCCCTAGGTATTACTAGGTGTAGACAAGTTTATTTACTAAATTCTACATTATTTTTTTAAAGACAAATAGGGTTAAGGGACTCCAGACCCACCAACGTTGTTGGTTGAGATGCCAATTCTCAGTTTGATTAGCTAACAAAACAGGGGAAAAAAATCAATTCCGAAGTCAAATTTAAGCATCTACTTGTCAGTTCTTAGGAATTCTCCCTTTTTCAGCTCCAAACATATTCCAGAAGCAAGAAGGTTAGCAAAAATAAAAATTACTGTCTTTCATCATTTATCTTCTAATCTTGTTTACTTCTTTTACTTACTTCAAAATGTAATGGCACTACTGCACATAAAGACATTTATAATTAGCAAGTCTTTTCTCCTTTTGATCCTGACTCTACAATTTTTAGAAATCATTTTATAGTATTTAATATTCAACTAAGCAATTTAGCCTCGTTTTTTAACCCCGGAAGGATTTAGGATGATTTAGCGCATTTCTTTCTCCCAAAAATTTGATGTGACCACAAATGTAAGACACTAAAATGAGGCGAATTACCTCCAACATATTAATTCTAAAAACGGAGAATATGATAGTAGTCATATATTTATTTCAATTGCAAGTGTTGGTATGATTTTCATATATATATACTTACATACATATATATGTATACATATAGTGTATACTGTATAGATATGTTTGTGCATTTGTGCGTGTGTGTGTGTGTATTGAAAGCAATTGGGATACAAATATTTAATGTTGTCATTACTTGTCATTACAGACTGTATATGTTCTTTTCATTGTTCAGGAATTTATAGTGTTTGTGTTTGCAAATAATAGAATGTCTTCTAGTTCAATTGACTGGTGAGTATTTGTTTGGTGCAAAAATATAATTATTCCAGTAATAGTTAAGTTCTGAGAAGGGGAAAAAGGATGTTTCTGAATTTAAACACTCTAACTGTCTAAAAAAGTTTGTTCAACACTTTAAATAATATCACATTTTCAATGAGTTTTGCTTCGTGTAAAACAGTGTTCCACGGAGTTTCCTAACTAGGGTATGGGGGGACACGGAGACAGGTTTCGGGGATGGGGGACCAAGGGCCTAAATTTGGGAATGGCGAGGGGATGGTGACGGAATGGTAGTGGGGTGGGGTGGTGCTGATATAAAAAATAGAGGTGAACTGAAATCTTCGAGGCGAAATCTGCAATATAACATCTTCATCAGTGCCCCATGAAAGGCCAACTAGTTTTCACGAAGTTAAAGGGTGCAATCAATATGCAACAACATGTAACATATAGCAAGCAACCCAATAGTGTCCCCGCCAAAGGTGGCGGAGGTCGCAAAAGTGGTGGTGCTGTGGGGGGATGTTTTCCCCAAGTCCCCAAGTCTTGGAAATGTCCCCCTACAGGAGACGCGGATTTTTTTTGGGGGGACGCGTCTCCGTGGAACACTGGTGTAAAATCATGGGGTAAGCTGGGAGCATGGTATTCTCAAAAGCATATAGTTGGTTCTATGTTAGGTATGCACTTTTCTCTCTCATTTTCAAAGAATAAGGTTGAAGAAGAAAGAAAACGATAAATTAGTCATGCATGCCACCTATAACTTGATTGAAATCTGTCATGTCCCCTCCTTGATTGCTATATATATATCCTAAATGAAGCAATTATTATTTATTAATTAATATAGAATAATATTTATCAACAAATAATTATTTGAAATTTATTTATTCATTAAATATTATTATTTAATTAATATTTATTACTTTAATAATATTCTGGAAATATTCAAATAAAAAAATAAATTAAAGATAATTTATATATTTTAAATTATTAACATAATTTACATTAGGTCACAACACATGGGAGGTTACTTTATTACAAAGTATGTGATGTTACTTTTAATTGTGATGTGGGCTAGCAATTGTTATTTCATTGTCACAAACATCCTATCCAATACATTATGAAGCAATAAGTATTCCTTACGTAGAACATATCTCTATATATAGAACCAACATAGATTATCATATTTAGATCAACAAAGATATAAACGATCCCTCTATATTGGTAGAACAATATCTATCATATCCGTATTTAAGTTAATCACGTTGATAATCAATATTCCTTGAGCAATATCATTTAATGATGAAAATCATTATGAATCAAGAGATGTCGATTAGCATTGTTAAGGGATGATCATTAATGATAGAACTGTGCAATGTCTCGATACCCTTCGGCTAGATCGGGATAAGCATCCCTATAAAAGTATGAATAGGCAGACCACCACATTAACCAGTGTCATCAAACATTCTAGTGATGAAGTCTTAGGAAAAGATAGTCATCGATATTATTAGTCAGCACTTATGGTCTGCCTAGAACACTTGTAAAATATAATGGTTTATAAACAATGGCATCGATTCCAAGATGAGAGCATTATATGGGAGCAATTTAAGAGATAGTAATAATGGTAACTGTTAGAGTTATCTTTTATTAGCTAATAATTATTTATTTAATTATTAGTCTATTATACTCTATTATGCTTAAGTTAAACTTAGGAATTATAAGGAATCTTATAATTCTTTAGGGTTTTCACCTTTAGGGTTTCGAGTATCCTTTTATAAGGATTCTCTCTTTGTATTTTCATAACAACTCTAATTACTGAATTGCATTCTTGTTGCACAATCAATATGACTCCTCTTTTCTGGATCTCTGAATTCTGGCCTCCATAGCTTCTTTTGCTTCTCTCCTCCTTGTTGTGACCTTTTTCACACATCGCCCCATTGCAAATGGGGACCCTCCCTTTTTCTTGCTTTCTAGGGTTTTTGTTAGTGCCCGTGGCCTTCCGCTTCAGTTTTGCCAAGCCTTGCTCAGTTTTGAACGGTTCGAGTCTTAGAGATTGAAAGTTAGATTTTGTAAGTCGAGTGATAACAAAGTCCGGATACCGTCAAAGTGCCTAGAAAGGCCAAAGGACGAAGATCGCAATTGATTTGGACGAATTTGAACAACTTTCTATTTTTAGAAAATTTACTTTTTTGCTTTTTCCTATTTTTTAGGAAGTTCTGTTTTTGGCATTTTTAGCCCAATCCCCCGGTATGGCTTTTTTTAGAAAGCTTTCCTTTTTTTTAAGGGATGCTTGCTTTTTGCTTTTTCAGAGTGGGGACCTAGGGTTTGCAGTGATACCACTAACCTACTTCGATTGCGATCGAAAATTTTCAAGTTTTGACCTAAAAAGATAAGTTCTTACATTTTAGTGGTCATGATGCTTCAGATGGTTTGCCGGAGTATGGATTTCAAATTTCAAGTTAATCTGATTAAAATTGTGGAATTTTGAAATTTTCCAAATATTTTTCTAAGTCTGGCTAACGAATGATGTTGAGTGTTATGGCAGGGGATGAAAACTCCGCCCAAGGTGCTAATGATGGAGGTGTCCTCAAAGTCTGCCCTATGCAATGGAGCCATGAAAGTCCGCCTATGATGGTATGCAAGCCTCTTGAGGCCTTCCAAAAGTCCGCCCTCCTTATGTCTTCAAAGTCCGCCATGCTGGTGGAGATATCATAAAAGTCCGCCTTGGTGAAGTCATTCAAAACTCCGCCCTTGGAGGTAGACTAAAACTCTGCCATCCTTGGAGGAAGCCTAAAACTTTGCCCTTGAAGATGCCTCAAAAGTCCGCCCTCCAAGCAAGTTGCCATGTCTCCAAAGTCCGCCTTGGTGGTCATAGGTTCCAAAGTCTGCCTTGGTGGAAGCCTAAAACTCCGCCCCTGAAACATGTGTCTAAAACTCCACCCTCCTTGGTGACACCTTAAAAGTCCGCCTAAGCAAGATGATGGAGATGCTTCAAAAGTCTGCCCTAGGAGGAAGGTATTTAAAGTAAACATGAAGCATAAAATCCGCCTTAGGGTGGGGAGATGGCAAGCATGATGATGAAGTTCACAAAGTTCGCCCATGAAAGGGGTCCAAGGATTCTTCAAAGTCCGCCTTAGGAGACATGCATACCTCCAAAAGTCCACCCGAGTAGCTATCCCGCTAAAGTCTCTTGTTCGCACATATAGACCTTGGAATCAGCAGTGATTTTTCAGGAGAGGATAGAATACCTTTGGGTATCTTATTCTAATGTTTGGTAGATGATAAAACAAACACCAACACTTTTGTGACAGGTTTGCTTGCAGGTGATCTCTGGGAGTTGTAGAGTTGATTTTTCCTCAACTTCAATATGGTATCAGAGATCCAGATCTGCATGCCCCTGTTCTCTTCATGAAAGATTTTGGCCCTTGTTCTTCAGATCTGTGTATTTGGGGGTTTGTGCAGTTGCTTTTTTCCATTTCTGGGGTTAGCTGTTGTTTTGGTACATTTTGGTGCCAAAAGGACTTCACGGTTGGATTCAGGAGGCATTTTCCATGAATTTTGATATAAAATTCGATATATTTTGGTCTCAAGTCTTCGAGAGGCAAAAAAGTTTTTAGGCCCAGGCCGTACGGCCTCGGGCATGCAGATCGAGGCAGATTTTTTTTAATGGGCCTTATTCGTTTTTTTTTCTTATAAAAAAAAAATTGCTTTTGATTTAAAAAAAAAAATCGAAAAAAGCAGGAGTTTTTTTTAAGGCCCCTTATCCCCTGCTGTGCCTCCGGTTGCTTGCTGCTCTGCCCTATCCGTGGACCCCTGCAGGGCCCGTGGTCCTCTCCTTGCTGGCCGTTGCCGCCGCCCGGAAACCTCGCCTGCTGCTCGCCACTCCCGTCGGCCGATCGTCTGCTGTTGGCCGCTAGGCTCCTGCCGCCCAGAAACTCTGCCAGCCGCCGGCCGCTTGCTAGCCACCCGACTGCTGCCCCTGCACCACTCCTACGCAGCCCAGGAGCCGCTGGCCTGTTTCCAGCCAATCCCTTGTTTTTCCGGCGATCGGGATTTTTTGTTTTACACTGGATTTTTTTCTGACGAGTTTTTCTAGGCAAATTGGTTTTTTGGTGGTGACGGCCATACGGCCGTCAAATTTATGCTCGCAACTAGATGACGTCAGCATTGTGTAGGCAGCCATCAGGCCTCTTCTGGGCCCATTCGGAGCACCTTCAGTTTTTTGGCCATATCTTGGACATACAGAGGCGTTTTTCGACAAACCTTATATCGTCGGAAAGCTCTTTCCGAGCTCTATCCAGATCTGGAGGTTTGATCTTTTCATTTTGCTTGTTTGGTGGTGTTTTTGCTGTCAAAGCCATAGGTTCTTTTTTGCACTCTGGGAGACAACTTGAGCATCCGAACTCCGTTTTTTGAATACTTTATATCGTTGGATAGCTTGTTTTGTGTTCTTTCCATTCATATGAGTTTTCTTTCCAGATTATGCTCTAGGTATATTTTATTCAGTTTTTTGCTTTTCAGCATTCTGGTGAATATCTTGGATGTTTCAGGTCCTGGGATCTCTTTCTTTGAATAGGATGTCTTGTCTTTGGTTGTTCTTTCTATTTCCAATCTTCTGTCTCTTCTGATCATTGTAGCATTTTATTTATGCAAATGCATTGAGACAAAGTGCCACCATGCATTGTATACTTGGGATCTTGCACATCTTGTGTCTTATTGTATATGCTCTACTTATAAAGTTCCATGGGGGGGT
Organism: Cryptomeria japonica; assembly: GCF_030272615.1. Taxonomy (NCBI): domain Eukaryota; kingdom Viridiplantae; phylum Streptophyta; class Pinopsida; order Cupressales; family Cupressaceae; genus Cryptomeria; species Cryptomeria japonica. The sequence goes on from NC_081407.1 coordinate 467,551,154, forward strand.
TGATGTTTGCCTTTGTTTGCCATTTAACTTTGTCACGTGAGTGTTCCTTCCACGACATTAGCCTCATGATGTGTGTCAAGTGAGTGTTCCCTCCACGACACTATGTACTTTCTTTGCACCTTCGATGTTCTTGGTTCTTCGTCATGCAGTTCTTGTTGGCCGTTCTTTTCAGTGTACCTGTCCTTCTCGCTTTTCAGCATTATGGGGAGGTTTGTCCAGTTGTTCTAATGCTTCCTTGGTTCGATTGATCAACTCTTCAGGCTTTGGTGTTTCATGTCATCTACATCTTCGAGTTCAGTTGTTTGCCTTTGTTTGCCATCTTTTCGAGTAGTGTCATTTGAGGGCACTCATGCATATTATAGTCTTTTTTACCTGGTCATGTTCTATTTCAGTGGAGGTTCTTCAGATCAGCAGTTACTCTTTGACAGTGTTTGTAGCTATTTCATGCTTCAATGGTGTTCTTCATTCTCTTCTTTTTGTTCCTATCTTCTGGAACACTCTTGTTTGGAGGCTTCTTAGCCCTTCACTTGAGCTTTCATCTCTTCTTGGAGAGGAGTTTTGTTCCCACAGGGTTTTCTCCTTTTTCTCCACTTTACAGAGATTTTTATTGTACTTGGGTACCTCATCAAGCCTAGTTGCCGGGACCCATTGTTGCTTTTATGCATTTTTTACATGCTTTTTTAGTCCTTAATTGTTTTTTAACTACTCCCTAAGTTCATCTTAAGGGGGGGTGTTAGAGTTATCTTTTATTAGCTAATAATTATTTATTTAATTATTAGTGTATTATATTCTATGCTTAAGCTAAACTTAGGAATCTTATAATTCTTTAGGGTTTTCACCTTTAAGGTTTCAAGTATCCTTTTATAAGGATTCTCTCTTTGTATTTTCATAACAACTGTGATTATTGAATTGCATTCTTGTTACACAATCAATATGACTCCTCTTTTCTGGATCTCTGAATTCTTGCCTCCATAGTTTTTTTTGCTTCTCTCCTTCTGTGACAGGTTTGCATGCAGGTGATCTTTGGAAGTTGTAGAGTTGATTTTTCCTCAACTTCAATAGTAACAATAAAAAGCAGTGACGTCTATTATATATTTTTTGGAGCAACGATTCATTATGAAATATGCAGCTGTGAGAAGTATGTTATGTTGAGTGATTATAGTGACTGCTCAGGCATCGACTTACTATTCTTTGTCATTTCTTAAGAAAATAAAGATTAACTAATGTAGCGATTAGTTAGGAGGGAAAGGTACGATCACCAAGAGTTAAATAATCAGTAACCACTGCTCAGGCATCGACTTACTATTCTTTGTCATTTCTTAAGAAAATAAAGATTAACTAATGTAGCGATTAGTTTGGAGGGAAAGGTACGATCACCAAGAGTTAAATAATCAGTAACCAAAGGGTGCGATCTACTAAAGATAATGAAGAGTTGCAACGTTCATATTCATATCCCTTCATGGTATATTAAAGGGATATCAAGCATCATTTCAAAAGGGGAAAAACTTTCAGGAGAAATATATAGCCCTGCAACAATCAATAAAGGAACATGACTCCAGTTCGGAAAAGAAGAGATGGACATTATCTGACAACATCGATCAAATCAGATCAGATCAGAATTGTTTTTGAGTTACATGCAGTAAACATCATTGTTCTTTGTGGTATGCATGGGGATGGCTTAATACGTATGTTTAATATATGATATTTAATAATATTTTTTAATTCAGAGTTTAATAGTAATATTAATATAGACTCTTTGATTTCATATAAAGTGGCAGACCAGATCTGACGCATGTCAGATCTGTCTGCCCTTGCAGCCATTAGTATAATTGATGCTTTCTCAGGCAGTGGTTGTATTATTATTTATATAATAAATAATTAATAAATAGGCAACTAATAAAGAAATAAATGATTTATAGTATAATTTATAATTCATTTATTTGTTTATTTGCATGTTCAAATTAGAATAATGATTATATATATATATATATAAATACATATATAGTTATATATGTATACTTAATGTCTAAATCTGACAAATAAAAATATTAGATTTGGTTCATGTTAAGATGGAATTGCTTCTTAATCAATCTAGTTTAAGTTATAAGTATATGGAAATTGATTAATTTTGGTTAAAATAGCCCAAATCCTAGTAGGGGACAGTACAAAATCCCCATGAATACAACCACAAAAATGTATACCAACTTGTCCATGATCCTTTGCTGCATACAACTAGAATACAACTTATCTAGAACACGGAATCAAAATGAGCGTGTTAAGATATTCAAAACATTTACAACTTTTCTGTAAATTTTGTTGACTCTGAATTTTGAAAGTCTTTATCTGATGTGCTTGTTTGTTTATTGTCAGGCATTGTACCCGATTTCTGAATTATTTACGAGCAGATTGAGTTATCCTGCAGCAGGAAAAGATATTTTTGTACACTATCCTTCTTTACCACACCTATTCATGACTGAGGATACCAAACTATTCAGCTCTCAGTTTCGGAGGATCCATTTGGAGCTTGACTTAGGGTAAGCATAATATAATATTCTCTATTTGCTGGACGCTGACATTGAACTCTTTGCACTCTTTGTGGATGAATGTTGAGCTGGTTTCCACATGTTAATATTAAGTTCATATAATTTTTCTGAGTTCTGTGCTCTTCTTGGGTAAGCAAACATAGTTGTTCAAACTATTTGAAAAATTGGTGTAAGCATGTAAGAGAAGTAAGTGCATATGGCTTTTCTGTATTGTGGATCTCTTTTAAAACTGCACTCATGAGGATGCTCCATGTAGAATTGAAGTGTGGCTTTCTCAATAGAATTATATATACACTATAGCAGGTCTCTCTCAATGAAAATTGTTGAAATTTCGACCCTTGATTTTGTGGTAAAAAGGCAACTGATTAGTTTGATGTGCGTATGAACCACAGTTCTCTCCAAGAGGTCTGGGTTGCAGTTCTTAATATCACAGGCCCTTTGTCTAGTTGGTCTTTTTCTGAGAACCAACTCCCAGGTGAGATGTATTGCCATACAACTTGTTTAACTGGTCTTCAAATATTTAGATGAGATTCTTTGTTTGGATTGAAGCGCCCAAGGGCATAACCTTAGCTTCTGCTTACAGTTCCTGAACAAGTAAATGGTGGGCCTCCCTCATATATATTGCGATTAAGTGGTAGTAGCTATGAGAATTGGAATTTTTGGCTTGAGGTAAACTTCTGGCTCATTCCTATAGATCTTGATCGCATAAGTGGAATATTTTGCATCTAGCTTTATTTCAATTAGGGTAGACCATATCACTGTAGCATTGGTACCTGGCCAACAGTAAAAATTTCAAGGTTACCTGCTAGTTTTTATCGTAGCTAGAATGTTGACTTATTGCATGCTTACTGAATTTTATTTTCTTTGGAATTCAGGCAAATAGTTCTGAAGCTCTAAACATTGATCTTGCTGTCTTAGATCAATATCTTGACAAACAGACATTGAAGTTGAAAGGATGCTTTCCTTCTTGGGTTGATGTTACTGTGTATTCAAGCTTTTTGTCAAGCTATGCATTTTAAATTATTTTCCAATTGGAAAATTTATACATTTATTTTTTATAATTTGATATTTGTTCACTCCTATATGGCTTTGAGAGGACAAGTTACACAAGCTTAAATTTGTCCTTTCTTCTAGTCATTTGACAGAAAAATCACAAATGTATATTACATGCGGGAAATTTTAAATTTTTTTGAAATTTGTTATTCACAGTTGACGATAATTATAAATTCACAAGTTGATGCACTTATTGAACAATGCTTATGCAACTTGCAATTGCTAGTCAAATTTCTTGCAGTTTACCACAAATGAAAGGTGTTTTTTCTTATTAAGCCATACGGTGTTTCAAATTGTACAGATACATACATTTGACAATTTACTTCATTAAGTAGACTTCATCTTCCAAGGATGTTCAAGAATGCGGTGCCTATTGAGTGAGCTAAATTTAATGCAAATTTTTTAAAAAAAATGATTATTTGGCCAACATGAAGCGTAGGATATTCTTCATCAAAAGGGATTGTTTTGAATGCTAAGTCTAACTTCAAGTTCGGTAACAAACAACCTTATTAACTTGGTCAAAGTTAATCAAGTAGAATGAAGAGCTAAATTTCCCTCCCCCAGTTTAGGATTGTTTTTCACAGAAACTAATAAAGATAATTAAAGGGGATGACGATTTTTTAAAAGCTAATACATTCAAAATGAAAATAAATAACTCCTTAAATGTTTAAGAATACAATTTATTTCTTTCTGTACTGTATTTTATCATGCATACTAGATGTAATTCTTTTCAACAATAATCAAATAAATTTTCACATTTACACGAAGCAAAATAAAAGTACCAAGAGCTGGGGTATCAAATAGAAACTAGGTACTAGTAAATGAAGGAGAATAGGTTGAGAGAATGCATGTCTATTTTGAAGTTCAAAGCTGATTAGGTGGCAGAAGTTGGAGGACGAGCAATATGTACTTAGGAAGTTCTTTGGAAAGATGCAATGGTTCAGGAGGAAGTTCTTTGGAAAGATGCAATGGTTCAGGAGGTGTGATAGATGACAATGACTGTTGAGACTCACGACCGCAGGGTATTTGGGTAATCCTCAGAGCATGCTAGTGACTTAAAGGAACATTAGTGACCTTGAACAGGTTACCTTCAAAACTTTGAGGGGTAGCTAACGTGATTTTTTCTCCATTGTTGTGCTATAGATTTTAAGAAAGTGTCCATAGTATTGAAACACGACTTGTCAATGTTTAATGGGAAAACAATCGGTTATTGGAAGCCTCAATTATCTCTATTTAGCATGTTTTAAATAAAAAATGATAGACTAGAAAATGTGGGAAGCCAATTGTACAATGGTGAAAATGGTACGCCTAGAGTGAGAAAGAAATCATTACAATGCTCTACAAGGGAATAGTGAGTGTGTGTTGTAATGAGGTGAGCAAGGGTGATGGAAAATGCTTAATATATACCAAGGATTTGGAAATGAAAGCTCTTGGAATAGTTGGTTTTCAAGTGAGTTTAAAGGAGTTTTACAATGGAGGAAGAACATAGTATGGCTAGAAAGAAAAGAAGTGTGAGGAAACATAAGTGTTGATAAGAGCAATGAAACAATGTATGTGAGTAAGAGCCAAGAGATATTCAAACTAGGTCTACCTTTGAGCTGTTGTAGCTTGTTAATTTGCATTGGAGCAATTGGGGAAAAATTGTATATGGAAGGATGTCATAGGAAAGCAAAACCAACTGGTTATCACCATTACTTAACTTAACCATGGGGATTTCGGTTAAACAGAGTAAGACACGAGACACCATAAACTGATAGGTCTGAATACTTCAAATACGATCAATTGTGGAACATCAACTTCACCCATAAACATATGCATGTGGTATACTAAAAATACCATAACCTATTAACCCTGCATGCATAATCTTTCAACCAAATACTTCATAAACATCACATGAAAAATGCATAACACATAACACATAGATTTTTCATGTGGAAACCCAAATGGGAAAAACCACGGTGGGGATGAATACCCACAAGCTTTTTGAACTGTTTTGAAGCTCGCCCTGTTAGGAGCCTAGTCCGGTTAAAGACTTTACAATAAGGTTATGCTAGGAACCGATCTTGTTAGAGATCATCCGGTTAAGGGATGGCTATATACCCTGTTAAAGGTTACCTCGCTAGAGGATTTAAAGAACTCAATGATCTTGAGTCACCTGGTTACAAGTTTTGCAATAAGCCTGTTAAAGTTACCCGGTAAAGGGATTTTCCATCTATTGAAATGATTAGAAGACAACAGGAAAAACTACGATATGATAACAACACTACATGCCAAGGCAGATCCTTTTAATATCCTCTACTCTGCAATCACACTTTGCAGTTTCCCTCTTATTGGTCTGGCAAGTATCAAGTATCTTTTCACTCGGATACATACACACAACATTTGCCAACAACTTTTCAATAACAAACATCATCGACCTTATAGACAACAGATAGGTCGATAACATAAACCCTAAACCCTAAGCATCTTAGGTTTACAACATAGGCGTCCAATCCTGACCGTCCAAACATATTGCATAAAGCATTACAATTTCAAACAGATCACAAGACAATCTACATCGTTCATTCATCACCGCACATGGGAATCAGTAACCCATCACGCTCTCTTCTCATACCACTAAGAAGAATGATCATTCCCGAGGTAGACTTCAAACGCGATCGATCTTCTTATGCCTCAATCCTTCACGCACACAAAGCTGACATGGCACCTCGATCACATCTCTTAGCTAACTCATCATAGGGTATCATTGGTTCGTCGCACAAGCTGGATCACCAAACCGATAACCATAGAGCTGAGACTACCAACCGGTAATCACACTTAGTGAAACCCCGACACCGGTTCACTACATCTCTTCAATCTGCATACTGGTTCACTTACACTTATTGACATCAATGACAACATACATTATCATCATATCAACATACTGGTTCATCACATGCCAATGATATCCAACAATCTCCCCCTTTGACATTTATGGCAATACTTAGTGTAGCATTGCAACTGAAAACCTCATAGACTAGTGTATCTGCATTATCAAATATCTTCTCCCCCTTTGACAACAATGTCAAAGTGGAGGCATAAGCTTCCAAAATCTACTATGCTGCTCCCCCTAAGGAGTAGCTTCCATCAACACATCAATCCTGAAAGATTTGACGCTATAGTACTTGACTGATGTGGAGCACACAACCTTAGTTGACTTCATGAAGGGGCAGAACCCCTAATTCACCTCTCAAATAGGTAAATGTAGTCTTCGGTAAGGGCTTAGTGAATATATCTGCTAGCTGCTCCTTACTGGAAACACGTTGTAATACAACCTCCTTATTTTGAACTTTCTCTCTCAAGAAATGACATTTAAGCTCAATGTGCTTAGTTCTAGCATGCAATACCGGATTCTTGGAAATGTTTATTGCACTTGTGTTATCACAAAATATGTTCACCGGTTCAGATACAGGTACCTTGAAACCTTCCAATACATGCTTCATCCAGATTGCTTGAGTGCAGTTCATAAATGCTGCCACATATTCTGCTTCAGCTGTAGATTGAGAAGTAAAGCTCTGCTTCTTGCTTGTCCATGATACTAATCTTCCACCGAGAAAGAACGCTCCACCGGTTGTGCTCTTCTGGTCGTCCACATTACCTGCCCAATCGACATCGGTATATACTTTGAGATTATAGTCACCATTATATGGATACCACAATCCATAATCAACTATTCCTTTTAGATATCTAAGAATCCTCTTCACAACTACCAAGTGGGATTCTCTTGGACATTTCTGAAAATGAGCTACTATGCCCACTGCATGAGCAATATCTGGTCTGCTGTGCACCACATAGTGCAGTTTACCGATCATTGACTGATACTCTTTTTCATTCACCAGTGCTGAATCATCTTCCTTGGTTAGTTTACAGCCAGTCACCATCGGTGTACCAACCGGTTTGCTTTCCTCCATGCCAAAAGTCTTCAATACCTCTTTGACATACTTGGACTGGGTAATAAAGATACCCTCTTTCATTTGCTGAATCTGTAAACCAATGAAGAACTTTATTTCTCCTATCAAAGACATCTCAAATTCTTTCTTCATTTCATCTGCAAACGCATGACTCATTTTATCATCTCCTCCAAAGATTATTTCATCCACAAACACTTCACAAATCAAAATCTTATCACCTTCTGATTTCAAGTAGATGTTGCTATCTTCACTTGTTCTTTGAAATCCAATCTTCACAAGATGAGAGTGTAGTCTTTCATACCATGCCCTAGGTGCTTGTTTCAGTCCATACAGGGCTTCGTGTAATCCACACACCATGTCACTATCTTCTGATAAGGCAAACCCTTCTGGTTGCTCTATATACACTTCTTCTTCTAGGATTCCATTAAAAAAAGAAGACTTCACATCCATCTGATAGACCTTAAATCCCTTAAATGCTGCAAATGCAAGTAGCATTCAAACACCTTCTAGTCTAGCCACAAAAGCAAAGGTTTCTCCATAATCTTCTCTCTCCTCCTGAGCATATCCCTTACATACAAGCCTAGCTTTGTTCCTGACAACTGTGCTTTCTTCATTCAACTTATTCCTAAAGACCCATTTGGTACCTATGACATTTTTATGTTCGGGTCTGGGCACCAAAGACCATGTTGCATTCTTTTCTATCTGATCTAGCTCCTCTTCCATTGCTTTAATCCAGTCTTCATCTGTAAGAGCTTCTCTGGAAGTCTTGGGTTCAAATTCAGAAATCATGCAAGAGTTCTCCTTCACTTTTCTTCTAGTGAGTATCCCTGCATCTTTATCTCCTATGATTTGCTTTGGATCATGGTGTAGTTTCACATATCTGGGAATGACTCTAGCGTGATCTGCTAGCTTTTCTTCTTCTTCTTCTTCACTAACCGCGGCTTCTATCGGTACATGAACACTAAGATCTTTACAAGTTTCTTTCTTAACCGGTTCCCAAAAGGCTATACCTGGTTCATCTTCTACTTCTTCGCTACATGTTACCTCAGGTTCCTCGGGGGATTCATCAACCCTAACATTGATACTTTCAACAATTTTCCGAGTTCTATTGTTGTAACACTTGAGAGCTTTGCTCTTAGTGGAATATCCCAGAAATATTCCTTCATCACATTTTGCATTGAATTTGCTCAAATGCTCACCTCTCTTGATATAGCACTTACTACCAAACACTTTAAAGTAACTCACAGTGGGAGTTTTCCTTGTCCAATACTCATAAGGGGTTTTATCTTTGTCTTTCTTGATGAGTACTCGGTTCATAGTATAGACTGCAACGCTCACCACTTCCCTCCAAAAAGTGTGAGCAACCTTTCCTTGGATTAACATTGTTCTAGCCGCTTCAGCTATAGTCTTGTTATTTCTTTCTGCTATGCCATTTTGTTGTGGTGTCCTTGGAGCAGCCAATTGTCTCTTGATACCGTTATCTTCACAGTACTTATTGAATTCATCAGAAGTGATTTCTCCTCCTTGATCAGTTCTCAGGCACTTTATCTTTTTACCACTTTCTTTCTCTACTAATGCTCTGAAAGCTTTGAACTTTCCAAATGCTTCAGACTTGTCTTTCAAGAATGTGACTCACATCATTCTTGAGCAGTCATCGGTAAGAATCATAAAATACCTATCTCCTTGAATACTTCTAGTTTTCATAGGACCACACAAATCAGTATGCACAAGATCAAGTAAATTTTTTGCTGAGAAAGACTTACCTTTAAAAGTTGAGGAAGACATATTCCCAAGTTGACATTCTCTGCACAAAGAATTCTCAGGTTTGTCCAGCAACGGTAATCCTCTTACCGCCTTGATCTTACCGGCTTTAACAATGTTGTCAAAGTTCATATGATAGAGTCTCCTATGCCATATCCAACTATCATCAAACTTAGCCATTAGACATCGACTTATCTTGGCATTCAACTGAAATAAGTTACCTCTGGTCTGCTTACCAGTCGCAATAACTTCACCACTCTTCCCAATTATACTGCAAATTCCACCTTTGAATTCCAGAATTAATCCTTTGTTATTTAGCTGAGCAACACTCAACAAGTTATGCTTAAGACCTTCTATCTAGTAGACATCATCTGCACTGCTCTTTCCATTCAACGAGATGGATCCTTTACCTTTCACCAAGCATGGTGCATCGTTGCCAAATCTGACAACACCTCCATCATATTCTTCCAGAGACAGAATCTTTCTCCGGTCGCCAATCATATAGTGAGAACAACCACTATCAATTATCCACTCATTGGAGTTGTCAATGTGAGAGACAAGAGCTTTCTTGTCTGACACTTCTTCCTTTACTGCTACAAACACTATGTCTTCATTTTCTTCATCTTCGGATTCTTCATCAGTGACACCTTCATCCACAACAACTAGACAATTTCTTCTATTTCCACTTTTATATTTTCTAAACCTCTCTGGTTTATCCTTATTGTCATTGTTAGGGCAATTTATAGCTATATGTCTTATCTTATTGCAGGAAAAATATTTCAAAGGAAGTTTACCTCTATATTTTCCGGTTCCCTTCGGAAGTCTTTTAGCAAGAAGAGCTTCGAACTCCATCAAAATCTCTTCATCATCCATATCTCTGCATTGTTTAGATTCATAACTGGTACTAGTTTCTTTTCCTTTTCTGGATGGTACAGTAGATGCTTTAAAGGCTGACTTAGTCTTCTGAACACTGCCATCATAGCTATTCAACTCATATGCAGTTAATTTTACAATAATAGAATCTAAGGATACCTTGGTCTTATCAATAGACCTCAGTTCCTGGATAGCAACAACTCTAATTGCATAGATTGATAATAATGATCTAAGGACTTTACTAACAATAGTGGTATCATCAATAGTTCCACCAGTGCTTTTGATATCACCAACCACAGTCTTAATCCTAATGTCATACTGCTGAATGGTTTCACCTTCAACCATCCTCATATCCTCAAATTTACCTCTAAGGCTTTCTCCCTTAGCTTGCTTTACATGCTCATCACCACCGTAGATGTCTTCCACTGTATACCATACATCCTTAGGTGTGTCCTTGTATTGAACATCAATAAACTCAATATTTGACAGGTTGCTGATAAGAGCTTCCATGACTTGCCCATTTTCCTGGATTTCTCTCTTCTGATCATCTGTCAAAGTGCCAGTGGGAGTCACAAATGCATTCTCAACATAGCTCCAGTGTTGAGCACCCATACTCTTGATGTAAATCTTCATTATGTCCTTCCATATCTTAAAGTTATCTCTATTGAACTTAGGACCTTCCCTCTTCATCATTACAGTAGGATCTTTTACCTCAAGCGGTTAAGCTTATATCACTGAGGACCTGGAGGCGCTCTGATACCAATTGATGAATAATGATGAACAACAGATACCCCAACAGGTACTGAGAGGGGGGGGGGGTGTGAATCAGTACAGGTAAAAACTCTCTTAACAACTTATCTAGCTAAAGCAAAACCAACTGGTTATCACCATTACTTTACTTAACCATGGGGATACCGGTTAAACACAGTAAGACACCAAACACCATAAACTGATAGGTCTGAATACTTCAAATATGATCAATTGTGCAACATCAACTTCACCCATAAACATATGCATGTGGTATGCTAAAAATACCATAACCTATTAACCCTGCATGCATAATCTTTCAACCAAATACTTCATAAACATCACATGAAAAATGCAAAACACATAACACAGATTTTTCCCGTGGAAACCCAAATGGGAAAAACCACGGTGGGGATGAATACCCACAAGCTTGTTTTGAACTCTTTTGAAGCTCACCCTGTTAGGAGCCTAGTCCGGTTAAAGACTTTACAATAAGGTTCTGCTAGGAACCGATCCTGTTAGAGATCACCCGGTTAAGGGATGACTATATACCCTGTTAAAGGTTGAAACCCTGTTAAAGGTTACCTCGCTAGAGGATTTAAAGAACTCAATGATCTTGAGTCACCTGGTTACAGGTTTTACAATAAGCCTGTTAAAGCTACCCGATAAAGGGATTTTCCATCTGTTGAAATGATTAGACGACAACAACAAAACTACGATCTGATAAGAGCACTACATGCCAAGGCAAATCTTTTTCATATCCTCTACTCTGCAATCACACTCTGTAGTTTCCCTCTTACTGGTCTGGCAAGTATCAAGTATCTCTTTACTCGGATACATACACACAATATTTGCCAACAATTTTTCAATAACAAACATCATCGACCTTATAGACAACAGATAGGTCGGTAACATAAACCCTAAACCCTAAGCATATTAGGTTTACAACATAAGCGGTCCAATTCTGACCGTCCAAACATATTGCATAGAGCATTATAATTTCAAACAAATCACAAGACAATCTGCATCATTCATTCATCACCACACATGAGAATTAGTAACCCATCACGCTCTCTTCTCATACCACTAAGAAGAATGATCATTCCCGAGGTAGACTTCAAAGGGGGTCGATCTTCTTATGCCTCAATCCTTCACACACACAAAGTTGACATGACACCTCGAACGCATCTCTTAGCTAACTCATCATAGAGTATCATCGGTTCATCGCACAAGCTGGATCACCAAACTGATAACCATAGAGCTGAGACTACCAACCGGTAATCACACTTAGTGAAACCCCAACACCGGTTCACTACATCTCTTCAATCTGCATACTAGTTCACTTACACTTATTGACATCAATGAGAACATACATTATGATCATATGAACATACTGGTTCATCATATGCCAATGATATCCAACAACCATATGTGTGAACCTTCCCAAATATCTTGAATTTCCTAATATTTGGGGAAATATCTTAAATATCCTAATATTTGGGGAAATCTTTTAGAATTTGGGGAAATATCTCAAATATCCTAATATTTGGAATATCTTCATATTTGGCATGGAAGCTTCTTATTTGGGTATCTCTCTTCCAAATAGGCATGTGTCCTTAAGGACACTTGTCATTCTTTTATCCTAATTATCTTGATATTTGGAAAAATCTTCATTTTGGAATAGAAGCTTCTCATTTGCGGGTCTCTCCCAAATAGGCATGTATCCTCAGGACATTTGTCATTCTTTTCCAGGATACTTGCCTTTCTCAAGGACAAGTGTCTCATTTAGTCAACCTTATCCTCTTTCTCTCACCATATGTGTGCACATTCCCAAATGTCTTAAATTTCCTAATATTTGAGTAAATTTCGTAAAATGTGGAGAAATATCCTCATTATCTTGATATTTGGAAATACCCTCATATTTGGATTGGAACCTTCTTATTTGGTTGTCTCTCTCTCAAATAGGCATGTGTCCTCAAGGACACTTGTCTTTCTTTTCCATGAGACTTGCTCTTCTCAAGGACAAGTGTCTCATTTACATGCTTCCTCTTCTTTTAGTTTGGCCTATTTAATCCCCTCATTTTCCTTCACAATCCATCCACTTTCATTTTCATACCATCGCAATGCCGAATTCACTACTCATCTCACTCTCATTTGCAATGACATATCACATACATTTGCACTTATTTTAATATAGCTTGCATACTCATCATCATGACGCAAATCTAGCACCCTTTGAAGCACTAAATCGAGCACACATCAATTTGAAGGACAATCAAATTACAGGAACCAAATGGAGTTTTCATTTCTATTTGTTTTTGTCAATTGTGCTTCATTTATTCCTTTTTAGCGTCCTAATCTTGAGTGTTTGAATAATTTGTGTTATAGGTTGTTATCTTTGTTATTTCAATTATCTTTATTTCACACACTCATTTTTACTCACACAATGGTTATAATCAATATCTTGTGATGAGGATTTATTGACTAAGATCTATAAATTGTCATAAATATTCAAACATAAGGCACTATTCTTCCTTACAAAATAAGCATTCACATTCCCTAGTGCACAAGTAAAAAGATTAATTTATACAAAAAACAATATGTTCACCAATTTTATAATTCCTCTTATCCTAAATTTTAGTACTCTTCAAGTATGGATATATGATTCAATACAATTCAATTTATTTGAAAAAAAATCTATCAATTTCAATTAATAATGATTTAGGGTTCATTATCATTCATGACATAGCATGTGTTGGTTGAAGCATGATATTATTGTTGCTCCCATTAAGACTTAAACTCTTAATAGGATATTTTATTTGTGAATTTTTGTGTCATTGGGTAATTGTACTTGTGGATTTGAAACATTCATGCTACAATTTAATGACATTAAAATTTGTTGACTTCATGTTCCAAACTCTCACTAGGTTGTTGAGCTCATGAAATTTGTATGTAATTGAACTCGCAGATTTAGACTATTCACAATAATGCAATATATTTGTGCTTAGAATTAGATATCTCATTTGTGACATCCCCTAATCCATGAGAAACTAAAAAAAATGTTATTCACTTATAAACTTTTTAAATATCATTTAACAATTCTTATAATATTATATAAAATGAATTTAATAAATGTGGCTAGATAATTCCTTAAGAATAATTTATTAGGAAATGAATTTTATTACACTACAAATGATATTAATGTGTTTCACTTCCTCAATTTGTGTAAGTGTGAAGTTTATCCACTTCTTTCAAATCTATAAAAAAAAATTATTATTCTCCTACTCAATTCTTGAGATGTTACATTTTTTCTTTTAATTTTGGTAATTTGTAATCTTTGCACAAGTTTTAGAATTTGATGAATATAAGTTGGGATATGATAAATATATTATATTATTTATAGTTATGTAAATAAATAAAATCAAGTATGTATCTTTTAGTTTGATATTAAATTAGGTGCTACTATATTCTCAAGTCAATTCATTTGTATAATAGTAAATTAGGATATATTAATGTGTGTATAGGAATCAATTAATCTTTGTTTTTGTCTAGGTCATTTTATTAAATATGAATCTATCTAGTGTAACTGTAGTATCAATCTTGTAATCATGAATCTAATCATTCAACAACAATCTATCTTTTCCTATTTTTATGTCTAAAACAATTTCCCTTCATTTTTTGAACCTACATAAAAACTTGATTGTGTAATCAAGAGTTTGGACATCACATGAATAGTACCTTCAATGTGTCAAACTCAAAAGGTACTAAGTGTTACGAAAATGGTGTCTGAACTTTGCAATAATAATAAAAATATTGTTTATGTTGATGCCTAAAATTGCTTTTAAGACAGTAGCCTTATGGGAAGTTCATTAATTAGGGGACCTATTGCATATTAATGAACAACCTCCGAGATTTTAGAAGTTGGCTCTTTATTCATGGGAAAGGGAAAGGGAGAGAAAATACTAAAAATTAAAAACCTCAGAAGCATAATAAACCACACATAGAATGCATAATTCAAAGGCTAAATTATTCTCCATTATCACAACATTCAACCTAGATTCACTAACACCATAATATATTCTAAACACAACTAAAACTGAATCAAGAGTTTGAGACACGATTCAACCAGCAGAAGTTATGCTCAATATTATAAAAGCCTAAATAGACATAATACTATCCTTCCTTCAAATGACATAAAGCATAACCATAAAGCATGAAGAATTTTATGGAAAGGTTGAAAGTTGACACAATCCAAATGTTAGAATGCAAAATAAAAATACTGAAGTCTGAATTACAGAGCTAGAATTTGTTCTCAGTGTGAATCCCCTAAAATGACTGCAAAATTCTAATTTTATAACCTCCAGACATGAGCGCAAATATCTAGATAACAATCTTCCTCCTCGGATCACGTGACTGGTCCCCTCTTCACCTTAACTTCCCGCTTTCATGACCTTTCATGATTTCCTCTTAACCGTCTCAATGGAAGAATGACCCTTTAAATGAACTTCGTCTCCCGGGGTTAATCTCTGTCGTCGACTGACCTTTTCCCCTTTCTTTATCCTTTGGCACCTTTTTTCAAGAATCTGTTTCGATGACATAGGGCCCTACTTAGACTGATGGATGCATGGCGACAAAATGGGGCTTCTCGCTCTACTTCTCCTTTTTCCCTTCAAAAGGCCTGCAAGTGAGGTACATGGTGCTTAGGCAGAGACTCTGGGTCTTGCTTTCTTCTTCCTTTAGGAAAAGTTTGCCCACTTGACACATGGCGGTTCTAACTTGGAATAAGTTGGCCCCTCTAAGGCCAAAATCCAAAAATGCCAACGGGATGTACGTGAGAACATAGAGAATCCCGACGCGAGCAAGAAGAAAATGCTTCTTCAAAACTTTGTCTACTTGACGTGTGGCAGTATAAGAGAAGAATAACAAACAAACAAACAAAATAAGGGGCTCGATAAAACAATAGGGACCTGCGGGCAAATGGAGATTTATTCACAGTTTTTTTGGCAACTCATCGGGGCGATCTGCCTACAGATAAAGAACCCTTGAATTGTGTTATGCAAACCAACTCCTTAACTTGCAATGCTATTCAAAGCTGAGAGAGTGCATTTTGCAGAGGAGGCTACTCCTTGGCTAAAGGGTGTGCCTGAGTACGCAAAAATATATAGGCCTGATCTAGTTGAAATATTTCTCTGAAAGATAAATTTCCCAACAGCCAGAATGTTTGCTCGAGAGAAAAATTGAGTTGCGCCAAAGGATGTATAACGTTTTTCAATGTCAGCTGTGTTAGGCACATCTCCGAGTGCTTGTAGAGACAACTAATCTTTTTGGTGTTGCTCTAGGAGCTACATCATTTGCTCCTATGTTGTTGTTGAATTGTCTGCAAGAAAAGGGGATGGGAGACCAATTTGCACAAAATATTCAAACTAACTTTTAAGCTGGGAGGTAGCGGTAATCAATATGCCTAAGCAATCTTTGACATGATTTGACACCCTATGGCAATTGATGAAATCATTAGCTTTTCAGGTTGGATTTATGCGGTCCTCCATGCCTGTTGTAGTAAGAGTATCATCTGATGTTGTATACAACTTCTCAATCAACATCTCAGATTCTGGCACATTGGACACAATGTCCTGCAAGATTTGTTCAATTGCGACCTCCACCTTTGAACTCAATTGTTGGGAATCCACGAGGAACCGCAATCCCGACCAGAGAGATGCGACAATAGTTTTAATCCTTTCCCAGTATGAGAAGTGCAATTGCTGGACAATGGGAATCAAATCAACCCAAGTGGAAAATGTCATACTTGATGCTTGAAGCAGGCTAATTTGAGCATTTTTTGATCCTGCCTTGATAATTAAACTTTGAATCCTCCCCTCTATATCCAACTTTTTCTATTGCAGCTCTGAAGTTTTCTCCTGAAGGGTCTTTTCAATCACCACTTTAGCTTCTCATTCTTTTTCACACACAACTTGTGTGTCACGAAGCTCCTTGTCAAACTATGACTGCCTATAGATCAAATCTTGTTGTAACTAAACCTGCGTGATTGAGGAAGCAAAATGTTGTTTATGGGCTTGAGAGAGCTTGACCAACCTGTCACATAGTTGATCCTCCAATGCTTCCTTGGCATTCTTTTCTTCTACCAACAACACCTGATGTGCACTTAATTCTACTTTGAACAAGTCTCTCTCAGCGATGACGCTTTGAAGTTCATTTTGGACATGGGTTATGTACGCAGGACTTGCCTTCAACTGCACAATTTATTGGTTCTTACTCTGTAGCTCTTTGGACAAGTCCTCTCTCTCCTACTAAGTTCTCCTTCTTTCTCTTCCCGACTCTATTGGGATAAAGAAAGAGTCTTTTCCTACAAATCTTTAGTCAGTCAGGTGACCTCCAAGTCTTTGCCTTTCTCCTTCGTCCTCAGGATCTCAACAATGCTTTTCACATTCTTTAGCTTTGCCTCTCTCTTTTCTAGATGATGGGAAGCTTTCAGAAAGTATGTCGTTACTACCCTCTGCATCTTCTCCATAAACTCCACCTTATTCTAGATGTGGGCTTGGCTCAGATTGATGCCTACAGTGTGAACTATATAATCCTCAGGTCGCATTTGACCCTCCAGATTGATTATGTTAGGCACCCATGTCCCCATGCGGTTGATTAAGTCTATTTTCTGCTTATTTTTAAGCAGTGAAAGTGTTCCCATGCAATTTTTTAATTAGAGGGAAAGAAAAATTTGGAATCTTTTTCTAGTTTTGTGGAGTAGCTACTCCTTAATAATAAAAAATAAGCTGGAAAAAAAGGAGGGGCTGGAATTAAGCAACAACTGCTTATTAAAAAAAATGACACATGGCTTCACTAAATTTTTTTTCTTTCCTTTTTATTTGCCTTAAATTTTGCGTCTAAATTTTATATGTAAACAATATTATTAAAAATTTCATTTAAAGTGTCATTCAAGAGGGTTGCTTAAAAATAAACACAATGTTTTTATGAATAGGGTCACCAGCTCCACAAATTGTTGCACACAAAGTGGAGCAGCAGCTGCTAGCCAAAATAAGCTAAGCAGCTGCATGGGGACCTACCCTTGGCAGCTAATATGATGGACTAGTGTGCTTCATCATAAACAATTTTGATATGCGGCTCTGCTAGTTTGACAACATCTTTATCTCTCCTCTTCTATGCGCGCTTTGCCCAGGCAATTCTGGTAGCATCAACCTAATCTCTAAATTCAGCTGGAGATGGGATATACTGGGCAACAATGGGATATTTGGGAGGCAAAGCGAAAGGAATGGAAAAATCAGTGGACCTGGACTGAGCTTGTCCCAAACAATTCAGTACTGATGGATATAAAGGAGGGATGCTTTGCATTTATCCTGACAATATGGAGGGTGGTGCAAGGATCTATTGAGATACATAAAGTGTTGGACCAGATTGCGGGGCCAGGGAGGACGTAATAGGAACATTGATAGTCGTAGAGGCGGGTGAGGAAACTAGATGGACAAAAGATAGGTTAGTCCTTGAGGGTGTAAAAGCTACGCCCATTACAGGGGGCAAGACTTTGGCTTAAAGGGACATTGTCTGCCGAGAGATGGGAGGGACTAAAAATGGTGGGCTGACTTAAGATTGAGAGGATAGAAGAGGGGGAGTAAAACATACCTGAGTCTCAGTTGTGGTCAAAGTTGGATTTGATTCTACTATTTTCTCCAAGGCTGCTCCTTGTGGATCATTCATCTTCTGCGTCTTCTTTGGTGGCGGGTTGCTAATTTCATATGTCTTTTGTGAAGGTTATGTATCATGAGATTTCCTTTTCAAGACTGGAGTGCGCGACCGACAGACTGCAGGGAACTCTTCCTCAAAGCCGGGAGTAACATCGAGTTCCACCATGATTATTTTTCCCTTAACTTCCCGTAGCTCAAGAACATGCTCCTCCTCTTCATCTCCTTTAGTATCACTATGCTCGTGATTCCAAATGTCATCAAACATATCATCCAACGTGTTATCTTGAAAGTCAAGAGTAAGATCCTTTATCTCATTTTAGAAAGTCCATAAATATGCAATTTTATTTTCTCAGTAGTCCCTTTGTTCCAGCTTCCTTCTGAGGGTTGCATTGATTTTCTTAGTAGGGTCCATCCGTCCCTATATCTCATAAAAAGACAACTATTTAGGCCTTTCAAGATAGGATACGGTAACATGAGTAGGGTTTATGTGAATATCTAGGGAATCCACGAGCGAGTTGTGACATTCTTCCCAATAAGGACATAAATGTGGGTGACCCTAGTCTTGCGGTCTGACAGACAACCGTCAGGATCATAATACCATTCATCTTGAATGAAAACCAACCCCAGATGCACTAGATTAGTAGTTAATATATGCTCGACATTAAAAATTTTCTTTAGGAGGGCAATAGTGCCTAAGGCCTTGGGGATGTCATACATAATGGTTTGATGCTTTCCTGACCCATATGCCTTATCAACAACTAAAATTTGTCTGAATAATTCTATTGCAAGGACTCTCTCAATTGGGCAGGTCAAAATCTAGAAGGGTTGATCATCAAAGCCATGCACTCTCATTATTGAAAAATCTACCCCCAGAAACCAATCGTACGGGGTTTTTGACTTGGACATCCACTCAACTTGTCTAGGGGAGAAACAAGTATAGGGATTTTCATGGCTCAAGTCTTCTAAAATGGGAATAAAAAAAAATTCATAAAAGGTATAATAATCATAAGCGGAAGATAACACATGAGTCTAGGCCAATACTGGCTTTCTTCGATTTTGCTCATCCATCACAGACAAATGCATACGATGGCTAAAGAAATCCGGGTTCTAGTATAAAAACATATGAGACAAAATGGAAAGGGACCTGAATTTGACTTGAGACTCATAGTTATTGAATTCTTTGAGCGTGCACTTCTATATAATTTCTGCAGAGTCAAAGCGGAAAGGAACCTTCTGCTTCCTTAGCTTGAATGCCAGGGCCATTTGGAATTCTTGTACATTTAGATCCGTGTCGTAGCCAAACACAAAAGCCAACATATAAAATACATCCTGTGCATCCTAATTAAAAGTTTTGATGTTCAGGGGGAATTTTGGCAAATCCATTGAATCCGTCTTCAGCTCACCATTGCAAAACTTGAGACAATCATTCCTTGAGGCCCAATACTCCTCCATCTTCTTCTTATTGAACCATTCTACACCTGCTCCATGATATTGGATACATAGCATGTCATTTATGTTATCAACATTGATAACTACTTGCAGAGTTTTATCTTGAATCACTCATGTGTCCGCATGAAAATTTAGAACGCTTGCATACAACAACTTGGGACAATCGTGAATAAATGGGACCATGTATTGTGGGAGACCACAGGGCCATAGCTGTTATCCAAAAGTATATGTCTCTTTCTTTTTTATCTTCTGCTGCATTCTTGCAAAGTCACCCTCACGTAGAGTCTTTGGATTTTCAAGAAATTCTGGGTCACGAATGTTATCAAACTCATCTTGTACGAGGGTTGCGTTTATGTTATTTACCTTTGAGGTTGTTATGGTATGCAGGTACTTTGGTCTCTCTGGCATCCTTGTCGAGGAATAAGAAACATAACCAAATAAATCCATAATGGTTGAAGGAGTGGAAGGTCCTTCTCCCGCTAAAGTACCTTCTGGCGCCATGGTATCCTTGTTATGTGGGTTTTTTGGATGAATTCTACTTCGTGTTGCGACCTGCAACTATTAGACTTTGCATGCAATATTGCACATGGTTAACACTTAGTAAAATTTTCAAACAAAACTCCTTCTACCCCATGGGTAACCCCAGATTAACCATGTGTTAAGGCACCATTCCCTAAGCATGCCAATATTTTGGATTTTGGTGCAAAATTAATTCACAGTTGATGCAAGAATGCCACCTCACTGTGATGCTTGATTATTCTCCCTTTGCGGAAAGTCAATTTTTGGAAATAAGAGTTGCGATTGGAAAGTACAAGCCTTGTCACATACCTTTCGTTTATATTTGGACAGGTGGGCTTAGTGTGAGTCATAAATTGCCTGATTTTTTGATGATTTTAACCTTTACGATAGGATGTGTGGCATGCGTTTGAATGACTTGCATTTTCCAAGGATGTTGCTACCAGCTCACTCTCTTTTCACCACCTTGGCTTACACACAGGGGTCTTCAATTTGAGTCGTATTTCTGAGGATCTCATTCTGACATAATCCTTGTACTGATGTCATCTGGATTCCTAGGCCTGACCTATAAATAAATTGTATGCTATGATAAAGAAACCGACTCGGGCTAGCTTATAAGTGTAGATGCCAAGCTAGTTAAGAGTTCTGCTAGCTCTTTCTTAGACAAGATGCTGCTCGACATGTCCATTAGACTTGTGAGTTCTAGGACATAAATGGCCTTCCTAGGGGAGATAATGGGTAATAGGCTTATATGCATGACCAAGGTGAAGCATGCCTTAGGAATTGCAGCTATTAAGTGGATTTTGGGTGATGACTTCATTACCAGAGAGGACTGATATAAAGAATACCGATATCATTTCCTAGTTTTTGGCCTCTCTGCTGGATTTGGGAGAAAACAAGGGTAAGATAATTCTTCTTACTAGAGAGGTGTTTCTAGAACACCTACTTGGTGCCCTAGATGAATTTGTACATTCGATAGTGATGGGCCTTGGTATCCCCACGAAAATGGACATAAGGCTCTACAACGACCTCTATGAGGTGGTTTTGTGGCTCCCTTTTCTTGGAGGATTTTGCCCTACCAACATAGAGCAACATCGCGAGAGGTCTACTAGTGCTTGCTACTTTCGGATGCAGCTCATGGGTATGGAGCCTATCTTCAGCTTAAAATGGTACACGAGATTTCAAAGTCTCATTTCTTTGCATGCTCCTCCTACTCTCACGGACTTCCCAGCTCTCATCCTTATTCCTCTTGTTCTTGTCGTGTCCTCCTCTAGTGAAGACGAAGAAGAAGAAGTAGACGAGGATTTTTTCATTTCTTTCTACATACACTATACTACTTCCGCTCGTAGGCCTAAGAGCCAATTTTGGATTGTAAAATGCAAATATTACTATCTTTATAAATGAAAATACAACTCTTTTTGGCTTGCATCTTACTGTGTTGTGTCAAATGTATGGGGAAAATTCTTTTGCTATTAATTAAGACTTAACACACCGCAAATATATACAAATTTACATTTTATACACTATTTACAAAGTTAATAACTCATCGACTTAATGAAAAGGTTTAAGATGGACCCCATTCACTGGGATCCCCAACTATTCTCCTTCTAATGTTTTTAATTCAAATGTTTTTTCTTGCTTACACTAACTAATGCAGAACAAACCCTCCCACAGAGAATTGAATTTTTTGATGTTGACCTAGTTTAGTCGCATGTTCATTATATTTTAGCATGAGGTCACTACATTGGAAACCTAGGTCAGAAGACTTTTTTGTCAAATCATCTTTTAACCACTTGTTGTCGGGTGTCAATCGCTTCCTGGGCCTTTTCTCCATGTTCCTGAAGCTCAAGAAACTCCACCAATTGAACCTCCATCGCTCTATTTTCTTCAATCTCCAAAGATTTAAGTAACTGCAATGCATGTATCTCCATTGAAATGGGAAGCACCACTTCCCTCCTATAGACTAACTCATATGGAATTTTTAAATTTTTTTTTTCAGGAGTAACTCGGTCAGCCCAGAGAGCGTTTTGTAGATGTTTATGGCATTCTCCCCTGTGCTCAGACCCTATTCTCTTGATTAACCTAATTAGGTTCTTGCTTGTCAATTCTGAGAAGTCGTTACCCTATGGGTAATGATTAGAATATGGCTTGAGAAATATCCCATTATCCATTGCAAACCGACAAATTTCAAAACCTAAGAAATCTGTAGCGTTATCAATGATAATAGTTTTTTGGGGCTCGAACCTTGCAACCATCTCTCTCAAAAAATTCAATATTTTCACCTCAGTTGCATTCTTTAAAGGAATCACCTCTGTCCATCGGGTGAAATAATCTGTTGCTATTAATATCCACTTATTCCCAGCACTAGAGGGTGGGTTGATCATGTCAATAAAATCTATTCCCCATTGTGCAAAGGGCTCATCAACTACAATAGGAATAAGGGCCATAGATGAGTTCTTTATCTTGCCTACAAATAATTGACATTCTTTACAGGATTTGATGCATAATTTTGATAGTTGTGGCCTTTGCGAAGAAGTGCCTGCCTGTCAGGTCATCATGAAACTCATGGAGGATCTTCTTAGCTTGCTCCCGACTTACACACCTCAACAGGATTCCATTGAAATTCTACTTGAATAGTACACCTTTGACAAGAATATAGCCACTATTCTGCAACCTATAGAACCTTCTTTTATGGGAAGGGAGACTTGGAGGGTATTTTTTGGTCTGCATAAAGGTAATCCTGTCTTGGACCCAACAATTTTTGAGTTCTACTTGGTTAATCAAAACCTTCTCTAACTACTCCTTTCCTTCTTTGGATGCGAGCTCTTGTGCCATATACTTGCATAATCCTTTCCCACGAACTACTTTGGTGGGCTTGACCTCAATGTCATACTATAAAATTTTAGTAATCCAATTGGCCCTCTTCTTTGTTATCTCTCCCTCCATAATATATTCACACACGTTGGGATGTGCGACATAGACTATGATTTTATCATAGGCAATTAGATGTTGGAATTTCTTTAAGCCTTTAAAAATGGCGAAGGCTTGTCTCTCCATGAAGTTATACTTAATTTTGCAATCTTTTAGTGTCTGAGAATGGAATGCCACCAGGTGTTCACTTTTTCCATCATAATCTTTCTAAGATAGGACCATGGCTATACTAAATTCACTACTATAGACATACATAATAGAACCCTTGGAGAGGTCTGGAATGGCTAATACCAAGGCAAAAGTGATATCCTCTTTGACTTTCTCAAAAGCTTGCCCTGCCTGATCTGTCCACTTGAATGGTTGGTCTTTCTTCAACAGGAGGGTAATAGGCCTGATCATCCCGACGAAATCTGATATGAACCTGCTGAAAAAATTTATCTTTCCAAGGAAGGACTAGATACCTTTTTTGTTCATTGGCAGGGGTAAGCCTTTAATGACCTCCATGTGGTCCGGGTCGATTGTAACCCCTTCTTTAGACACCACATGTCCCAATAGTTTCTCTTGCAGAACTCTGAATATGCATTTTTTAGGGTTTAGGGAAACTCCGAACTCCAAACACTTATGGAAAACTAGCTCAAGATGGTCGAAGTGATCTTCCTTATTCTTTGAGAACACAATTAGGTCATCCTCGTAAATAAGAATAATCCTATTTATCAACTCTCAGAAAGCTATGTCCATTTCTCTTTGGAAGGTGGCTCCCACATTGGAGAGTCCAATAGGCATTTTAGCATAAGAAAATGTTCCCCACTTAGTGGTGAACGTGGTTTTATGTTGATCCTCTTCTTTAACAAGGAACTAGTTGTACCCAGAGAAACCATCAAGCATAAAGAATATCTCTGACCCAGCTACTGCTTGTAGGATCTTCTCCATAGACAAGAGAGGGTAATGATCTTTTAGTGATGCTCTATTTAAGTCTCAAAAATCCACATAGGGGTGAATATCTCCATTCTTTTTGCGAACAGGGACTAGGTTAGAGACCTAGATACTATGTTTGATTGAGTATACTATTCAGGAATCGAATAGCTTCTTCAATTCTTGAGCCATAAGAGACTCAATCTTATGGTTGACTGGCCCCTATTTTTGTTTAACTCGCTTATCTCCCTCCATGATCTCAATCATATGTTGAATGACATAGGGGTTGTACCTTTAAGATCGTCATATGACCATGTGATGACTCCTTTATACTTGTCACAAAAATATATCAATCCATCTTTATCACACTGTGGAAGGTTCTTTCCCACTTTTAGTTTTTTCCCCTTAGCAACCTTCAACTAGGTATAATCCCCCTTGTCCTCCATGAATTTCCTTTTATCATTCTAGGCATCATCACAGTCGAACAAAATCTCTAAGGTGATTAGCCCTCTTGGGAGCTTATTAGTTCTGAACTGGATGATTTGATCCTCATATGCTTCTATTATTTTGGGCTACAGTTGTTCCGCAAAATCATAGGATTATTGTATAAACATGGCTATCTACTCATCATTTTCAAACAACTACCAATTTTGATCATTGTTTGGGACCGTGGGTCTCACAATCACTCAGACAAAGTGATTATTTTCAAGCAAATCAGAAGTAGGGTTGAACTGAGATCCTATGGTAGCCAGTCGGTCAGCAACCGTATTTTTCCTTTTAGGGATCCCTTGAATATTAAAAGCTTCAAAGATCTCTATCAAATCCCAAACTCTATGCGGGTACAAACACATGCGAACATGTTTTGCTGTAGATAGGCCCTGAACTTGTTTTACCACTAGTTTAGAATCTTTGAGGACTCTCAGTTGCTTGATACCCATATGTTTGGTAAGTCTCAGTCCATGGACCAATACTTCATATTTCACCTCAATATTTGAACAAGGAAATTAGAAGCGGAAAGATCTAAGGGTATGCTCTCTGGACGGGGAAGTCAGACAAATACCAGCTCTGGATCTCATCTTATACCTTGCTCCATCAAAAAACAAGGTCCAAAGCTTAGAACTTCGGTCCTCCTTTGCCTTTTCTTTATCTTGAGGATCTTTAGAGAATTTGAGGATCATTTGATCCTCATCGAATATCATGTAGGTTCTGATATCAGTAGCATGATAATTGCCAAAAGGATCAGAATTAATAAATTGATTTAGGAAGACATCCTGCTCAGAAGTACGATCACTCGTCACTTCCTCATCTTCCAATAACTACACATCTCATTTCATCTTTAGTAATGGAAGTGTGGGCTGCCTCAAAATTCATCAAGGCTTCATCGACTACATGCTCTTAGTGCAAAGGTTCAGAGACTATTTTTAGCTTGGCTCCATGCTCAGTTCTCAAAATGAGGTGCAACCAATCTAGGGAAAGGTATCCACCTATTTTTTTCGTGAAATCTCTTGACATGCAAAGACCAAAATAGGGGAATGTCAATTATTACAACTTCTTAGGGAATTGTGATACTAGGACAGGCATACAAGGTAAGAATAAGTTTCCTAACTATGCCTATAGCCTGAACCCTATTCCCATCAAGCTGTATGACACCTCTATCCAAGGGCTCATATTCTAGTTTCAAGACTTCCGCTATTTGCTTAGGCATCACTATGGTACTAGCCCCAGAATCAATCATAGAATTATGAAGTGGTTTGTCCCTAACAATAAGAGTTAAAAAGAAAGGAGTTGGCTTCAGTTTATCTACCTTTTCATTTGCGGGCACTTCTCTTTCATTAGTGATCACCACAACCAGATGTGACTGGCTCTCAGATTCAGGCCATTTGTCTTTTGCTAGTGTCGACCTATTCATAGACCCAACCGGGGTCTTCTCTGTCTCACCTAACGCCTCCCACAACAAGGATTTATGCTTAGGGATTGGAAGGATATCCCATAAAAATACGTTTGGAAGGGATTTTTTTTGTTGTTTCATGACATTAAGGGTCATTGGGAGGGACACCTTTGGTTATTTTAGCTTATTAGACATGACTTCCTTGGGTTTTTGGAAAGGAGGAACCATGATAGGTTGATCCTGCACTTTGTCAAAGCCCGTCTTAGGTTGCTGCACTAAAAGCTCTCCTATGAATTTGTGCTTTGAGAGAAGATTGTAATTAGATTTCACTTGAGGAGTTTTTGAGGTTGATGAAGAGGCATCATTCATGAAATCTACTTCTTCATTTTCCATCCATGAGAAAGGTGCATGGTTCGAGGTGATTTCAGATTCTTGCTCCAAATACATGCTCTGCATTTGGGCAGTGAGCACGAGGTTATCCATTCCCGGGGAGGTGTATACTCCAACATTGGGGGTGACTCTTTGGCTCTGCTACTCACTACCTTTTGTTGCAAATTTCCACGCAGACAATTATACGACATGTGAGCTTCATTGCAAGGGAAGAACCAAGAATTGGTATCATCTGCTAACTTATTCTGATTTGCAACCAACTCCTTGTTTTGGTTAAGTGATATAGCTTGTAAGGGAGTTGGGATCAGAACAATCTGGTTGTTTGACTGAGTATTCTTCATACCTCCCTGAAACTGATTTTGTTGGTATGGAGGCTTTCCAACTTGATAATTTTAAAATGAAGGCCTTGTAGGGGCCTCATGTTGCCTTTTGATGTTGATTATCTTGTTTGAAAAGGTCCGCAACATACTTTTGATGTTGTTTATCTCAGTCACCAAGGAAGACGACGCATAAGAATTATTTTATTGAGAATTAGGATAGATATACATGGACTCTAGCGGGGTTGATGTACTTGGAGACACTTGCTCTTGTGCCTGTCCCAACAATTCAGAGAAAATTGGCATCAAATGTCTTGGCGGAAGTTTCCCGATGTCAATCAGGTTATTTTCTGCTCGGACTGCAAGCTCATATGCATCAAGAAGAGTATTCTCATCGAGGGATTGGATCATGATAGATATATATGAATTGAAAGCCCTCAGGTAGAAGAAAAATGCCATGTTTGCAAGAGGATGAGCACTGACAGGTATCCTTTGCCAAGGTTTGTGAAACCTAGTGTTGAAATCGGTAACAACTTCCTAAGGGGCCTGCTTTATGGTTATCAGTTGTTGCAGTAGCGAATATATGTCCTCCTCTTCAACAAAACATTTGAAAAACTAATCTTCAAGCTGATCCTAGTCAGCAATTGAATTCAGTTGTACATATCTGTACCAATCCTGAGCTTTCCCTTTGAAGGAATTCATAAGCAGCCTGAGTACCACATTATGCACAATGCTTACATCAACCACATCTTGCAAGTGTTTCATGAGATAAAATCCTCTTCAGTGAATTTTGACAAATATTTCAAGGTGAAATCCAGAATAGGATACCATTAGTTAGGAAATACAGGTGGGATAAGGGGGTTCCCACTATTTCACATGACAAAATTCAGAGGAGAGGGAAGAGCCATTTGTATAGGGGCCTGAATTGGGATTTGGACACCTCCTTTCAAACTTCTGGGTTGGTCTGCTACCAAAGCTAGTACCAATAGATTTAGATTTAAGGCAGTTTGGGATCTAGTAATAGGCTTATGACTCATACACCCGCTCTAATTTGAGAAAAATTCTATCCCACCGAGCGTGCCTAAAAAAGAACTGTTGATGGCTAAAATTGTTTTTAAGACAACAACCTTATGGGAAGTTCATTAAGTAGGGGACCTATTTCATATTAATGGACAACCTCTGGGATCTTAGAAGTCGACTCTTCATTCATGGGAAAGGGAAAGGGAGAGAAAATACTGAAAAATTAAAACTAATCTAGGCGATACGCTAGAATTAAGAATTTAAACCTTAGAATCACAATAAACCACACATAGAATGCATAATTCAAAG
Source organism: Cryptomeria japonica (assembly GCF_030272615.1). Lineage (NCBI taxonomy): Eukaryota > Viridiplantae > Streptophyta > Pinopsida > Cupressales > Cupressaceae > Cryptomeria > Cryptomeria japonica. The sequence goes on from NC_081407.1 coordinate 467,579,525, forward strand.
GCTAAATTATTCTCCATTATCACAACATTCAACCTAGATTCACTAACTACATAATATATTCTAAACACAACTAAAACTGAATCAAAAGAGTCTAAGACATGATTCAACCAACAAAAGTTATGCTTAGTATTATAAAAGCCTAAACAGACACAAAATACTAGCCTTCCTTCAAATGACATAAAGCATAATCATAAAGCATAAAGAGTTATATGGAAAGGCCAAAAGTTGGTATAGTCTGTGAATCCCCTAAAATGATGGCAAAATTCTAATTTTAAAACCTCTAGACATGAGCGCAAATATCCAGATAACAACCTTCCTCCTTGGATCACGTGACTGGTCCCTTCTTTGCCTTAACTTTGTTCTTTTGTGACCTATCATGATTTCATCTTAATGGTCTCTGATGAATACTAAGAGGGGGGGGGGGTGAATTAGTATACCAAAAAATACTGAACTCAAACTCTTATACAGTTTAGCAGATAACCGGTATAACAGATTCACTAATAAACCGGTTAAGATAAATGCAAACCAAATAGAAAATAAAGAATTCACCCACAAAACCACAATCACCATAGCACAAGATATTTGACTTGGAAACCCAAATGGGAAAAACCACGGTGAGCAGAAACTCACAAGTAACTATCTGCAGAATAGAAACCAGACCGATTAAGGTTAGACCAGTTAAGGTCATACATTGTTCTTCACCAGAACAGATCTTGTTAGGAATCTAGATCTCTGTTAGGAGATAAGTCATGTTAAAGACTACCTTGTTAAAGGATTTCAGATCCACAGTTGTGAACCACCTTTTTGAAGGATTTACAAAGGCTTTGCTGGGCCTACCCGATTAAGGGTTTCAGACTTGTCGAAGATGTGAGTAATCAACAAGTGAATGATCTAGATACTAGCACAGTATGCTTGGTTAGATCCTTGATATCTCATTGTTAATGCATTTCAGCATTACTTCAGTCTTCAATATCTCCATAGTCTAACTCTTCACACAAACCTAATCTTCTTTGCAAATATCGCACATAACCTTCTCATACATCATACATCTCTCATCCATACAAACCCTAGACATGATGTCCTTATAAAGGAAACTGATTTCATGTCGGTCCAATAGGATTAAACTACAAGTTCCTAGGTTCAGTGCATCTAGACACATTTGGTAACATGACACAAAATCACCGCCAAAGTGTCGGTGGATGATAACTCATCACAGAAATACCGATTGGTAACTCATCACAAAGTAATACCGGTTCATACAATATACCGATTACCGGTTGTCAAAAATGAAGACTGGAAAATTTTAACTACCGCTTTGTTCCTTCGTACCGCTTGAGATCCTCGAACCGCTTGAGGTCTTCATACCGCTTGGGTTCTCCATACTCCTTGAGGTCTTCAGTCAATTTGTGACCGGTAAACATCTTCTGCAAAACATCGATAGTCTAAAGACTATAATACATAATACTAGTTGGAACAATTACCGGTTGAGCATAACTCATACATCAAGAAAGTGTGTGTCCATCAATGACAATCAAAACATCATCAAAATGCCAACAGTCTCAACAAAAGAATGACCTCGTAAACAAACTTCATCTCCCAAAGTTAATCTTTCTCGTCGGCTGACCTTTTCCCCTTTCTTTATCCTTTGGCGCCCTTTTTCAAGAATGTGTTTTGTTGACACGAGGCCCTTCTTAGACAAATGGACGTGTGATGACAAAACGGGGCTTCTCGCCCTCCTTCTCATTTTTCACTTCAAAAGGCCCACAAATGAGGCATGTGGTGCTCAGATGGGGACTCTGGGTCCTGCTTTCTTCTTCCCTTAGGAAAATCCCGCCCACTTGACATGTGGTGGTTCTAACTTGGAATAAGTGGGCCACTCTAAGGCCAAAATCCCAAAATGCTGACGAGATGTACGTGGCAGTGTAGCAGAGCTTGACGTGAGCAAAAAGAGAATGTTTCATCAAAACCTCACCTGCTTGATGCATGGCGGTACAAGAGAAGAATAACAAACAAACAAAATAAGGGGCCCGATAAAACAATAAAGGGACCCACAAAGAACTGGAGATTTATTCATAGTTTATAAAAATATTACTATCAATATGTGAGAGTAATGGGTTGTAAGGTCAGGTACCACCCTTGCAAGCTCCAATCTCCTAGTTGGTTAGAGGCTAGGAGCAGCGCACCGTGGCAAGGTTTTTCAAGGGCAACACCCCCAAAATAATTTTATTTATAATTTACAATTGTGAATCTTGTTCGTTTATCATTAGGTCACAGATCTAACGATGGTTGTTTGCCTTAGAAGGAAACCCTATTTTATGAGGGTATTGTATTACAACTATGTATCTTGATGTATTCTAAGAGTTTGATAGTTGTTGTCTCTGGATCTCTATTGGTGATATTCTTGTGAGTAGCTTTCTCTGCTAGTATATTGTAAATGTCATTGATTTCTGAATAATAAATCAGGTGGGTTTTTCAGTGTGACCTTTGTAGACATATAAATTTGACCATCTAGATAAATAAATATTTAATATTTATTTAAACCACATCCCCCTATTAATTAAATCTTATTTAATTAATTTCTCCATTTTCATCTATTTGATTAAATGAATTATTCAATTTATTTAATTAAATTCATCTAACCACTTTCTAACCTTTAAATTAAATAAATCACTTTATTTAATTAAATCCCCTTTCACCATTTTAATTAAATTTATAGTTAATTAAAATCATCCTTGCATATAAATAAATCAAATTTATTCATATTCCCCCCACTTGCATTTTCGTACAAACGCAAGTTGCATCCATTTTTGTTGAAATAAGACATTTTTATTTTAATTAAAATCCCATTTTCTCCCACTTGCACCTTCATACATTTCCCACTTACCTCATAACATTCTTCTATAACCTCTTTAATCCCACTTAACTAGCCTTAATTCTTCCAATCATATCACATCCCTAAATTTGGGGAAGTCACTTCTCAAAATTTGGAAGAAAGTCTTCTAAATGCATTAAAGACTTTATTTCTTCAACAAGTTAACTTGTTGAGTTCCCCAAATTTGTAAGGCTATTACAAAATTTTCCCCAAAGTCTTCCTAACCATTAATGGTGAAAACAACCTTCACTCATGGTTGAATAATTTCTCTCTAACTTAACCCTCATCCAACCCAAGGGTCACATCAATCACTCATGACTTTGACCCTGGTTATCTTATTAACCCCTGCACAAGAGTTTACCTCTTGGGTAAAAGCTTTATCCACTGGTTAATCCTAATTAACCCTAACCATACCCTCCTAGGGTGACCCTCATGTATTCTCAGGCATTTAACGTCTCTTACATCTCCTCTCAAGCCACCTATTGTTGACAATTATCACCATTTCATTGGTGAAAATTGTAAACATGGATTGAGTAACTTTCAATCCTAGCCCTTGTTAAGATTTTTAAATCTTAACCATCTAGTTCCCTATTTCCTCTATAAATAGAGCTCACTTTCTTCAATCTCCATATCCAAGTTTTATGTATCTACATTATAGTCTAATTATATCAACCATTTTAGCCTCTCTTTGTTAGAATAACATTTTTAGCATTTAGAAGCATTTCATATCATAGTATAACCATGTTAGTATATCATGTTAGCATAGTTTGTTAATATCTTTATCATATCATTATCTTCATCCTAGCTTAGTATCATAGCTTGAACATATCATATAGATCTTAGATTGCCTTTATGCACATAGATCACAATATCACTCGTTCTTGGAGTTGTCATTCCTAAAGTCATTTGGTCAATGATTTGAGAGGAAAATATTAGCTTTAGGGATCCTATGAGATAGAGAACAATGAGACACATCTTGGGAAGTTAACTTGTTTAAACTAGTTTAAGTTAGTTAATCTTTGTACTCAAAGGTTTCATTGGTATGGTTGTCCTTTTGATCTCAATGTTAGTATTTTGATCACGACAAATCCCACATACATTTATGGCGCCCACCGTGGGGGCCATCCCCAAATTGAATATCATTTTTCTTGCAGGTTGAACACAAAGATTGCGTCAAAACATCAGAATAGCACTTATGCGATTTTTTGTAGTGCATCCATAGCTTACTTTAGCGCATTCACTGCACTGTTTAACGCATAGAAACCATCTTTTAACGCATAGGAGCTCCTTTTTAGCGTCCGGTTTTGTCAAATAATCCAGCGTATAGAAACATCAGTTTAGCACATACCGGTCTCAGAGTAGCACATTTTCTCTATCTTTTATCGCGTAGACATTATTCTTTAGCGCATATGTTCCATAGTTTAGCACATAGAGCCGATAGGAAGAAATTTTTTTGTAACAGAGTTAGAATTTAGGTTTGTGAAGCCCACAATCAGGATTTGATTTTGGCTAACTGATTTGGTTACAGGTTCTAATAGTTTTGTGCAGGAACATAAAGAGTTAGATTAGTTTTCTTTGCTTACATTTAAAGTTAGTAGAAAGAATTCACCTTTCCTTTTCTTGCAAAAGTTTAAAATGAATCTCACCTTTTCTTTTGGGGCTTAAAATAAAATTCATGCTTTCCTTTTGGTGCTTAAAACAAGACTCAATATTTTCTTTCTTGCATGGATAAAAAGAACAACAAACTCAAATCTTTCCTTTTATGCAAGTTAGGATCACATTTTTTTGGGGCTTTAAAAAGAACAATACAACTTTCCACTTTTTGCAAAGGATTAAAATTGAACATCATTTCCCTTTGGTGCTCATTAAAACAAACCTCACATTTTATTTGGAAGCTTAAAAAGAATCTTCACTTTGCTATTTTAAAAGCTTTCAAAGTTGCAAATCTTTGTTGTTTATTTGGAGAATTTACTTTGGTTGACCAGGATCTCATTTGTTCAAAGTTTTTGCTATCTTCTCACACATTGCTATCTTGGGTTAAAAAGAACCATATGTCTTTTGAAGCAACATCTCCAAGGTAGCTTTAGAAAACAATTGCAATATTGGATAAAAAGAAAGTGTGTATTCCATGTTTCAAAGGTGATAGGTATATGCTCTCCCCTTAATTGGGTGATCAAAAAGCCAAACACATAATTTTTTTTCAAGCTTTCTTTCAATTTAGCATTAAGATAAAACCTTTAGCAGACCTTCCCTCCCGAGGTGCCTATAAGGCCAATGTGAGGGGAACAACCTAAGTGGGAATGACTTTTAGCCAAGTATTCCAACCCACTATAATCAAATGTGGAGGCTAATGAAAACCCCTCCAATGGTTTTTCTCAACAATTAGCCTTCCCCTAGTATCTTTAAGATATGTAAAGCCTTTTTTCTAAAGGTTGGGAAGCCTCTCGAGGACTTTAGAACTAGAAGCCTCGCCGTGTCAGTTTTACCAAACATTTCTAATATTATAGTGCAAGGGTGGAGAAGAATCCACCCCCAAGACACTCACCATATATTTCCTAGGATAACGATTCAATTGAGGAGCAATTCTCTTTGAGTTAATTTCCAAACAAAGGCAAAAAAACGGGCGCCCTGTAGGGGGTGACAAGGCCGTTTGAGCTGATGGAGTATCAAGTGTGGGCTATTGATATTTTAAATGAATCTTGAGAATAAAGAGGTCTATATAATGTGTATTTCTTGTGCAAACCCGTGAAAACAAACAAGGATTTGAAAAGATCCTTGATGCAGGAGCATCCCCGGTTCATAACAATCTTGCATCAACCAAAAACATTTTCTTTTCTGTTTTTTTTTTGCAATTTCAATTTTCCTTTCGGTGTCCCGGTTTTGGCTCACCAGATCCTGTGGAGTTGAAATCTACTTGAAGAATTGATAATCTTTCTTTCTTTCAAACCGCATCTCATTTGGATCACTTTCCGGCAATATATCGCTACTGGTTTCCATGACAATTTCTTGTTACCGGTTGTCCCTTTGTTACTGGTTGCCTGAGACCTATTTTGGTGATCTACCATAACCCATTCCGAAGCTTGCAGAGCCTTGGATGTTGATCTCGATGTTTCTTGGCATGTGGCTGACCTTCTATGTTTCATCCTTTGGATTTTTCGGAAGAATCTCTTGGCGGAGGCCGACCTTGTTCATTTTGCATGTTAGGTCTTGTTCTTCGGGTTTTGATTCTTTTTGGGCTGACTAGATCCTTTGGATATATATATATATATATATATATATATATATATATATATGTAATCATTGTTTAGAATGTATTCAATTGAAGATCAAGAAGTATCAGATAGATAGACTGTGCCTAAAAGATATATCTTTCGATTCAAGGTCTCGGTGTGACCTATTCTACCAAGCTTGTGTGCCGATATGTTGTAACCTGGTTGTTACCGGTTGGATGTAATCAAATTTCATGCAATAAAACTATTTGTTCTACATTTCCTCCATCATATCTGTGTGTTTCTGTTGTGTTTACTCTTGCTGACCGATTTGGACTGATCTCCTTGAGGTCCCTCCTCAGTGGTGACTACTTCAAGTGGTATCAGAGCGAAGTTTCATTCTGGAGGTTGCGTGTCCTGAATGTTTGTTGTAGGGTGGTGGATTATGGATCCGACCTGCAATTGCAGAGGACTAGCATGAATCAATGGCGCGGAGAGGAATTAGGAATGGTGGAGTGTGTGGGAATGCAGACCCTGCTGTGATGGAGCTGTTGCGAGGAATAGCAACCCGATTAGAAGTTGTGGAGACAACCCAGAGAAGAGGCTGACATATTGAAGATGTAAGTGAAGATGAAGGAGAAGAAGCCCTGACATAACAAGTGAACCTACCGACAGTTGATCTGGATGAGGAAAGGTTTTTAAGGGTTTTGAGTAGGGTGAACACTAAACCTTATTTTACCCCACCAGAATATGATGGGAAGTTATATTCATATGAATTGATGGATTGGATCTTGGAGATGGAGAAGTATTTTGATTTTGAACACACTGCAAAAGAGAGGAAGATGAAATATGTCTGTACTCAGTTGAAAGGTCATGCATCTCTTTGGTGGGAGAACTTGCAATCTGATAGACAAAGAAGAGGTAAAGAAAAGATTAAGACATGGGATAGGATGATTGCTAAGTTAAAATCAAACTTTGTCTTGGCGAATTATGAAAAGGATTTGTTTTGGAAGTTGCAAAATCTGAGACAAAAGGAATCTAGTGTGAAGGAGTACACCGAAGCATTTTACAAGTTGAACATTAGATCCATACATGTTGCTGATGAAGTTGAACACCGTACAAGATATTTGAACGGGTTGTGGATGTCTATACAAGATGAACTAAGTATGATCAAATTGGAGTGTTGAAGAGACTTACCGGTATGCAATAAAGGCTGAAGAGAAATTGAATAAAAGACATGAGCAGAGACAGAGAGGTAGAGGTGGAAGGTTTATCGGAGGAAGATTTCAAGGAGGAAGAGGATATACTGGAGGAAGAGGAACCAGTACAGATTAGAACAAGGACAAGGAAGTGAGCAAAGAAGGTAATTCATATCACAAGGATGATAGAAATTTCTACCGGAGGAGAGAACCAGATGGTTACCGGAATGAGAACTTTGGAAGGCAAGAAAAGATGACATTTAGAGGAACATGCTTTAAATGTGGAGGAGAAGGACACCATGCATTTGAATGTAAGAAGATAGAGGCTGCCAGAAAAGCGGTAGTGGTGGAAGAAAACCCCACTAGATCAGACAATAAACCAAAAGATGGAGAACTATTGATGATGAGGAGAGATTTGTGTCATACCGGAGGAGATGAAGAACCCTTGAAGAGGAAGAACCTATTCAAGACCGGATGTAAGGTATCCAGTAAGTGTTGTAAAGTTGTTATTGACAGTGGTAGTTCAGATAATCTTATTTCAGAAGAGATGGTGAATATGTTGAAATTAGAGAAATTGAAACATCCTAAGCCTTATCAGATAACATGGATTTAGGATGAACATAAGTTGTTAGTAAGTGAACAATGTTTAGTAAAATTGAAAATTGGGAATTATCATGATGATGTTTTGTGTGATATTATGCTTATGGATATTTGTCATCTTTTGCTGGGAAGACCTTGGCAGTTTGATAGACATGAAATACATGATGGGAGGAAGAATACATACACTATTTGTGGCCAATGGGATGAAGCAAACCTTGTTACCTTTGGAGGAACCTTTGAAGAGTGAAATCTATACAAATACCATAATCTGTTTAGTAGATGGAAGGAAATTCATGGATGGACTGAGACATGAGAATGTGTGTTTTGCCTTAATTCCTAAGAAGACTGAGAGATTGAAACCGGAAGGAGAACACCCAATAGAGATAAGAGAGTTGTTGACAAAATATGAGGAGATCATTTCAGATAATGTACCTGATGGATTGCCACCGGTTAGAAGTATTAGTCATTGCATGGACTTGGTTCTCGGAGCTAGTTTGCCTAACAAAGCTGCACACCGGTTGACACCGATAGAGAATGAAGAACTGAATAGACAAGTGCAGGATCTGTTGAAGAAAGGTTTGATCAAAGAAAGTTTGAGCCCTTGTGCAGTACCAACAATATTAGCACCTAAGAAGAATGGAGAATGGAGGATGTGTACCGATTCAAGAGAAATAAATAAGATCACAATGAAATACCAGTTTCCTTTACCTAGGATGGATGACATAATGGATTGTTTGAGTGGAGCAAAATACTTTACAAAGATAGATTTGAAGAGTGAATATCATCAGATCAAGATTAGAGAAGGTGATGAGTGGAAGACAACATTTAAGACAAATGAAAGATTATATGAATGGTTGGTGATGCTAATTGGATTGACTAATGCACTGAGTACTTTCATGAGGCTGATGAATGAGGTATTAAAGAAATTATTGGGTTAAGTTTGTTATTGTGTATTTGGATTACATTCTGGTTTTTAGTAGAACAAAAGAGGAGCTTTTGTTTCAGTTAAGACAAGTTTTGTAGAGGTTGAGAGTAGAGAAGTTGCTTATCAATATCAAGAAGTGCACTTTCATGAAGGATGAGTTAGGCTATTTGGGTTTTGTGATATCTGAGGATGGTTTGAAGATGGACCCTGAGAAAATCAAACCCATTGTTGAGTGGCCTACATCAAAAAGCATTGGAGAGGTAAGATCATTTCATGGATTGGCTAGTTTTTACCAAAAGTTTATAAAAAATTTCAGTTAAAAAATTTCAGTTCAATTTGTAACCCTATGACTGAGACAATGAGAGGAGATCAGAAGGAATTCAAGTGGACCACTAGAGAAAACAAATTTTTTGAATTGTTGAAGCAGAAAGTGACTAAATAACTTGTGTTAGCTTGTACCGGATTTTAATAAGGTATTTCAAGTGGATTGTGATGCAAGTGGAACAACAATAGGAGCAATTTTGAGTCAAGAAGGGAGAGCAGTAGCATATTTCAGTGAGAAATTGAATGATGCATGGAAGAGATACTCAGTGTATGATCAAGAATTTTATGCCATAGTTCAAGCCTTGAAGAAATGGAGACATTGCTTGTTGCCTAAGGAGTTTGTGTTGTATACAGATAATCAAGCTTTGCAGTATTTGAACAATCAAAGTAAATTAAATCAGAGACATATGAGATGGGTAGAATTCTTGCAGAGTTACACCTTTGTGTTTAAGCATAGAAGTGGGAAATCTAACAAAGTTGTTGATACATTGACTAGGAGAAGGAATTTGCTGATAGAGATGAGAGTGACAGTATTAGGTTTTGAAGATTTGAAGACCTTGTATGATGAAGACCTAGATTTTGCTGAACCTTGGAAAGCATGTAGAGAACAGGTTATGGTTGATAGAAGCAAATATGATGCAGGAGCATCCCCGATTTACAACAATCTTGCATCAACCAAAAACATTTTCTTTTTTGTTTTGTTTTCTGTTTGTAGTTTCAGTTTTCCTTTTTGTGTGTCCTGGTTTTGGCTCACTGGATCCTGTGGAGTTGGATTCTATTTGAAGTCTTTAGCATCTTTCTTTCTTTCAAACCACATCTCATTTGGATCACTTTCTGGAAAGATATCTCTACTGGTTTCCATGACAATTTCTTGTTACCGATTGTTCCTTTGTTACTGATTGCGTGAGACCTATTCTGGTGATCTACCTGAACCCATTTTGAAGCTTGCAAAGCCTTAGATGTTGATCTCGATGTTTCTTGATGTGTGGCTGACCTTCTACGTTTCATCCTTTGGATTTTTCAGAGGAATCTCTTGGTAGAGATCGACCTTGTTCATTTTGCATGTTAGGTATTCTTCTTTGGGTTTTGATCCTTTTTGGGCCGATCGGATCCTTTGGATCGATATATATATTTATAATTATTCTTTATAATGTATTCAATTGAAGATCAAGAAGTATCAAATAGATAGACTGTGCCTAAAAGATAGATATTTTGATTCAAGGTCCCGGTGTGACCTATTCTACCAGGCCTGTGTGCTGATATGTTGTAACCCGGTTGTTACCGGTTGGATGTAATCAAATTTTATGCAGTAAAACTATCTGTTCTACATTGCCTCCATCATATTTGTGTGTTTCCGTTGTGTTTACTCTTGCTGACCGGTTTGGACTGATCTCCTTGAGGTCCCTCCTCACCAGTGACTGTTTCAATCCTATTGAACATACACTATCTGTTTAGCATAGACAAACTGTTTTGCTTCTATCTACTGTATTCTCAAATAATCTTTTAGAGGATCATCCATCAAAAACACAAAGATCCTTTCAATTTTTTTTACAAAATCATCAAACTGAGAAAACTAGGATAGTTTAGTGCATTTCAACATCAGTATAGCGCATAGTCGTCATTAAGTAGTGCATACCAACCAACCATTAGTGCTTGAGAAGGCCATATTAGCACATAGCGAAAACAACAATTACACTGACAGACAAACACAAGATAGTAGTGCATAAGGTCAGAATAACACATTTCAACATCAGTGAAGCGAATTAATTCAATTAAGTAGTGCATACCAACCAATCATTAGTGCTTTACAAGACTAGGTTAGTGCATTGAAAAAACAACATCTTCATTGTCAAACAACACTAGATAATGCATTTCAGGGGCAACATAACACATTTGACCAGCTTTTTAGCACTTTGGAGTCATACTTTAGCCCATAGGCATTCTGTTTTAGTGCATGTCTAAAATTGTCCAAAAACAAAGAGTAATTGATCAACTTTGTGAAATTTTCATCACCAGTTTCAGATACCTTTTTGGGTCTTTTGTCAAATCCAACACAGATAGAATACATTGTATCAACACAGTATCAGTTAGTAATCACAAGTTTCAAGTCAAATCGTTTCAAACATCAAAATACCAAGTTAGCTTTCTAATGTTGGTCAAATTTGCTTAGTTTCCAATATCATGAAGCTTTTATCATATCATTTGACGTACTTGGTCATATCAATAGAGGCATATCAAACCCTCTATTCGACTGAGTGGACTTAGAAATCAAAACAAAGTATTCATCCAATCAATCTCACAACTGAAACTTTGATCACTCACATGAACATCCTTCAACACATCAAGAAGAAGCATCCTTATCTGAAAACTGGTTTGAAAAGGAGACAACCTAGTCAAAAGAAGGTCTTGAAGAGAAACAAGTTCCTCTATATCAACTGCAAACTCCTTCTAAAACATAGGACATTTTTATATCATTTCCGCGATTATCTCCACAGTGAAAATACTGATTTTGACCAAGAATCCTTGAAGGAACGTGCCTTCATGCAAAGGTCAACACCATCACAAGATATAACCTTTGGTGAAAGGATCAATTTGGATTACTTACCTGAGAATCCAATCACATATTGAGTCAAATCAAGTCATGCTCAAACGTACACGATCTTATAAAAATGTCGAGTGGGAAGAAGAACCGGAATCAAGCATGGGATGCTGAGAAGTTAACACTTGGAAAAATTACATGAATCTAGACGAGGAAGAAATAGCAAATGAAGTTATTGAGGAGACACAACAAGACCCTGGCTTACACAAACTTCTTGAAAAACTCATCGAAATTGATAAACATAAATACTTCCTCCTGCTATCTAGCAAAGGTATCCAAATCCCTCAGGATTTTGATAGGGAACAACCAAAACAAACTGAGAACTTCAAGAGGACAAAATCAAGAACACATGGTTCCAATACACATGATCATACCAATACCAATGATCAAGATGATGCTAATAAAAAAGGAGACACCAACCATCAAGATACCAACACTGGAAACAATCTCCTCACTACATTTACACACCAACTACAAGCACTTCAACAACAAATGGGAGACATGCAAAAAGGAACTACCACACGATATTCCTTAGAGGATATTTGTCCTTATCCATTTGATCAAAGTTTAAACATGGCACCATTCCCACCTAACTCTAAAATACCAAATTATGACAACTACAATGGTAAGAATGAGCCCCGTGATCGCGTAAGGGAATTTTGCACGATGAGCTTGGAGCTTGCTCATAATGACACTTACATGATGAGGCTATTTACAAGAAGCCTAGGAGGAAAAACAATGGAATGGATTTCAAAAGTCACACCTCCCATCAGATCATTTGAGGAGTTGATCAATAAATTTGTTTCCCAATATTCCTATAACATTCAACATGAAATTACCATTCTTGATCTTTGCAACATGAAACAAAAGAACAATGAGACAATCATGGTGTTCTTACAAAGATGGAGAAGATTGATATCTAGATATCCTCAAACCATACCTAAAAAAGAGAAAATGGAAATCTTCATAGATATTATTAATGATGAGATGAGCTATCAACTTAAACTACAATGTCTACCTAGTTTTAAAAAGATGATTAAAAATGACATCCACGTAGAAGAAGCCTCAATCAAGAAAGGAACTTTTAAGTTCTCTAAATAAGGTGCTAGCTAATCAAACAACACCTATAATAAAAATTACTATAACAACTCAGACAAGTCCAAATTTTGGACGATAAATAAGAATGTTATTAATGATGGTGTAGTAGACAATGTTAAACCAAAACAACCCATGTTAAACTTATCTAACGTTACTCCACCAACCAACACTGAAAACAATATCAATCAAAGAACCAACACTCATAACAATATCAATCAAAGAACCAACACTCAAAGCAATACCAATCAAAGAATCAACAATCTAGGAACGAACAATCAAGGAAACATCAACGAAGGGATTAACAATAATGATAACCCAAAAGCAACACCATATCGATGAAATTTCACACCTTTAGGACAAACCCTTGAATCAACATTTCAATAACTTTTGGCAAATAAACTCATTACATTGCCAAACACAAGTGATTTTGAGCCTCAAGTTAAACCATCATGCAGGAATAACACACACTATTGCAAATATCATAGAAACAAAGGGCATCACACAAATGATTGCCTAAGGTTGAAGAACTTGGTGAAAGATTTGATAGATAATGGTGACATGATGGTAGACGGTGATAAGACCAATGATGATCATGAAGCCTTTAAGAATCCACTTCCAAATTATAACAAAGATGCAATCATCCTTGAATAAAAAATGAGTTCATATCAATCATGTATAAAATAATGTTATCAATCACATATTAGCATCCAACAATCAGATTAACGTCATTACAATAAAAAACAAACAAAAACATTTCCCGGTCCATGTGACTACACATGCCCAATCTAGATATGTCTTAAAAGGGAGTGCCTCTAAAACAAAAAACATCTCCAAGCACTCAATACAACTTGGTAGAATGATTGAAGAAGACACCTATCCACATATCCATATTAGAGCTTCTCAAGATCTCACTCGCACACAAGAATATTCTGGAAAAGGCTCTTATGGACACCACAATTCCAAATAACCTGGATATTGACCAATTCCAAGCCATGGTGGGACATTTAACCATGCCTCACAATTTATCATTTTCAAAGCATGATGGTCTCTCTCTTAATCATCCACATAATACTCCACTCCATATCAAAGTCCTAGTTTATAAACATTGAGTGAAAAGAGTACTAATAGATGGAGGAGCCGATCTAAATATTTGCACTCTAAAAATTTTTTGTGTGTTGGGTTTCTCAGAAACAACCATTGATCCTAAGAAAAAGATAACAATCAAGGCATATGATGATGAGGAAAGATCATCAAAAGGACTAGTGTAATTACCCATTCAAGTGGGGCCAGTTCATAAAGATACTCTATGTCAAGCCTTGGACATGGAATTATCTTATAACATACTTTTGAGTCGACCTTGGATCCATGCAATACAAGCGATCGCATCCACATATCATCAATGCCTAAAATTCCCATATGATGGACAAGAAATATCCATCACAACATACACTAATCCTTTCCAATATTGCAATAATCTCAAAGAAGTACAAAATGTTCTTGTACCCCATAATAGGGAAGCTCTCACTTCCACATCATAAAACAACAAGGATCAAATCATAACTCTATCCATAGATTTTGAGAAAATTCTGAAGTTAAAAGACAAAGGCATGGGGGAATACTCTTTTGAATCCCTATGTCTATCAAAGTTGCCAATTTCACCAAGGTCTCATGGACAACCATCAAATTCAAAACAACAATCTTCACAACCTATCAAAAAGTTTGATGGTATGTTCATTCAAGCAGGAAAACTAGTAGATGAAACATAAGACAAATATATTTTGAATTGGCTCTACAAAGATGAAGAAGAAAATAGAGCAACAACCATTAACATCACTATTCCTGCAGACCGGTATGGCAATAGATTTAGAATCATACAGAGGATGGGATATCAAGGAAAGGGTCCGATTGGAAAGCGTCAAGAAGGCATCACATAACCAATTCAACCCCATTCATAGCTTACCAAAGATAAATCTCGACTTGGATATGACCAGCATATTCAACCTGTACAAAAACGAGATCATCATCAAAACCCCAGATGGAAAAGAAATGTAACACATAAAGAGGAAGCATGACAGGAAGTGATACATCAAGCAGTTGAAAAGACAAACAAATAATATGAGAAACAACAAGAGGAACTCACTATTCAAAGAGAGGAAGCTTCCTATAAAAAAATACATCACGTGCAAGCAATAACAGAACCCGATCAAGCCAATACAAAATTAGTAACAGAAGGAACAGTTAGAAAACAAAGAGAAGATGAATATGAACCACAACAAGAAGAACTTGCTAATCAAAAGGAGGAGTTTGTTTATAAACAAATCCAAAGAGTACAAACAAGTACAAAACCTAAATCAACACAAGCAACAAAACTTGTATCAATTATCACCGAACTGTTCTCGCCATACAATATTCCTGTCAGATACAATGGTATATCCTTAGGAAATGATTCTGAGATAGACTCAAATGAATATGATTAGGAAATGATTCTAAGATAGACTCAAATGAATATGAATGAGATACTTGCTCTGATGTCAATGAAGACATTGATGTAGATACAATCCACACATATATACCATACCCTATGATGGACAAGGTTCAGGGGCTAGACCAGTTGAAGTTGGATCACAACATATCAATGATTCTAGTGAGGACAATCAAGTTCCAAATGAAATAGATTCTGAAGAGAGTATCATCATAGAATTTGGCCTAACTGATGCCAACTTTGACAATATATCCATCGTGACTCTCACTTCTATAGACCTTAACCCACCAGACGATCCTTTACCCATCATACATCCTGAACTCATAGATTGGGAACATCCTGAGCAACTTAACATACCTATCTTCCCATATGATGAAACTATTGTCCAATACCTTTGTTCTGTTAACCCAAAAACATGTTCCACCAGTGAATCTCATAACAAAGTTCTCAATCAGGATAGTGCCAAGTCTCTTAATCGCAAAAATAAAATAAAAAATTGATCTAATGGTGAAAACCATTTAATGTTACTATTAGATCATAAAAAAGTAAAAACAAAGGACATATCTGATGGTGAAAACCTCATTGAGGCGCCTGAGGATGAAAAACTTGACACTCTTCGTGAACATTATCAAGAGAGATCACCAATTTTGATTGAACCAACTCAATCAATCAATATCGACACTGAAGCAACATCACGAACCATACACCTGACAATATCACTAATAGAACAAGAAAGGCCTGACTTTGTCAAATTCTTCAAAGAAAAGAAAATCAATTTTGCTTGGTCTTATGAAGATATGCTAGAGGTAGATCCAGATTTGATCATGCATCAGTTATCTATAGCTCCCGAAGCTAAACCTATCAAACGAAAACTGAGGAAAATGAACCCACATGTCACCATATTGGTTAAAGCAGAATTGAATAAGTTACTTGATGTAGGATTCATTCAACCCATCAATTATGCAGAATGGATTTCTAACATTGTGCCTATATCTAAACCAGATAAAAGCATCAGAATTTGTACACACTTCATGGATCTCAAGAAGACTTGTCTGAAGGATGCCTTTCCTTTACCCATCATCGACATGATTGTAGATCTAACAACAGGACATGCTATGTTATCACTCATGTATGGTTTCTCCAACTACAATCAAATCAAAATAGCACCAAAGGACCAAGATAAAACAACATTTACCTGTCCATGGGGTACTTATTGCTAGAATGTCATGCCTTTTGGCTTGAAGAATGCAAGAGGGACCTATGAAAGAGAAATTACCATAATATTTCATGAAACGATACACACATTCATGGAGGACTATGTAGATGACTTATTGGCTAAATCATTCACAAGAGAAGGACATCTGGAGATTTTGGATAAAATATTTCAGAGGTTGGCGCAATTCAATGTACAACTAAATCCTAAGAAGTGTGTCTTCGGTGTAACATCAGACAAACTCTTGGGATACATAGTCTCAGAAAAAGGAATCGAGGTGGACCCCGCAAAGGTACACACGATCATGGAGATGCCACCTCCTAGAAATATCAACCAATTAAGATCTCTACAAGGATGGCTACAATCCATAAGAAGATTCATTTCTCAACTAGCCGACAAGTGTCTTCCATTCACTCATCTACTCCATAAGAATGTCCCTTTCAGATGGGAAGATCGATGTGCAGAATCATTCCATCAACTCAAGCAATATATAATGAATCCACCTATCTTGGTACCAACAATAGCCAACAAACCTCTTATTCTTTACATACTAGCTACAAAGGTATCACTAGGAGCATTGTTAGCACAAGAAGATACAACAAGCAAATAAAGGGTGTAGTCACATAAATCTGTCCACTTAATTAGATGAATATTTAGTATTTATTTGATTATTTAACCATCAATTAATAATTAATTAAATTAATATATTCAATTAATAATTAATTAAATTAATATATTTAATTAATTCATCTTAACCCTCTTCTCCTATTAATTAAATAAATTATTCAATTTATTTGATTTAATTCACTTAACCAAATTCAGACCATTAATTAATTAAATAAATCATATTTGTTTAATTAAATCTTCTCTCACATTTAAATAAATTAATATTTATTTAAAATCCCCCAAAATCCCACCTCTCACATTTAAATAAATTAACATTTATTTAATTCACCTTTATCCTTCACCCACATGTATTTTCCTACAAATGCAAGTTGCACAACTATTTTAAATAAATTATTTATTTAAATCACCTTTATCCTCCACCCACTTGCATTTTCCTACAAATGCAAGTTGCACAACTATTTAAAAAAAATTATTTATTTAAAATCCTATTTATCCTCACCCACTTGAAACCTTTAATGGTTTCCCTTAAAGTCTTCAAACTTAATGGCTTCCTTCTAGAGTCTTCTCAAACCTTTAATGGTTTCCCTTAAAGTCTTCAAACTTAATGGCTTCCCTTGAAGTCTTCTTAAGACTTTAATGGTTTCCCTTAAAGTCTTCAAATTTAATGGCTTCCTTCTAGAGTCTTCTCAAACCTTTAATGGTTTCCCTTAAAGTCTTGAAGAATTTAATGCTTTATCTTCCTTTTTATCATTTAAATAAATTAATATTTATTTGAATATTTACTCAAATTGAAATAAATGATTTTATTTTAATTGAAAATACCAAAATTCCTCCCACTTGCATTTTCCTACAAAATCCACTTGCATGCCTAAACCCCTTCTAGATTCTTCTAAACCCTTCCTAATTAACCTAATCCATCCCCTAAATATTGTCACATTCCTAAGCAAATTGGAGTCACTTCTCAAAGACTCCAAAGTCTTTGAAAAGCAATTAATGCTTTGTGTGTTCAACAAATTAACCTCTAAAGTCTTCCAAACCACTTATGGCTCTTACATGACCATTAATGGTTAATTCCACTTGCACCCATGGTTAAGGACTTTGACCCCTAACTTAACCCTCATGTAGCCCATGTGTCTCTTCAAAGCATTTATTTCTTTGACTAGGGTAACCATCATGTCCCCTCAAGCATTTAATGCTCCTTATCTCTCCTCTCAAGCCTCCTCATGGTGACACTTGTCAACATGGGATTGGGTTGAAAGTCTTACATGGATTGAATATCTTTCAATCCTAACCCTTGTTAAGATTACTCAATCTTAACCCTTCATTTCCCCATTTCTTCTATAAATAGAACCCTTCTCCTCAAGCAAAAGGGAAGCATTAGAGTATTGTTGTTATATAGGTATTAGCATAGAGCTTTTTCATAGCATCACTGTCTACACTTGCATAGCATTTGCTTATCATATTCAACCATCTTGAATCTCCATATGGCATCCATAGATAGTGCTAAAAGCTGAGAGCTACACTCATTTGGGACTTGGAGAGGGGAGAAACAAGGGAGAAGCATCAAAAGGCATCATGGAAGCATCTTAGGGAGGCTCTTCTCCTTTCTTTTATTTTGTTAAACTTCTTTCATGCTTTTTGAAATCTCTTTTGATATGTTTGGAATGGTTTGTAGTTCTTTGTTTTGTTTTTATGGTTGAAACTAATTTATTAACATTGAACTTTGTTGTTGCCTTGTCCCCATTTCCATGACATCAAAGGGCAATATACTACATCGGCAAGACAATGAATGGATATGAGCTCAACTACACATTCATTGAAAAAGCTTTCTTGGTAGTGGTGTTTTCTTCTCAAAAGTTTCTCCACTACATGATAGCCCACACAATCAAGTTGGTAGCAAAGATTGATCCCTTAAAATATCTACTTAGCAAAGCCGCCCTCACAGGATGGTTAGCTAAATGGGTCATTATTCTAAGTGAGTTTGACATTCACTACACAGATAGAAAGGCTATCAAAGGTCAAGCTATCGTTGATCAATTAGTAGAGGCACCATTACAAGACAATCATCCAATCCATGTGAAATTTCCAGATACAGAGATTCTCACAGTATTAACAAAACCATGGATCTTGTGCTTTGACAGATCGTACACACAACATGGATCAGGTGTCGGTGTTCTATTTATTACTCCATAAGGAAATACTATCCCTAAATCTTACATATTAATGTTTCCTTACACAAATAACATTACTGAGTACAAAGATCTAGTCACGGGCATCAAGATGGTCGTAGAATGGAAGATCATAGAATTGAAAGTCTTTGGAGACTCCCAATTGGTCATTAATTAGGTTAATAATGACTATCAAATCAGGAATGACAAGTTGATGCCCTAGAAACGCATGGTGGATGACTTCAATAAATATTTTGTGGACATCAAATTGGAGTAGATTCTAAGGGTGAACAACAAAGTTTTGGATGCCATGGCAACCATTGCCTCACTCTTGCAAATACCAGACAAACAAAATCGTTAAGTTTTTGGTAGAACAATTGTTTTCCCCTGCCTACAACAATTCTGAATCCCAAGTCATATGCCACATAGTCGGTTCCGACTCACCCCTTTATGGAAAGATCTACACCTACCTAAAAGACAATATTGTTCCACTAGACCTATCCCGAAACTAGAAAGACAATTTTATTCATCAAGCAACCCGTTATACCGTAACCACCGACACACTTTACCAACGAGGTCTTTATGGCACTCTTCTTTGGTGTCTCGATCGTAACAAATATGAAACCGCCTTTCATGAACTTCACGAAGGTATTTGTGGCACACATTCAAGTGGTCCTACTCTCACTAATAAACTTCTAAGGATGGGTTATTATTGGCCAACCATGAAAAATAATCATATCAGTTTGCCAAAAAATTTCCAAAATTCCAAATTCATGGCAATCTTATACATGCACCAGCTGAGGAGCTACTACCGTTCACAACATCATGGCCATTTTGTCAATGGGGACTCGACCTAGTGGGCAAGATTCATCCTTCCTCATCAAATGGACATAAGTTTATCATCACAACTATTTAATAATTTACAAAGTGGATAGAGGCCATCCCATTGACCATTGTTACCGGCAAACAAATATCCTCTTTTATCCTGAATTATCTCATTTGTCGGTATGACATTCCTAGTTCCATTATCACAGATAATGAAAGACCTTTCAAGAATCAAGATGTGAAAGAACTATGCAAAGGATTCCATATATAACATCATTTCTCCACACTATATTATCCACAAGGGAATGGCCAAGTAGAGGCCTCAAACAAAATAATCCTAAAGATCCTCAAGAAGACAGTGAATGATGCTGGTAAAGATTGGCATATCCAGCTTAATCCTGCACTTTGGGCATACATAACAAGTATCCGCACATCTACTAGAGCTACACCATACTCATTGGTGTATGGATCAAAGGCTATCCTACCTATTGAAGTATAAATCCATCACTCAAGGTATCATTTAAAGGCCTCATTCCAGATGAGGAGTATCGCGTAAACAAACTGCAAGAATTGGAGCTGCTAGATGAGCGTCGACAACGTACTTTTGATAATCTCAAAGCATATCAGCAATGCATGAGTCAGATTTATAATCACAAGGTAAAGCTGAGAGCATTTCAAATCGGTGACTTGGTACTAAAGGAAAATCCCCGCAATCAACAAGATCAAGAAAAGAAGGGCAAATTTGAATCAAATTGGCTAGGTCCTTTTGTCATCATATCTGCTTACGGATTAGGGTCATATCAATTATCTACATCAAATGGGGACCTGTTTGACGAACCTATCAGCAACATGCATCTAAAAAAGTTCTATACCTAAGTTATCCAATGGATGGATAAGAGAAAAATCTAAAAAAATAAAGAAAAAAATAAAAAACAAATAAAAAAGTGCAAAAAAAACTAGTGAAACCTGACAATAGGCGCTATTTATGATAGATCAACTCTTCCATTTGTATGTACTCATATCATATCTTTTTTCATCCATTTGCACTAAGCCTATGGCCCTCACAAAGATTTTATAAACGCATAGCACAATATTGGACATCAAAATAAGTGCCCATAGCTGGGGGCAAAATCCCGATCTTAGTGGGAGAATTCTGCTTTAGTTTTCATCAAACAAGCAGAACACATAAAAAACAAGGATCAAAGCATACCGCAGAGACAAATGACAAAACTAATCGTCAGACTTAAAATCAAGAATCACTGTCATAATCAATACAAAACAAAACATGATGGATGATCTATTCTAAATCATGATTTGATTACACTTAGCATGAAGTTTGACTATTTTGTATCTTTATTTTTGACCTATTGGATCTCTTGAGCAACTCAAAGATGCACTGAGCTAGAGAAGAAATGAAGGAGTCTGATATTTTATTTGGTTTTCTATCTGTAAGGCGATCATTTATATGATGCAAATTTGTCTCAAGACATGATTGGAAATATATCATTGAATACATTTCCCATTTTGCACATAAAAAATGATTGACTCTTGTCTGTTTTATGCAAACAACACTCAGGTCATCTTGGGTCAATTATACCTCGACGCTTGTATCATTTTCCAATATCAAAAAACATTTAAGTTATACTCAGGTCATCATGGTTCAATTATACCATTGATGTTTGTATTAACTTCCAACATTTCAAAAGCTCAATGATGACAAAAAGAGCACAAATAATAGGCTAAAAGGAATGAAACGACACAATTATAATGATCATTGGTGCATTTAATTGCATTCATCCTTACATTTAGCTTCATTTCTCATCCTTATCATTATTATTATCATCACATCCTATTCCATGTAACCATCACATAAATGCATAAAAGCATCAATCATCATCATATCAACATTTTTTTCAAGACTGCATATATCACCTTCAAAACATATAGATAACCATCATCTCATAAATAACATTCATTTCATCCATACATCATAAAAACATATCCCATAAAGACAAACATTTGCATCCATACATCATCATGTGCTAGATACATCTAAAGATCAACATCATAGAATCATCATCATAAGCATCATAAACTCATCACATCTATATATAAACTTCAGTCATCATCATAAAATATCACATGTGGACCAAAGGAAATTGTTGTCATATCTCATATAATCTTAAAACAAGGTCAACACATACAACTGAATATCATGTCTATGAGTATATCAAAAGTGATCCATATCAAAAAAAAAATGAGACAATCAAGTGTGACTATCTCCAGAGGCAGAGGGTCTCACGACAGATGTCCCCGCTCCTGGATCCCCACCAGAAGGATCGTGGCATACTGGTCCGGTCACACCTCTTCTCTCCATCCTAGAATGAATTTGTCTAGATCAGGCAGATGTAACTGCAGTGTAACTAGGTGCTCTCCGCTCTCAAGAGACCACATCCTCATATAAATGCTGGTAGTACTCGACCTCCTTGGTCGAGTACTGTATCTCCCTAAGTGTATCTCTGAGAGGAGTGCCTGCGGCTTCTCTATCTAGTCTATCAGTGAGGGCCTTTTCTCATCCCTGTCGCTCCACCGCTGTATCTCTCTCCATCTGCAGCTGGGCAATCTGTCATTGTTGCGCCAAAACCTGTGCTTGCAACTGCTGCACATAGATCTGAAGAGCCGTAATCTGTGCATCCTGTTGATGGGAAGGCACCCTAATTTGGATGGGCACCTAAGAGGAAGTCCCTGCTGCACTTGTCCCTATCCAAGGAGCCGGTGGAGGAAGAACGTCTGATCTCCTCCTCTGTGTAGGCCGCCTACCTCCCACCATGCCTCCAATTGCGCCTGACATAAGTCCACCACCTCTACTACCTGCTAAAACACCTCCACCACTACCCCCATCGTTACCCTCATCATTATCCTCCCCCTCATCATTCTCTCTCTTCCTATGACCTCCTTGCCTCTACGGCCACTCCTCCTCCTCATCATTGAAAGTCGACACTGGCTCTGCAGGATCAGATAGATGGGCCACCGCATGTGCAATCCAGTATGCTAAGCACTCCTTAGTCATCCCATCATCTACCACTCCGGCTCTATAATCCCAAATCTGGCCAACTAAACTCATATACGCGGCTACTGCTATAGCACTACCAATAGTCGACCCCCACTCAGGTACATCCTGTTGCAGACGAGCATACAAACAAGCTCCCTATGGTATCCCCTGTTGTCACCCATACTACCTCTAGACCGGACTGTGCAAAAATATCTCTATAATAAAGGGCATCCGCCCGATCAAATACCTGGACATATATACACAAAGCATCTCTAGCCAATCCTCAGCCCATACCTCACAATCCATATACGACCTCCAGATGACCATGTCTATATCATCCTGAACCTTGTGCCAGTACTCTAGTTTGCCCAACTTACGCTGGACAACTACACCTATATATCCATATGAATACGGATGACCAGATGGTCTGTCTCTATCTGCTAGAGGTTGTGTCACCACTATATGCTCCCAGGCCCACACCTATAATAATGTGACTCCTGCTGATAGATTGATGTATCCCGATACACAACTTGGTGGAGCTCCCTGTATAGGTGGGCCAACATACATGAGCCCCATGCAAACCTTCAACCTTGTGTCATGATGTCCTCCAAAACCAAACCCCATCCCACTACTAGTCCCTTCGACCTATGGTCGGGACATAAGAAACTGCTAGTGAAACCTTCCAGTACTGATGGAAGAAGAGCATAATCTAGATCCAATATATCCTGCCACGTGATCTCATAACCAGTGATGTGGTCATCCTGGAAAACTTGTTGCAGAGCCTCTATACCACCCTCCTTAGTTTGCTCATAGGGTAGCAAGTCTCCTACCATGGGTATCCGCAGGATCTTGTAGCAATCCTTGGGCATCACCGTCATCTCCCTTGTAGCCAGATGGAAGGTGTTGGTGTCATTGTGCCACCTCTCTGCCAAAGCTGTCAATAAACCCTGGTTAATGGTATACCAGGGCATGTCCAAAAGAGATGATAATCCACATATCTCAATAATATCTCTATCTGACTATGTCAATTGAGGGATCAGTTCCCATGGCTTCGGGAGTCTCTCCCAAGACCGTAGCACATCGCCTGTAAATCATAACATACCCACCATCGGTTATTGATTTAATCAATTCTATCAAAACAAATCAACTCAATCAATTACATTGCAAATATCATATCAAGAGCATCATATCAAGGTCAATCAGAAACATATCAGTGACTCATATCTAGCGCATCATATCGATAAAATCAAATCATATCAAAATTCATATTGATATCAAATCAACAAAAAAATCAGACACATATCAGTGCATCATATCCATATCAGAGAGAAACATATTGGTAACATATCAATGATTCCATATTGGTAATCCATATCAGTATCCCATATCAGAACATCATATCGACAAAACATATCAGAACAACATATCAGAGAATTCCCTATCAGAGAAACACATCAAGAAATTTGATCAGAAAATTTATATCCAAGCAACATATCCAAGTATCCCATATCAATGAAACAAAAAAGTGAACCATATCAGTGCCCCATATCAGTGCTTCATATTGTGACTCATATAAAAAAAATGACCCATATCGGTAATCCATATCATGACTCATATCAGTGCACCATATTAGAGTAACATATCAAAAAATTTGATCCAAAGACCCATATTAGGCAAAAACAACTCCATCAGACCCATATCGACATCAAAATGATCTACACACATCGATCACATCATATCTTAATCATTCCAAATAAAAATATCATCTCAACAAACAAAATTTTCACACTTTTTGGCTCTACGCACTACAACAGCCATCAAAAGTGCTAATCTGCCAGATATGCACTACACTTTTCATTGAATGAGCTAAAAATCATGGTGTATGTGCAAAAAATACCTTATGTACTAAATCAAACATCGTATGCGCTATACTGCTCGGCCTATGTGCTAACTTATCCTATGCGCTAATTGTTAAATTCAATGCGCTCATATGTGTTGCGTATGTGCTAAATCAAACCTACATGCTAGCCTATCATCCTCATGCGCTAACACCTAACCCTAGGGTTTCAATGCTTTATTGTTCATTGCGTATGCGCTAAAGAAATACTCCTACGTGCTAAAACACAAAAAAATGATCCTAAAAAATGAAAAACGTGACAAAAAGATGCAAAAATCATACAAAAGAACAGGGATTTGGGTCACTTACTAGTGATCCATACACGACGGGTCTCCGGTATCGCCTGATGCACTCAAAGCGATGAGAATGGTAGGGAATTGACATCGTCATCAAAGCTCAAAAAGCACAAATCACAAGAAGACAATTGTAAAATGAATTTTCTTTTTTACTTTTTACCCTTTTACGAGGGTAACAGAGAGGGTTGACGAGTGGGGCATTTTTTTTCCACTTTATTCATTTATTAACCTTATCAACATTATTTTTTTGGGAGATGAATCAAATTGTGCGTATTCAAAATTCAAACATCGCCAACGTTAACATACCAAAACAAAACCAAAAGGTCAACAATTTGAAAATTTTCACAACTCTTTCGAACACACCATTGATTCATCTCCCGAGGTGGAATCTTCAATATCATTCATCAAATCCACATCTAGGGTATCATATCAAACATCTTGACAAGAGACACCATATCGATAAATTTTTTGTAATATATCAAGCGATTTTCTTTGAATCAACATGTCCACACACGCCACTTCAAATAGGGGCAAAATGTAGACGTATAAATCTGACCATCTAGTTAAATAAATATTTAATATTTATTTAAACCACACCCCCCTATTAATTAAATCTTATTTAATTAAATTTCTCCATTTTCATCTATTTGATTAAATGAATTATTCATTTTATTTAATTAAATTCATCTAACCACTATCTAACCTTTAAATTAAATAAATCACTTTATTTAATTTAAATCCCCTTTCACCATTTTAATTAAATTTACATTTAATTAAAATCATCTTTGCATATAAATAAATCAAATTTATTCATATTCCCCCACTTGCATTTTCCTACAAACGCAAGTTGCATCCATTTTTGTTGAAATAAGATATTTTTATTTTAATTTAAATCTTATTTCTTCCCACTTGCACCTTCATACATTTCCCACTTACCTCATAACATTATTCTATAACCTCTTTAATCCCACTTAACTAGCCTTAATTCTTCCAATCATATCATATCCCTAAATTTGGGGAACTCACTTCTCAAAATATGGAAGAAAGTCTTCTATATGCATTAAGACTTTATTTCTTCAACAAGTTAACTTGTTGAGTTCCCCAAATTTGTAAGGCTCTTACAAATTTTTCCCCAAAGTCTTCTTAACCATTAATGGTTAATCCAACCTTCACTCATGGTTGGATAATTTCTCTCTAACTTAACCCTCATCCAACCCAAGGGTCTCATCAAGCACTCATGGCTTTGACCCTGGTTATCTTATTAACCCTTGCACAAGAGTTTACCTCTTGGGTAAAAGCTTTATCCACTGGTTAATCCTAATTAACCCTAACCATACCCTCCTAGGGTGACCCTCATGTCTTCTTAGGCATTTAATGTCTCTTGCATATCCTCTCAAGCCACCTCTTGTTGACAATTGTCACCATTTCATTGGTGAAAATTGTAAACATGGATTGAGTAACTTTCAATCATAGCCCTTGTTAAGACTTTTAAATCTTAACCATCCAGTTCCCTATTTCCTCTATAAATAGAGCTCACTTTCTTCAATCTCCATATCCATGTTTTATGCATCTACATTATAGTCTAATTATATCAACCATTTTAGCCTCTCTTTGTTATAATAACATTTTTAGCATTTAGAAGCATTTCATATCATAGTATATCCATGTTAGTATATCATGTTAGTATAGTTTGTTAATATCTTTATCATATCATTATCTTCATCCTAGCTTAGTATCATAGCTTGAACATATTATATAGATCTTAGATTTCATTTATGCACATAGATCACAATATCACTCATTCTTGGAGTTTTCATTCCTAAAGTCATTTGCTCAATGATCTGAGAGAAAACTATTTGCTTTAGGGATCCTATGAGATAGAGAACAATGAGACACATCTTGGGAAGTTAACTTGTTTAAACTAGTTTAAGTTAGTTAATCTTTGTACTCAAAGGTTTCATTGGTATGTTGGTCCTTTTGATCTGAATTTTAGTATTTTGATCACCACAAATCTCACATACAACCCTTTTCTTTTGAAAGGGTTTTCCCTACATAAATCACTATGTTGTGGTATGCATGGTATTTATGTTTATTTTTGTTAACTTTTTGTAATTGTTGTAAAGATCCATAAAATTTTTGCATTACCCCTCTTAATATTAGTGGTGGAAGTTGTTTCACTACTATAACTTCCTTACACTAACTCAATGACTTTTACTAATAATCAAAGATAACAAATAATCATGTAATATTCCCTAAAATGCTAATATAGTGTTATTACACTACATAATTCATTTTAATGATCTTTGATGTGTGAAAGAGGTTTTCATTATATAAATAAACTAGATGTTTTAAATTAATTACGTTGGGCCCTTAAATACATTGCAATGAATGCAAATATAGTACTGGTGCTTAAAGTTGGCACATGATGGCTAAGTGTGGGGAATGAGTGAGCCCAAAATTTGAATTTGAAGTTTTTAAGTTCTAGAATCATTTGACAATTGCATGAATGACCTAGATCACTTTCGTGAATTACATATTTGACTTAGGGAAAGAAAGGGGTGAAACATAAGGATGGAATAATTTTGTTGGAATGGGCGCAAATTGTTCGAACTAATGAGCTATGTGTTATTGCACAATTTGTAAGTTGTAGGTCTAGTTGTAATTATTTAATATTTTTTATATTGTAAATAATGTGCCCACATGGAAAAGGGCACCCCTCTAAGATGAAATCTTGAGATTTTATAGTTGAAACTATGTAGGGGAAAGGACCCAGTAGTTGAGCATGTTCCAATTGTTGTGAGGGTTGTTGATACCTTTTGTTCCAAAAATTGAACAAATAAAACCTATTTTTTGAAACAAAAAATATCAATTTTTGTTAGGAAATGTACCAACAGTTGTTAGGAAATGTACCAATAGTTGTTAAGAAATGTACTAATATTGTAAAAAGTAACCAATCAGGTGATGCCACATCGGTTGCACAACTATTGGGGTCTCTTTTGCACGCCTATTGGTCTCACTTTTTTTGGGGGCTGTTTTGGACACCTTGGCAAAAAGCATGCTGATGTGGCATCATATTTGATGATGTGGCCCTGAAACCTTAGTTATAAGCAGGGGACTTGCCAAGTAAGCTGCTGTAAAAAAATTGGAGTGATTCAAAATTTCCAAGTAGGATTTTGAGAAGCGTGAAGTTAGGGTGCACGACTACTGGGTCCTTTCCCCTATCACGTGACATTAGTTTTATGGAACTTGTACGAGGTTACTGAATAGGGTTTTAGTAAGTGGACTACGACTAGCATCTAACCAACTATTTATATATGTTTGTGAAAGGTGTGTATGTTTAACTATTGCCTCATTTTGGATTGCTTAGAAGTTACAATTGGGGCTTGTGGTCATAGGGGTCAAATTAATCAATTGAAGATAAATTCTAATTGCTAAGGATTTACTTTTAGAGTGAAGCACATAGGTTGAATGTCAACCACTTGGACTTGAATTTGGCTCCTATTTTTTAGCCCATGGTTTTGAAAAACTATTATCAGTTTCCAAGGCCTTCTTGGCCTATATATATAGAGATGTCGGTTGAGATATTATGATTTAGTTTTATGCAATATTATGCTATTTGAATTCATCTAGATTTAAAGTGTAGACCTCATTTAAGCATGAAGACTTTGGTATTATATTTGTAACCTTTTTTGTTTATTAATACATTGGGTATAGTACTTTGGAGGGTATTTTTTCTCTTTTCAAGGTTTGTATTTAGTGTTACTTGTGCTTTTTCATTCTTCTAGTATTAATTTGTTGCATTCTTCTTATGTTCTAAGTATTGTTTATAATATGCCAAAACTCAACTAAATTTTACATAGATTAGAATAAAATGTAATAATATTTAGAGGATTAAAGACTTATTGCATATTTTGTTTCATTTGGAATTAGAGCACACAAAACATGTTAGATCCATAGGATTAGAGCTAGTTTTATACAAATCATTTCTTGCATGAGAGTTTTCTAATTGATTTTATGTTTCAAGAAAGAGATGTGACAAGTATTTCTAGAATGGAGGTAGAGAATCTTAAAGAAAAATTTTTGAGCTGTGGAATCTCAAGTTGGAGTACCTCCTTTTAAATAATGATTTATGGGTAGTAATTTCTATATATAAACCATCTAGCCTCAAAAGATGAAGACTAGGTCACTGCTGATAAAAGGCAAAAGCCTTATTTTATTATATATTGTAAATTTAATGCTTTGAAATATATAAGTAGAAACCACCACTATGAGCCTTTGAAATAAGTTGAACTTGTGTCAAATAAATTCTCTACCAAACAAAATTTTATGTGAATATACTCCTCGAGGATGAGTGATGGATATTTAATGATGGAGCACTTGAATGGATTCAATATTATGGTGAAACACTTAGCATCCATTGATGTGAATATGGATAAAGAGAACCAATGTATAGCCCTTTTCTATTATTTATTTGATTTATGGGATATCCTTGTAATGAAAATCAATAATAACATCTCAAATTTGAAGCTTCATAAGGTGGTGAGTCCATAACTCTCTAAGGAGATGTTTTGAAAACGTAAAAATCCATTAAAATTTCCTTGACTATTAAAGGTTGAGACCTGGGTTCATTCTTCAATATTTTTTATAGTTCCCATTTTGAGACCTTGTAAGGGTCATAAATTATGAATATGAACTCCTTTTTGGGTCCTATTATTTTTAAAGTTTGCATTTTTCTTTTTAATCCACACCAATACTCTTAAATCAATCTCTTTTTATAATATAACCGTATTTTTAGTATTTTGTCCATTTTTGGGCCTACTAAGAGTATAAAATTATTATACTTGAATTGTAAATTACACTAATCCTAAAGTGACACACATTGTACTTTCTAGAGGAGTCATTTTATCAACTAGTAGCTAGGGGTGTACTTGAATCATCTTCTTTTCAATGCACTTCTTTTTGTATTTCCTATTTTCATCATGGAGAAAACTTCAGTTCATTTTCTCACACCATACAACTATTTTGATTAGATATCATGAATGATAATCTACTTAGAATTTTTTTTTACATAGAATAATAATGGTATTGCAACTTTAAAAATCTACTTTGCTTGTAAAAATACTTAAGTGGTTTAACAAATTTGATGAAGCTTATGGAACATTGAATTTGTCTATATCTCTTGATCTTCTCTTTCATATTAAAAATCTAAATTGACCAAATGTAAATTAAAATAAATTGGAAAGTTTATTTGGGAATCAAGGTTATATCAGAGGCCATCAGTTGTCCAATATAATCTCATTAGTTTGAGCCAATTTGACACCATTAATGACTTCACTAAATTGAAATCACTAAGTTTGAAATTAAAATAGTATAGGATTGAAAAGGAAGATGAAAAATTGATCCTTGTCATTCTCTCTAAGCTTGGTTCTAACTATTAAAGTTTTGTTTCTACCTTTCATGCTACCAATAGTGTGCTTAGAACTTAATTTATCATGCTATCTTTGGATTACTCTACCATCTCTCTCGCCAAGGAATAAGTACACAAGCTCATCCAAATGGGCACTCTCAAATACTCTCCCTAGTGATCAGCCAACACACAAAAGAATAAAAAGGAACATGCACTAAGGATAAAAAATAAAAAATAGGAAGGAGAAAAAGGATCATGAACTAGTTGCTTCAAAAGTAGTCAATGAGACCGATTCTTCAAAATTTGACAATATTAAGAAAGACAAGGACACACATGCCTATTGCAAAAGGCTTGGTCATGATGAACACAAATGTTTGAAAAGGTGGATAGATCAATTGACACACATTTTGGAGAAAAATAATATTACTTTTTCTAATTCAAGAGAGTATAGTTCACATGAGGGGTCTAACAAGGCAATAGATAACAATAAGTTGAAAAGAAACGAAAGGAGCCCTAAAATTAATTATCTCACAAAATTCTAGATAATATTTCAAATCTACGGATCCTTATTCTATGTCTATTATTTTGATGGGTGATGACACTCCTAGTGAGGTGTGGAAGTGGGTCAATTAATGTGGTGGATGACACATTTAAGGATGATCTTTGTGTTTCCCATTGTCAAGTAATCTTCTATCATTACATCAAGTCACACATGTTCAAACAAGAAAGTTGAGTTGACTCCTAATTAAATGGTGATTAATGAGATGCACAATTGTTCTGTAGCTATAGTTTGGAGAGAGAAAATTGTCAGTTTTAGTTTTATCTCTTTTCTCACTTTATTCTTGATTGTCCAAGTTTTTTCACTTATTCCAATGAATTGACTAATTTATAGCGTGAGCAATTTGGCCATCTTAACTATAAATACTTCAAATATCTCAACCTATAGAGAATGGTTACAAGGTTTCCTTCAATTCACTTTTCTAATGGTGTTTTCCAAAGTTGCATTCTTGGTAAGCTTTTTGAAGAGAGTTTTTAAAAAGGGAAGACATGGAAAGATTCATAAATACTAGAATTGGTTCCCAATGTTTTAGCTAAAACATTTCCACATCATTTCTTCAACAAGGGTAATGTATCCTAATAATTATTAAAAAATTAAAAAAATTATGCATACGTGGGTATATTCTCTCAAACAAAAGCATGAAGTCTTTGAGAATTTCTTAGAATTCAATAATTTTGTAAATAAATTGTCAAGGAAGCTATAAAAATTTTATGCACTAATAAAGATGGCATGCCAACCATCATTTTGATTAGTTTTACACTTTAAGGGGGATTTATATAGCACATCCAATTGCATATACTCTTCAGCAAAACTATGTTACCAAATAAAATAATAGGTCCTTAAAGGAAATGGTGAATTGTTTGGTTCACTACAAATCACTTGAACCATAGTATTGGGTAAAGACCATTAATTGGGTTGTTGGCATTGGGTTGTCATTGATGTCAACCGGTATGGGATGAGTACCGATATGAGAGGTGTATGTGCAACACTATCATGGAGGAATACAGGTTGAGATATCTTTGATATCACTTTGTGTTGCAGGACACCGGTAAGGTAAGGAAGAGAATGCCATTCAAATGGATGACCACTGGTATTACTGGTACACAAGATCCTATTAATTAATGAAATAAAATTTAAATTATTACACAGTTATGAAGAAAAAAAAAGACACTAAGTGAGAAAAGAAGTGTCTGACTTGTGTGGATGAAATGGATTGGTTACCAATACAGTGCATCATCGGTAAGGAAAGGATGTCAACTGGTAAGTGATGTGTTGACATTAGGAAGACAGTGCAACCAAGTGAGTAGCTGCCAACCAACAAAGCTCATGACCAGTGTACAAGAAGGATGGGAAAGGTGCTTGAGATGTTGTTTGTGATAAAGAGGTGGAATGCTACCTAAATCACATCAACATAGGAGGTGAAGGATGAACAGGGCATCAGTATACTATGAGGTTGTAGAACAACAATATTCCCACCGGATGAAGATGCAGTCATCATGAGAAGCTATGACTGACAGTGAATGTTCCCACACTAGATCACATGTGCCTATTTGAAGGTTTACTACACATATAGGGAAGCCACATGAGTGCATTGTAGGATGTAGATGACAAGGTGTCACTCCACTGGTATGTGGAAATTATCTCTTATTATGCATGGTGTGCATCATAGTCATGTGAGATAAGGAAGATGAGGCAAATGCAGATGTTTGAAGGCTCACACCGGATCTACTGGTGAATCAAAAGAAAGCCTTAAGTGCATGAAAGCAGGGATAAGCACTGGATTGTTTGAGAAGGCATGTTGAGATGCCAGTACAGATGAAGAGTGATGAGGTTGTCACTTTGATAAAATGGTTGAGATATGGTCCGAGCTGATTAGGGAGAAGGCAAGGCTGAGAAGATGTAGATAGAGGAAATTGGCCAGATTGAAGAGGAAGTCTGTTGAAGGTTGATGACATGGTGTCATCAAGAGTGCTTACCACTAATATGGACAAGGTGCACATGCAAAAGACCTCCCTCCTGATGAGAATGATCATGCTATGGATAGACATGTCTGGTGACTAATTAGGGAGTTCCATGAATAGTTCAACACAATGTAGACATGATGAGTTAACTGATAAAGTGTAAGATACCGGCAGGGTTAGTAAACCGACAGAAAAGAAGAACTGGTTGAGTGTTTGGTCAGTGATCCTATCTGAACTGACACACTAATCCAAGTTGGTAGTTGGTTGACATGGATGCCACAGGGAGTCAATGTGGTAGACTTGCATGTAGGGGTAGAAGGAATGTACACTAATAAGGTAGTTGCAGTGTTGGTCGACATTAATGGAAGATCTTGTAAATCATGGGATGTGTTGCAGAGGTTTGCGGCTCGAGGTCTGGAGGACAATTAAGAGCCATCTCAGAGTGATTGAGGAGATCGAGGTAGATGAAGGAAACTAAAAGAGAAATCTTGGTGTTTGACCAAGAGATCAGCTGACAGGGTAAAAAGCAGATTGCCAAAGATAGAAGGTGTGATCAAGAAGGCACAACAATGGTGGGATTGATTGATGAGTTACAGTTCATCAATCTAGGGGATCCGATTGTATAATATCTGATTGGATTTGGTTTGCCTCAAGGTTGATGAGGAATCCCTAACCACCCATGTTTTTGAATTGGCTTTTGGCGGGAAAACCAGGTTATAAATAAGGAAGCCAAAATCATTCAAGATTGTTGCTCAATAGAAGAAGATAGTGTTGCTGTGAAGTGATTAAGTGTTACTTCTATATGTGAGATCAATTTTGTCAAGTGCTCAATGAGTATCTAAGAAGATACTGAGTGAGAGGGAAAACCAGGTTTAAGTGTTCAATCGATAGCAGTGCAGAACCAATAGTGTTCATATCGGCAGAGCAGAAGTGAAGGAAGCTACAGAGAAGGAAGACATAGAACCAACATAGTATAGTACTGGTAAAGAGTAGAGCAGTGAGGAGGAGATCTAGTAGAGAAGAACATAGGAGAGGTGAACCAATAGAGTTTACCGGCAAGCAAAGAAGCAGATGAGAGCAACCAGAAAGAGTGGTGTACCGGTGTAGCAGAGAAGGTGTCTCACCGACAGAGTGAGATATATGAGATGGTTACAAGACTCACTTGTAACAGTATGATTAATTTTGTATTTTGAAGTTATCATTGAGATCACTGAGTTGTATCTTAGTGCAGGGGTTGTAGCTCATAAAAAAGATAGGGGTTGGTGCTCCTTGGGTTGGTGCCCTAAATTAGGGGTTTTAGCCCTAAACATTGTAACAAAATTGATTGTGAGGTTGGATTGGAGCAGTAGAATCTAGTAGCATTGCTCACTGAGGTTTTTCCCATCTTGGGTTTTCCTCATACATACTGGTGTTCTATGATGTTCCTTTGTGAGAATGTATTTGTGATTAGTCTCCTCACTAACCGTAAGTCTGCATTGTGTTAGATCCTATAACCGGTATACTCACATAAGTCAATTAAAGGGAAAAAGTTTGAGAACCACTGATTCACCCCCCTCTCAGTAGTGCATTGTGTCTAACATGGGCTTGGTATGTAGATAGAATCATGTTCCTCATTGAACCTTGAATGAAGTATCTCTTTTTGAAGGGATAATTTAGAAATTGTCTATTAAACACCTTAATTTTTTTGGTTCTCCCACATGGGCTCACATTCCTACAAAGATATCAAAGGTTATGGAATCACAAAGTAGACCTTTCATATTTCTATGGTATCTAAATGATGTTAATATCAATTGGTCCAATTGACTACACATGGGTTGTCATAAAGAGGAGAGTTCATTTTAATGAGGAATATTTGATATCCACCCATGACACTTCTCCATATTCTTAATGATAAGGATTCTTTTTCATGCACTTGAAATGTTGAGAGTGATGATGAGCATACACCTCCTTCCTCTCTTAGTTATCATTCAAAGGTACATGATTCTCCTTCATATTATTTGACTTCAAGTCTACTTTTAGCTAGATATGTAGGTTATAGGTGATTTGATTAGGGATCCATCAAACACTAGGTAAACTCATTATGAGTTTTAGGAGTCTCCACATGTCTTCATTTCTATCACCTCTAAAATCCATAGATTTTCTAGAGGTTGAACTAGTATTCCTAAGTGAGATATAGCTATGTAAGAGGAGTATAGTTCATTGATTAAAAATCACTCTTGGAGTCATATCCATCTTTCGAAGGGAAGGAAACTTATTCAATACAACTAGATCTATTAGGAAAAAATTACAACAAATATGTTAATGGATAGGTATAAAGCACAATTAGTTGTAAAGGATTTTTTTCTATGTTATTGGTGTAAATTACTTGAATACCTTTTCACCTATAGATGAGATTAATTCTATCTTACTCACTTGCAATTATTTCAACATATCAATGTGAGGTTTCACAAATGGACATAAAGAGTGTTTTTCTTTCATGGAAACTTTCATGGAAACCTTGAGGAGGAGATATGCATGGAACAATCACAATAATTTTTTCAAGACTCTTCTTTGGTTTGTAGATTAGTAAAATCTATGGCTTGTTTTAAGCCCCTTGGGCTTGGTACACCAAGATGGATTCCTTCCTGATCACACTTGGATTATCTTGTTTCTATTCACATAGTTTTTAACAAATATGATTTAAAATCCTTATTTTGGTTCTATATTTTGATGACCTATTGATCACAAGGAGTTCCCAATCCATTATTACAGTAGTAAATATTGCCCTGTTTGATAATTTTTTGATGACTAACTTGGCCTTTTTGCACTATTTTCTCAATATTGAGATCTCTGGAGGTTTGATTCTAGGACCACTATCACACAATATAATTATACTCTAGATTATCTTGAAGTTTCACATGGTTGACAACAAATTTACTTTGATTCACTTTATTTCTAGAGCCAAACTTTAGGTGCAATGTTCATCACCCTTCATTGATGACACTTTATATTGACAGCTTTTTTGAAGTCTCATCTACTTAACTAACATAATACCTAACATTTCATATGTTATGGGCATAATCTCCCATTCCATACAAGATCCCCATGAGTTACACTAGAAAGAAACCACCCAAACTATCCACTACATTTAGGGTGCTCATAGTTTTATCATTTAGCACACATTGGGAATTGATATCAAATTAGCAGTCTATCCAATTTTAGATTGAGCAGATGCTTCTCAAGATCAAAATTCTACTTCAAGTTATAAGATTTCTTTAGTTCGACTCATGTTTTTTGATCGTACAAGAAACAATTTGTTATTGGAGATTGTGTAACAACCAGATAATCTTAATCAACACTTAATTTGTTTTAAGGGCATGAAAGTTAGACAAACCAAGTTAAATGTTATTAAATCTCTTATGTAATGGCTAAGCAATAGATTTAGCAAATTCCAAATAGAGGGAGTAGTAGCGGAGGCTTAATAAATTTTCCACTTCTATTTCTTTAAAAAGATCTCTAGTAATAGAGAAAAGGGTGGTAGATTCCTTTCTTTTGTTTGTGAGTGAAAATTTAGGAGATACAGATCCAAAAGCACTATAAGAAGAGAGGGGGAAAAGCTAAAAATGTTATGCAAAAGAAGAATGGCAGAGGTATGTTTATTATCCATCACTGTCTGATATTGCGTGTGGAAATATCTCAATGACTTGATATTTTTTTTACGTACTTAATGAGTACTAAAACCTTGCATGAATGTTATATAACTGGAGAATAGCAACATAAATGTTATTTTTATTTGGTCTTTGTGGCTTATACATGACATTTTTAAAGCCTTTTCAACAAATTCATTTTGTGCATATATTGCTATCGTTGCAATCTGTGAAACCACATTTTTTTCAATCATTATTTCAAATAGTTTGTATATGCTTCCACATTTTACATACAAGTTTGGGTTGGTTTATTAGTTCCTTCCTTTCAAGGCTTTCAAGGAACTACTGGCGAGGTTTAGTTTTAACTTCTGAATAGTTTTTTCTGCTCCAAGTAATCACATTTCATACAATTAATTTCATGAAATGCAGTCTCCCTATTTTGCAATGTTTAGATTGTTGAAAGTAATCAATTTTTAATCATAATGAGTTACTAAGAGAATTTTATGTCTTCTGATTGGCTCAAATTATTTGAGCGATATGGTTGCCTTCACGTGAAATGAGAATTAGAAGTTGCTTATTGGTTAGTTTTTCGGTCACTGCAAGATTGCATAGGGGAGTAGGTTGATAGGGATAGATGACAATAGGTAAAAGAAGGTGTGAAAACCTAGTTTTGTAGGGCTTTAAATCATATGGCTGACAATATTTGAATAGGGGTTGTTTCGAGTGCTAGATGGGATTTATTCAGGAGTCAACATGCTCTAATCATGCTTCCACATTCTAGATGTGGTGAATGCTGACAGAATAGGGAGTTATTTGTTATTGATTCGCTTACACCCTATTAATCACTTATCTGTAGACAAAGAGTAAGCTAAAAAATTTAGGCCTATAACTACTACTTATGTCTATGATTTGCTGCATAAGCTCATCTTGACCAGTCAACACCAATATTTGTTCTACAAATACAAGTTAATCAAATCATCACTTTTATGTACAATAGATATAACTAAACATCACTTTTTGTTTAACATTAAATTACATATCAACCAATAAAACAAATAACACATTTGTTTTACACCTTGGATCTGTTAGATATTAGTTATGTTATAATGTAGAGGAATAACTTCACTCAAATAGGGTAAGGATGTCCATGAAAGGAAATGCGACTAACATTGTGTGTTATACGCCTTCACAGTTTTGCAACTTGCATGGAAAACACCTTCTTTAGCCACGCGATCAAACGAATGTGACTAACATTGCGTGTTATGCGCTTTCACAGTTTTAGGGCCTGTGTGACCAACACCTTCTTTAGCCATGCGATACAATGAATGCGACTAACATTGCGTGTTATGTGCCTTCATAGTTTCGTGGCCTGTGTGGCCAACACCTTCTTTAGCCACACAAATGGAAAATTTCTATAACTCCATACTCACCCATCTCACCCAAAAACACTTATGTTCCTTTAACTATATCATGCTTGAAAATGTTGGCAATATTCTAGATTTGGTTAAGTGTTGTCATTGATGTCAACACTGTATCCCAGTTGGAATCGGTTTTGGATGCTTATTCCGATTGTTTTATGCTTGCTATATTCTGGTGGTTTCATTATTTGGTTATGAATTTTGGTATTTTCAGTTACCGGTTGGTTTGTGCCTTTCCCGACTAGCTTTTGACTTTACCAACTTCTGGCATTCCCGGTTAGCTTTACCAGTATGTTGTTTTGGTGACTTGGTCAGTGAATTTTGGGTCTGGCTTATGGAATCGGTTTCTATCATATTGTTGGTGTTGGACATATGATGGAATTGATTATGTGCTGCATTGATGTTTTGTCATTGATGTCAACACTTGTTGTTATGGTTGTTTACCGACTTTCGATAGAAGGATTGGATTGGGAAGATAATCAATTGATTGTCACCGGTATGATTTGGTTGATGGAATAAGTTTATATGGATGGTTCATATGCTTTTGAAGCATGTTTTAGTTAGTTGGTATTGACTTGATGATCAGATGCTATCTCATGTTCTAGTAAGCATGCTTTATAGGTTCGGTAAGGGTTTCACCGACATAGCTTTATTGAAGATATTTGATGTAATGCATAAGTGGTGTTCGTACAACTTCTATAAGGGATTCAGAATGTTGATGTGATTGTGTTTGTGCCTCATCTGATTGGTGTCATTGCAGCTATCTAGGTTATGGACCGGTTTGCATAAAACGTGTTGGTGGATCCTCCGATGTGCTTCCGGGATGTTTTATTGATTAGATGATATTTGTTTGGCCTTAGTCTTGTTGGTATTTTGGTATGGTTTTGTCATTGATGTCAACACCTACTGGAACACCAGCACTTTGGAGATCCAACAACATTCACCGGCAAGCAAGTAACTATTGCACAGTTACTGGTATATGGCTCACCGGCAGGATATAATGTTCATCGATACTTGGAATGATATGGAAGACACTTGGTAATGTAAAAGACATCATGTGGACACTTTGTTTTGAATAATTAATCATTGGTATATTCATATTTGCATATTTGCTTTTACCGACAAATAGGTCCAGGGTTATACCGACAGGTTTATCTTTTCCAGATCAGCATGGCACGCTATGGAGATGATTTATTATTATTGTAAATGCATTAAGCCGACATGTTCAATTGGTTATTGCATCGGATATTATATTGTTTTTAAAATGTTTTTTTGTAATATCTTGTAGAGCCGACCTACTAAAATTGGTCTTAGGTTATGGTATAAATGTAAGATCTTATTTGTAAGATCGAATGTGGAATGTGAAAAAGGTTTGTGAGAAGGTATATGCGAGATTAAGAAGAGGTATACATGAAGACATCATTTGAAGGTGAAGCTAGGTTTTTGTAGAGGCATATCAGCATTACACCGGTACTGAATCCAACATATGAAGATGTTATTTTGTGTAGTACATTCTTATTGGATTTAACCATCCAATTGTAGTCAGTGTGACTCCCATTTTGTGATTGAGCAGTGAGCTCTAGGCTGTTGGCCTTTCTACATGTGCAGACCCCATTTATGTACACTTACTATCTGTAGTAGTATCATCTGATTGTGGGTAAGGTTTCACACCATGGTTTTTCCCCTTACAAGGTTTCCACGTACAAATATTGGTGTTATGTGTTGTGGATGACTTTATGTTTATGTTTCATGCATTAATCTTTACCGGTATAGCAATTTACTGTTAACACTGTCTACCAGCATACTTAACTGGTTTATCGGTATTAAGCATTAAGTTGGTTAAATGGTTTTTGGTTTGAATTTATTAGACAACTAATTTACCCCCCCCCTCTCAGTTGTCTCCGGGACCTAACAATTGGTATCAGAGCTCAGTCCTCTTTTGCAGAAGTTTAACAACTTGAGGAGATCCAATGTCTACTAATTATTTCAGGAAGGACAGTCCTAAACTTGATGGAACCAACTATGGGATATGGAAGATCAGGATGAAAACACATCTGAATTGCATTGGTAAAGACATTTGGGAAGTTACAAAGAATGGTTATACTGCTGCTGTAGCTGGTCAAACTGCTCCAACTACCTTAGCTAAAGATGAGGAGAATGATTGCAAAGCAAGAGAAGCACTTCTGAGCACATTATCAGATCAACAAATCATGGGATTATCAGATAGGTCTACTGCTAAAGCTATTTGGGATCATTTGGAAACACTGAATGAAGGAGATTCCAAAGTCAAGATTGCAAAACTTGAAAGCTTCCGAGTCAGGTATGAACATCTGAAAATGGAAGACGATGAAAGGATTTCTGCTTTTATGGAAAGAGTAAATGAAATTGTTTTGGGTATTAAATGTTGTGGAGGAACCTTAAGTGAGGATGAAATTGTTTCAAAAATCTTAAGAGGATTGCCACCAGCATATAAAATGAAGGTTACTGCTATAAATAAGTTGAGAACAATGCCTAATACATCGGTAACTAGGGATACATTGATTGGAAAACTTTCAGCCTTTGAAATTGAGGAATTTGGTCCTGTTGCTACTATAAAGATAGATTTGGCCCTTAAAGAATCAACATCATCTGCTCCATCATTTGACAAATCAGGCTGGAAAGCCTTTTATGCTAGAGAACTTGAAGAAACTAGGAAGGAGAATGAAGAGCTTGAAGAACTTGAAGCACTATTTACAAGGAAAATGCCAAAAGGTCCAATTGGAAGTAAGTATGAAGGTAAAGCACCCTTTAAATGTTTCAACTGCAATAAGATTGGTCATATGGCTTCGAGATGCCCTGATAGACATGCTAGACTAAGAGAAGAAGATAGAAGAACATACAAGCCTAATCCTGAATATCAGAGATACAGATTTAAGAAGAACAAAGACAAATCTTGTTACATTGCTGATGAAGGTGTGACTGATGATTCTAATGAGGATCCAATAGACAATGGATGGGTTTTTGTTGCTATAATAGAAGATCAACTGACATCCACTGCTCAATCGGTAGAACAAGCCCTAGCAGCTAAAGTTGAAGTAAAGGATGAACGAATCATTGACTCAGGATGCTCACATCATATGACAGGAGACAAAGGCAAATTCTTGAACTTTCAAGAATACAATGGAGGTTTAGTAAGATTTGGAGATGACAAAGCCTATTCAATCAAAGGTAAGGGTTCAATATCTCTTGATGGTAAGCATAACACCGACAATGTCTACTATGTTGAAGGATTAAAGGATAATCTTTTAAGTGTTGGTCAATTAGTTGAGAAGGGATTTCAGTTACAATTTAAAAATGGAAAATGCAAAATCATGAATAGAACTGGTTTGGAAATTGTAACCAGTAATCAAACTAGAGGTAATATCTTTCATTTGAATAACAGTGAAAAGACATGCTTGATTGCACATATAGATGAAAGTTGGTTATGGCATAAGAGACTATGTCATGTAAAGTTTGATTGCATGGTAAAAATCAGTACTTCCAAGGCAGTTAGAGATCTACCTAAAATTGTGAAACCTCAGAATACAATTTATAAGGAATGTCAATTTGGAAAACAAGTTAGAGCTAGTTTCAAAAGTATTCCAGAAAAATCCAATAATGCTCTTGATTTAATTCACACTGATTTATGTGGTCCAGCTAGAACTAAAAGCTTACAAGGTGATAGATATTTCATGCTAATTATTGATGATTATTCTAAAATGAGTTGGGTTACTTTTCTCAAGGAAAAATCAGAAGCACTTGGAAAGTTCAAACTGTTCAAAGCAATGGTTGAAAATGAAACTGGTAAGAAAATCAAATGTTTAAGATCAGATCAACGAGGAGAATTCACATCTAAGGACTTTAATACATTCTGTGAAGTGAATGGAATCAGAAGACAATTATCTACACCTCGGACACCACAACAGAATGGAGTTGTTGAAAGGAAAAACAAAACTATCTTGGATGCAGCAAGAAGTATGTTATCTGAAGCAAATTTACCACATGTGTATTGGAGAGAAGCAGTTAGCACTGCTATCTATACATTCAACAAAGTTCACATCAAAGGTGAAACCGGTAAGACCCCTCATGAACTATGGTTTGGTAATACTCCTACTCTTAAGTATTTCAGAATTTTTGGAAGTAAATGTTATATTAGAAGAGATGAGTATATTGGCAAATTTGATCCTAGAAGTGATGAAGGAATGTTTCTTGGTTATTCATCTAAGAGCAAGGCATATAGATGTTTTAATAAGAGATTGCAGAAAATTGTTGAGAGTACAAATGTAAAGATTGATGAACAATTCAGAGGAACTTCAAGGTATATAGACTCTAAACCGGCAACAAAAATTGTGATAAATGAACCTATACTAAATCCACCGGTACAAAATGAAGATCCAGTTACCCCGGTACCATCAGAGGATTCTACAGTAATTGAAGAACAACAACAAACTAAGACACCCCGATATGTAAGATTGAATCATTCTGAAGATCAGATAATTGGAAACAAATTTAAAGGAGTTATGACAAGAGGAAGATTGGCAAATGAAGAGGTATGTCTTATTTCTCAAATTGAACCATCATCTATCAATGAGGCATGTGAAGATAAAATTTGGATTAAAGCTATGGAAGAAGAATTAGGACAAATTGAGAAAAATAATACTTGGACATTAGTTCCCCGACCTAAAGATAAAAATGTAATTGGAACCAAATGGGTATTTAGAAACAAACTTAATGAAGATGGTAAGGTTGTCAGAAATAAAGCAAGACTAGTGTGTAAGGGATATTCTCAGAAAGAAGGAGTTGATTACAATGAAACCTTTGCACCGGTAGCTAGAATTGAGGCAGTCAAATTATTCTTGGCTTTTGCAGCTCACAAGAACTACAAAATTTATCAAATGGATATTAAATGTGCATTCTTGAATGGAGATCTTGAAGAGGAAGTCTATATTGAACAACCTGATGGATTTTCTTTGACAGATGACAATGATATGGTTTGCAGGTTAAGAAAAGCTTTGTATGGATTGAAACAAGCCCCAAGAGCTTGGTATGCAAGGTTGGATAAGTATCTTTTAAAGATTGGTTTTACTAAAGGAAATGCAGACAACAATTTATATTACAAAATAACTAATGATGACATCTTGATTATAGAAGCATTCGTTGATGATATAATCTTTGGAGGAGAAGATGGATTATGTAAGGAATTTTCTATTAAAATGCAGCAAGAATTTGAAATGTCTATGATTAGAGAAATAAAATTCTTTTTAGAATTGCAGATTTCACAGATTGATAAAGGTTTTTTTTGAGTCAATCCAAGTACTTGGAATAATTAGTAAAGAAATTTGGGATGGAGAACTCTAAACCGGTAAGCACACCTATGACTACAAATGACAAATTATCTCAAAGGGATGAATCTACACCTGTTAATCCAACTAGATACAAATCTATGATAGTAGGTTTACTGTATTTGACACAAACCATGCCTGATATTATGAATGCAGTATGTATTGTTTCTAGATTTCAAAGTAATCCTAGGGAGAATCATGAATCAACAGTAAAAAGGATTTTCTGGTACTTACAAGGCACTGCAAAGCTTGGATTATGGTATCCTAGAGATGAAAATTTTGATCTATGTGCATACACAGATGCAAATTGGGCAGGATATGTGGATGATAGAAAAAGAACCACTAAAGGAGCATTCTTTCTTGGAAGGAGATTAGTTTCTTGGTTGAGTAAGAAACAGAGTTGTACATCTTTATCAACAGCGGAATCAGAATATGTTGCAGCAACAACTAACTGTACACAGGTACTATGGCTCAAGCAAATGTTGAAAGACATAAAGGTAAAATGCAAGGAACCTATTACTATATATTGTGATAACACTGCAACAATTGATATATCTAAGAATCCGGTATTACACTCTAAAACTAAACATGTTTCTATCAAACTAAATTTTCTAAGAGAAAAAGTTGAAGAAAAGGAGATAAAACTGGTTTATGTGAATACTAAAGAACAACTTGCAGATATTTTCACAAAACCTTTGCCTAAGGAGACTTTTGAATATCTCAGAGATCAGCTTGGAGTCATACCACCACCAGTAGAAACTTAGATAGTTGATGATTGTCATCAACCGACAGAATTGAAAGACAAATCTTTTACTCCGGTCTTTGATGAGGAAGCTACTTCTTAGGGGGAGTAGTTGGTATATTGAATTGATTGGTATTTTGTATATGAACTTTGGCATTTGATGTCAAAGGGGGAGAGATATCTATGGAAAAACACATTATCTTTGAGAAAAGATTGATAGAAAGATTG
This sequence comes from Cryptomeria japonica, assembly GCF_030272615.1. NCBI lineage: Eukaryota > Viridiplantae > Streptophyta > Pinopsida > Cupressales > Cupressaceae > Cryptomeria > Cryptomeria japonica. The sequence continues at coordinate 467,624,212 of NC_081407.1, forward strand.
GTATTGAAAATAAATCTTTGGATAAACACATGTGGCTCCCAGGGGGAGAGATTGTTGTTTAGGAGAGATTGTTTGTTTTTGGTATTTGGCATTTCTGTTTTGGCACTTTGATGGTTTTTCCATCTTGTGTTGCCATCAATGCCAAAGGGGGAGATTGTTGGTATTTTGGTATGGTTTTATCATTGATGTCAACACCTACTGGAACACCAACACTTTGGAGATCCAACAACATTCACCGGCAAGCAAGTAACTATTGTACAGTTACTGGTATATGGTTCACCGACAGGATATAATGTTCACCGGCACTTGGAATGATATGGAAGACACTTGGTAATGTTGACGACATCATGTGGACACTTTATTTTGAAGAATTAATCATTGGTATATTCATATTTGCATATTTGCTTTTACCGGCAAATAGGTCCAGGGTTATACCGACAGGTTTATCTTTTCCAGATCAGCATGGCACGCTATGGAGATGATTTATTATTATTGTAAATGCATTAAGCCGACATGTTCAATCGGTTATTGCATCGGATATTATATTGTTTGTAAAATTTTTTTTTGTAATATCTTATAGAGTCGACCTACTAAAATTGGTCTTAGGTTATGGTATAAATGTAAGATCTTATTTGTAAGATCAAATGTGGAATGCAAAAAAGGTTTGTGAGAAGGTATATGCGAGATTAAGTAGAGGTATACACGAAGACATCATTTGAAGGTGAAGCTAGGTTTTTGTAGAAGCATATTAGCATTACATCGGTACTGAATCCAGCATATGAAGATTCTATTTTGTGCAGTACGTTCTTATTGGATTTAACCATCTAACTGTAGTCAGTGTGACTCCCATTTTGTGATTGAGCAGTGAGCTCTAGGCTGTTGGCCTTTCTGCATGTGCAGACCCCATTTATGTACACTTACTATTTGTAGTAGTATCATTTGATTGTGGGTAAGGTTTCCCACCGTGGTTTTTCCCCTTATAGGGTTTCCACGTACAAATATTGGTGTTATGTGTTGTGGATGACTTTATGTTTATGTTTCATGTATTAATGTTTACTGGTATAGCAATTTATTGTTAACACTGTCTACCGACATACTTAACTGGTTTACCGGTATTAAGCATTAAGTTGTTTAAATGGTTTTTGGTTTGAATTTATTAGACAACTGATTCACCCCCCCCCCTCTCAGTTGTCTCCGGGACCTAATAAGTCTGACATGTGTTATGATTTTATTTTAGGATTATGTAATGGATCTATTTAATTGCCATTTGTGTGTCCGACCTAATTGGTTAGGTCCCGAGTTGGTATAAATATATGTAAGATCTCATTGTAGATCATATATGGGAATGCCAAGGAGTAAATAATGTAATAATCATTTGTGCAGAGGATTTGGTTGATCATAGGTGATCGAGTTGTGTTTATGTAAGAGGTTTTAGACCTCCGATATTGAGTTTAACTAGAACTGTAATCTAACATGTTTGATCCTATCATTGATAGTTCTTCTCTCTCGATTATAGTCCATATATCTTGAGGTGGTTGACATGTTTATAGTCAGTGAGACTCCATTGTGACGAGCAGTGCGCTCTAGGCAGTGTGCCTTCCTGCATGTGCAGACCCCTATTGTAATCATATACTTGATGCAAAAGTATCATCTGACTGTGGGTAGGGTTTCCCACCATAGCTTTTCCTCATTCAGGTTTTCCATGTACAAATTATGGTGTTATGTGTTTTGGTTGCATGGTATTGATCCTTTGGTTTTCATTTATGCTTTAGTGCTTAATCAGTTATTCCAATATAAGGTTTTAAGTGCTTTAATTCACATAATCTGTTAACAACTGATTCACCCCCCCTCTCAATTGTTCACGGGTTATCCTAATAGTTTGTACTTCTTGATCATATCCTGAGTGCTTGATGACTTTGCATTGGATGGCGTGCTATTATGGTGGTCATATTTGGATCCGGTTAAACTTTCACTAAGGATTTCTACAGGCAAGTGAAGCATGTTGGATTTTGGTCAGCGGAATCCCCGACGAATATAATTGTTTGGTTACTTGATTTAGGTCAATGTCATGTAATGTAAATCATAATATTGGTTTGGTGGTATCATGTGATGTATTTTTTATAATTATGGGTTTATGGATTTAGGGTTTATCTGACCTTGTCAATAAGGTTGATGATTTGTATTTATAGGTGACTTATTCATGTAATTTGAATATGGATGGTTATGGTTGGTTAAGTCCGCATTATCAAAGAAAATATTATGTGCGAATAGATCCATATCATTCAAGTGAAGGTTGGAAAAGTTTTGTATTGCAGAGTAGACATCAGTCTTAACCATAACTGTATTAGGCATTAGTAGATGCTACTTTCATAGTTCATTTCTTTTTGGATTGCAGTCCAATGTTTATGTAAGTTAATGAGACTTCCCTTTGTGATTAGCAATGCGATCTAGGCTGTTGGTTTATCTGCATATGCAAACCCCATTGTAATTGTTCACAATACTACTACAAAGTATTCATTTGATTGTGGGTAGGGTTTCCCACCGTGGTTTTTCCCTTTCAGGGTTTCCCATGTCAAATATTGGTGTTATGTGTGTTGTGCTTGGTATAAGGTTAATAATTGAATTAATTGCTATTATTGTTAGTAGAATAATTCACCACCCCCTCTCATTTTACTGTCGGTATCAGTGCATTCCAACAATTGGTATTAGAGAAAGGTCCTCTCTGCGGAAGCTTAACCACTTGAGGAGATCTGATGGCAACTACATCTATTTCTACATTCAATATTTACCGGAAGGAGAGTCCCATATTTGATTGTAAAAATTACAAGATATGGAAGGAGCGGATGAAGATTCATCTCAGATGTCTTTGAGCTGAAGTTTGGGAGATAGTGGAGAAAAGGTATATACCTCATGATCCTAATTCTGGAACACCGACACCTGCCGATGAACAGAAGAGAGATGAAAATGATGTAAGAGAAAAAGAAGCATTGTTAAGCACCCTATCTAATGAAAAGCTATTGAATGTCATAGAGTTGGAGAATGCTAAGCTGATCTGGACAAAGCTTGAAACTCTTTATGAAGGTGACCAATCTGTGAAGATTGCTAAACTTGAAGGTTTCTGGGTGAGATATGAAATTTTGAATATGGAACAAGATGAGAAGATAAATTCTTTCATGGACAGAGTCAATGAGATTGTCATGGGTATTAAATGTTGTGGCGGATCTGTCAGTGAGGATGAGATAGTGTCAAAAGTTTTGAGTTCTACCTTTGGCTTACAAGATGAAGGCTACTGCTATCAATGAACTCCGGACAATGTCAAGTACCCCTGTGTCTAGAGATACATTACTTGGGAAATTGACTGCTTTTGAACTTGAAGAACTTGGAGATTAGAGTGCTGCTAAAACTGAGACTGCATTTAGAGCATATGCATCCGGTAAATAGAAGATAGATTGAAAAGAGATGTATGTTAAGGGTATGGAGGAAATTGAGAAAGAAGAAAGAGAAATTGAAGAGCTGGAAGTAAGTATGAAGGAAAAATCCCTTTTAAATGTTTTTCATGCAATAAGATTGGTCATTTTGCATCTAGATGTCCTGAAAGAGCTGCTAGGAATTGTGAAAGATTTGTGAGGAATTATAAGCCTAATTCTGAATATTAGAGCAAACCTAGATTTAGAAGGAATAAGGATAAATCATGTTATTATGTTGGTGATGATGATGGTATTTCTAATGATGATGATGATTAACCTGTGAGTGGATCTGGTAATGGTGCCTCATCTGGAAAAGATTGGGTCTTTATTGATATCAAGGATGATTCTCCAAAATTTGTCATTGAAGAAACACATATTGAGGAAAAGGCTTTAGCTGCAAAAATTGAACAAAAGGATGAATGGGTTATAGACAGTGGATGCTCTCATCACATGACTGGTGACAAAAGAAAGTTCTTATCATTGCAAGAATTTAATGGTGGATTGATCAGATTTGGAGACAACAAGACATGTAGGATCAAAGGCAAAAGAACAATATCAGTGGATGGTAAGACTAATACCGATAATATTTATTATGTTGAAGGATTAAAGAATAATATTATAAGTGTAGGTCAAATGTTGGATAGAGGATTTAATTTTCAATTCAATGATCAAAAATTTAAGATCGTTAATAAATTTGGATTTGAGATTCCTTCCAGAACTCAGACCAATGGTAATATCTTTCATTTGAACTCTGGTGAGAAGGCTTGCTTGATTTCTCAAATTGATGAAAGTTGGTTATGGCATAAGAGGATGTTTCATGTTAATTTTGATTGCATAGTAAAGATCAGTTCAATACTGGTTGTCATAGATTTTCCCAAGATTGTTAAACCTCATAATCCGGTATGTAGAGAATGTCTAATGGATAAGCAAGTTAGAACTTCTTTCAAAAGTGTACATGATAAATCTAATGAAATTATTGATCTTATTCATACTGATTTGTGTGGACCAGCAAGGACTAAAAGATTTCAAGGTGATAGATATTTTATGCTACTTATTGATGACTATTCTAGAATGATGTGGGTGGCATTTTTGAAAGAGAAATCTGAAGCTTTTGAGGAATTCAAGATCTTTAAGGCTATGGTTGAGACTGAGACATGACTGAAGATAAAGTGCTTAAGATCTATATCATGGTGGTGAGTTTACACCCGGTGAGTTCAACAACTTTTGTGAAAGGAATAGTATTAGGAGATAACTTCTGCACCTAGAACCCCACAACAGAATGGATTGGTGGAAAGAAAGAACAAAATAATTTTGGATTCTGCAAGGACTATGATGACTAGAGCTAAATTACCTGATATCTATTGGAGAGAGGTTGTCAATACTGCTGTATACACTTTCAACAGAGTACACATTAAAGGCGATACCGGTAAGACTCCTTATGAATTATGGTTTTGTCATACTCCTACTATCAGATATTTCAGAATTTTTTGGAGAAAATGTTACATTAGAAGAGATGATGCATTACGAAAGTTTGATCCTAGAAGCGATGAAGGAATATTTTTGGGTTAATCTACTAAGACAAAAGCATATAGATGTTATAAAAAAAGTCTGAATAGGATATTGGAAAGCATAAATGTCAAGGTGGATGAGCATGGCAGTAATCAGATCAGAGCATATGATTATGGACCAGAAGATGAATTTATCAGACTTGAGCCGATAATGCAAAAATTAGTTTAGAATAGTGAACCAGTGACACCGGTAGCATCAAAAAATTTAACAGTGATAAAGGAACAACAATATGAGTCAACAAATCAAGAAAATTCAAAGACTCCCAGGTATGTAAAACTAAATTATTTTGAAGATCAAATTATTGGAGATAAAAGGAAAGGTGTGATGACTAGGAGAAGATTAGTTGTTGAAGAGGTATGTTTAATTTCTCAAATTGAATCAAAATCATTTATTGAAGCAAGTAAGGATGAAAATTGGATAAAAGAAATGGAAGAGGAATTAAATCAGATTGAAAAGAATAAGACATGGGAACTAGTACCTAGACCTAAAGATAAGAACATTATTGGAACTAAATGGATTTTCAAGACCAAATTGAACAAGGAAGGTCAAGTTGTAAGGAACAAGGCTAGATTGGTTTGCAAAAGGTTATTGATAGGAATAAGGAATTGATTATGGGGAAACTTATGCCCCAGTTGCTAGAATTGAAGCGATAAGACTTTTTCTTGCTTATGCTGCACACAAGAACTACAAAGTATATCAGATGGATGTCAAATGTGCTTTTCTGAATGGAGATATTGAAGAGGAAGTTTGCATTGAACAACCTAATGGATTTTCTTTATTAGAAGACAAGGACATGGTTTGCAGATTGAAGAAAGCTTTATATGGACTAAAATAGGTCCCTAGAGCATGGTATGCTAGATTGGATAAATATCTTTCAAAGCTTGGTTTCAGTAAAGGTAATGTTGATAGTAACTTATATTATTGATGTCAAGAGAATATCTGGCAGGTACAACAGACTTTGGGTTATGGTATCCAAAGAATGATGACTTCACATTATGTGCTTATATAGATTTTGATTGGGCGGGAGACCGGAAGAGCACTACTGGTAGTGCATTCTTTCTTAGGAAGAAGTTGGTTTCATGGCTTAGTAAGAAACAATCATGCACTTCATTTTCTACATCTAAAGTAGAATATGTTGTAGCTGCTACCAACTGTACTCAGGTTTTATGGATGAAATAAATGTTAAAGGATATAAGGGTAAGTTATGATGAGCCTATTGTTATTCACTATGATAATACTGCTGCTATTGATATGTCAAATAATCCGGTATTTCATTCCAAATCAAAACACATTTCTATAAGGTATAATTTCTTGAAGGAAAAGGTTGAAGAAAAGGAAGTCAGATTGGTTTATGTGCCTACTAAGGAACATATTGCAGATATTCTAACAAAACCATTGCCTAAAGACACTTTTGAATATCTAAGAGATCAGTTGGGGGTTACCAACCCTCTGGAAGAGATGCAGAGATGCATCAATCCGGTAAGATTATCAGACATACTTTTTTGATCTGGGTTGATGAAGATGATACTACTACTCAGGGGGAGTAGTCAGTTGTTTGGTTTAGTATCCATCCTTTTTCATTGATTTCAAAGGGGGAGAAGGTATTTATGTGAAAACTGCTAGATCTTTTGATAGTGTTTTGGAGATTATTGGCATTCCTTGGCACTTAGATGTTTTTCACATTCAGTGTTGCCATCAATGCCAAAGGGGGAGATTGTTTGCAATATGCTGCATTTGGTTAAGTGTTATAATTGATGTCAAGGTTGTATCCCAGTTGGAGACTATCCTGGTTGGATCTATCCCGGTTAGTCCTTGGGATCATCTTGGTTCTGGTTGTGATTCTGATCCAATATGATCAGATCTCTGGAATTGGTTTTGGATGCTTATTATGATGTTTATATGCTTTCTATATTTTGGCGGTTTCATTATTTGGCTATCGCTTTTGGTATTTCCGATTACCGGTTGGTTTGTGCCTTTCCCGAATAGCTTTTGGCTTTACCGGCTTCTAGTGTTCTTGATTAGCTTTACCAATATATTGTTTTGGTGACTTGGTCAGTGAATTTTGGGTCTAGCTTATGGAATCGGTTTCTATCATGCTCTTGGTACTTATTGTTCATATTCCAAGTGCTTGATGACTTTGCATTGGATGGCGTGCTATTATGGTGGTCCTATTTGGATCCGATTAAACTTTCACTAAGGGTTTCTATCGGCAAGTGAAGCGTGTTGGATATTGGTCTTAGCAAAATCCTCAGTGGATGTAATTGTTTGGTTACTTGATTTAGGTCCATGCTATGTAATGTAAATCATAATATTGGTTTGATGGTATCATGTGATGTAATATTTGTAATTATGGGTTTATGGGTTTAGGGTTTAGCCGACCTTGTCAATACGGTTGATGATCTGTATTTATAGGTGACTTATTCATGTAATTTGAATATTGATGGTTATGGTTGGTTAAGTCTGCATTATTAGAGAAAGGATTATGTGCAAATAGAGTCATATCATTCAGGTGAAGGTTGGAAAAGTTTTGTATTGCAGAGCAACCATCAGTTCTTAATCGGAATTGTATCAGGCATTAATAGATGCTATTTTCACAGTTCGTTGCTTTTCGGATTGCAGTCCGATGTTTATGTAAGTCAGTGAGACTTCCCTTTGTGATGAGCAGTGCGCTCTAGGTATGTGCAGACCCCATTGTAATTGTTCACAATAATACTGCAGAGTATTCATCTGATTGTGGGTAGGGTTTCCTACCTTGGTTTTTCCCTTTTCGAGTTTCCCACATCAAATATTGGTGTTATGTGTGTTGTGTTGCGGTAGAAGGTTTATAATTGAATTAATTATTGTTATTGTAAGTAAATTGATTCACCCCCCCCCCTCTCAGTTTACTGCTGGTATCAGTGCATTCCAACAGAAAAGACCATTGATGATTATATGAGAATGTCAACTATATTAGCAGTAAACCATAAAGTATATAAAAACTATTAGAATAGAAAAAATAGTGTTTTATGGTTTCAAGATGAAAAGACTCATACAATTTTCATATATAATACCATATTTAATAAACTTTAAACATCATCATACAACATAAAAAATTATAATCATTCAGTTTTCTACAAGGAGAATAGGAACAAACAATGTTCAATAATCACCACATCTCAATTCTAAAATTTTCTTGGTTTCAACAAGCTAAATATTACTTGCACTTTTAAAAGTTGTGAATTATGGGCTTGTGAGTTGACATTTTGTATTGACAAAAGAAAGACATGGATTGTATTGAGGTCAAAGGTATGTTTTTCAAACATTTCAAATATTCATTTTATACTTTCAGTTATTCACAAGCTCCAGTTCATTATGTCATTGCTAATAAATTGTTTGGCAGTAGTTTTGGATGTGCGATTTCCATTGCCAATTAACTTTTATGGTTACTGTTTATGAAAACTCTCTTCTCAAAACCATACTCTAAATTAAATAAAAGTTGAAACTTTAATCAACTTTTCTTGTAATAAACAATCTACTTTCACTACTCAATATTGGTGTGTGGGGGAGAAAGCGCACATGTAACCACTCTAAACCATACTTTTAATCTCCAATGCAACTAAACTAAACTTACTATGTAAAGATTTTGCATCTTCTATTCCTCATACTTGGAGATTACCAAACACTTTTTCAGTAAACTATTCATTTGAACACTTGTATTGTTCTACAACTTTCGTAGATGTCTTTAGTGATTTTTCACTTTCAACATTTATGAGCTTTCACCTACGAGATAAAGTTTATGCACGACTCTTTGTGAAGATTTGAACTCCTAAAGGATTTTTTAAGCCTTGTTATGGGAAGTACCACTTTCCCTAGAACGACTCCTACACCATTATCTCCTTTTGCTCTTCTTCTCAAACTGTACAAGACAAAGAAAATAGTATACATGTTGGAGGAAAACTTATGTGCAAAGCAATAAACTTCCACATTTCTACAAGGTGCAAGTCTTGTCCATAGACATTCCAATTGAACAGAAGAAATCCACAACCAATTTTGTAGCACTAGGTAGGAACTACGATGCCCTACAACCCTTGTTAAAATTTGGGTGAATGTCTATATTAATAGAATTTGGGAGAATACATATAATTTTGATATCAGGATTTTTGGGTATAGAGAATGTTGTTAAAATTGACAATTTGATAATATTGATTATTATTAGTCAAAATATTGACTAGGGTCCTTAACCTTTGGTTAATGAATATTAATATATCACTTAGGATATTACTTCTTAATGGATTTGTGAAAATTAACTAAGTAGAAGAGAAAGAATCAAGGAAGTTAATATAAAAAATTGTGAGTTAATTTATTTTTGCATGTTAGTCTAGGTTAGCATTGATTTCATAATTATATATGATCACTTAATTGTCCTAATTTTGAATGCACTAAGTAAAGAGTTGTATATACGGATTTAATTTTATTCATTTGATTGGTGACTATAACTTAGATTTGGGAATGAAATCACTCGTAAAGTAAACTAACTAACAAAAAATTTAATGGGTATAGTTTGAGTAGTTTAAAATACAATCTTTTTATTTTAGGAATGATATGAATTAATAATGATTGTGCATTCATGCAGTCCAATTTTGGTGAAAATATGGGCTAGATAATGTTATATTATATTCCTATTGCACAATTATCTTGTCATCATTTTGGTTATTATTTACAATAGCTATCAAGTTATTTTTGTATCATTTTGCACATTTACCAAATGTTGTCATTTTGATGGTTTTGAGTTCATTTTGATTAGTTCTCAAGTTGTTATTGGTATTCTTGACTATTAGTTTGCATATATTTTATGGGGTCTCTTATTTTGATTTATTTATAAGAAAATAAGATGTCTATATATGGAGTTGACTTTGATTCTTATGTGACCTTAGAATGTGCAATTTAAATCTATTTCTTTAATAGCTATAAAAAATAGATTTTGAGGAGAGTTAAGAAGTGGCCTTGATTTAATGAATAATTATGGATTCCTAACAAATGTGAACTAGTTCAAGTTTCTTTCGTTGAACTATAAGTTTGCATAGTATTGTTATGAAACTTTGATTTTAGTTGGATAATGATAGTCATGAATCAATTTATGGTCTCCAACTATAATTATAAACTAATTCATTTGGATAGATTGCATCCTATTTAGATGGATGTTTTCTCTATATTACCAAAGATAATTTTTGGTATTAAAAAAAAACTGTGTGGAAAGTATTTAGAAAACTGAAGATTCAACATTTAGCATGTTACAAATGAGCATCAAAGGTCTATAAATGTCCCTATCGAGGTTAATTGACTTTAAAATATTCTTATTGAGTTTGGAGTTCATTCAAATGGCCTTAGTCATTTTTTACAACCAGAGTGCTATTTAGATCTTATAGAACCTATTTAAATATCAAAGGACCAAGCATATTAAGTCCAAATCCACCAACTCCAACAATTCTTCCTTATTGTTGGTGATATTTTCTTATGTAGATTATTCTCTTTTGAGGGATTTTTACATCGAATTCATTCCCTTATTTGAAAGGGACAACCTAATTTTGACCATCAACGGTGTACAATAGAAGAGACGGGATGCAAGATGATCCAAACAATTGTAAACATTAGATTTTTCGTAAATATTTTTACCGATTTTATTGATTTTTTAGTCATCATTTTCTACGTATATGAGGTTGTTTAACCATTACTGGTTGCATTATTAGCATTGTTGTTTTAATGGCTTTCTCGCTTTATCATTTATTCTATGGTCACTGTCTTTTATGCAAACAAAAAAATGGTATAAATATTAAGTGTACCACTTCTCACATGATATGATATGATGTAAGGAACAAGAAATATATTATAATTCCATTCCACAATACATTCATTTGATTTGACTTTTAATATTTTAAAAACGTAAAATTCTATCTATTTTTATTAAATTATATTTTGAGTTTTAAAAATATTTTATTATAATTACTTTCTTTTAAATCTTTTATCTATTAATTTTTACTAATTTTTAAAGTTTATAATATTAAAATAATAAAGATAATATGTTAATAATTAATTATATATTTAAAAAAATTAATAATCAATTATATGTTTATGACTTCTTCAAATTTGTTTTTATTTATTTTAATAATTATTATACTATATAAATAAATGCAAAAGAGATAATAAAATATTTATATAATATGTTGTTATATTATCATTTATATATATTATACTTATAATATATTATAATATATTATATTATACATATAGAAATTAAAATTAACATATAAATACAATTGTACGTGCTAATAATAATCATTATTATTTACATTCTATCTAGTATATATAATAATTTATAAATTATATTTATTTTACTTTATATTTCTAGAAACAACCTTGTTATATATAATTATATTGTACTTATATTAATCAATAATAGATATATTTTTTATTGTCTATTAATGGGTCATCCAAGGTTGATCCTCCTCAATGCGCAAAGAGAAGTGAAAGTTGGACGAAGCTGGATGCTGGATGGATCACGAAATTTTTTGATGGTGCTTCCAGGGGTAATATAAGATCATCAAGAGCTGGATGTATTATGAGAAATGATAAAGTTGAAGTATTGGCAATGGGAGCACATAAATTGAATGAGGGTACCAATAATGAAGCAGAGGCTCAAGTAGCACTCCTTGTTGTCTCTTTGGCAAATATATTGTTAGAGTCTAAACTCTACTTAGAAGGTGAATCGAAAATAGTGGTTGACGTCATTGCTAAAGGGGATGCACAGAGTTGGAAAATAAATAAACTCATTGCCATAAGTGTGCAAAAACTCTTTTCAAAATTTCAAAATCTTGCATGTACAAAGAGAGGGGAATGGAGAGGTCGATTTCCTTTCCAATAGGGGGTGTGATCTCAATGAGAAGAAGGTGAGATGGTGGGAAGTCTTACGTGAAGGTCAGAGGTTAGTAGATATTTTGGAAAGTAATGTCATGTGATGAGTTGGTAGAGCCACAAGTGAGGTGGGGAACAACTTTGAAATGTAGGCCTACAGTCTTTAATGAGCGGTGATCACATCAAATAGTGGCAATGACAAATGGAAAGGAAGTACACTGCCAAAAATCGATTTTGAATGGTTTTTATGAGATTGACATGGAAGTTTTAATAATTAAAAGGAAATGTGAAGGTTTTATTAGCATAGTTGAGACATAAGAAGCACAAACCAAAGTTGCTTTGAGAGTGGAGATCATAGAGCTTTGATCTGCACTTGGGTGGTAGGAGGAAATGATCGGAGTTTGGTGGTGTGGTGGTGAAAATAGAAGAAAACTTATTCCTTGTTAGAACAAAACAACACTTGACTTTTATGAGGGTGATATCAAAAGAAAGAATGTGTAATGTATTTAAGATTGAGGACCCAAAATTATTCTTGATGGTGGATGTTCTATTGGGGATGAAATTCATGGAATCTGAATTTAGGTATATAAATAATGTGGATCTTGTTTCTATGTTCTTTTCATGGAGGCTTGAATTAGGAATGAAGGAAGATGTCATGTGGGTCATGAGAGAGAGTGTCAAGGAGGAATGGAAGTTCAAAATGGAAACTTCCATGACAGTGACAAGACCAGGGGAAGGATTTGTAGCTGTAAATGGAGAATGGATACACACGATTGAGTTCATGCCACCTTTGAGACCCTTTCAGATATGGGAGGAGAATAGTTGGAATGATCTAATATCGACAATAAACTGAGAGGGGGGGTGAATTAGTTTAATCACAAGTAAATCAATTAATTCAGTTATAAACCTTATACCGAAGCACAACACAATGAAAGATATATCATGAAATCACAACACACATAACATCAATATTTTGACATGGAAAATATGGAAAGGGAAAAACCACGATGGGAAACCCTACCCACAATTAGATGAATACTCTATAGTAGTATTATGAATAATTATAATGGGGTCTGCACTTGCAGAAAGGCCAATAGCCTAGATCGCACTGCTCATCACAAATGGAAGTCTCACTGACTTATATAAACATCAAACTACAATCCAGAAAGAATGAACTATGAAAGTAGCATCTACTAATGCTTGATATAGTTCTGGTTAAGCACTTATGTCTTCTCTGCAATACAAAACCTTTCCAACCTTCACTTGAATGATATGACTTTATTCGCACATAATCCTTCCTCTGATAATGAAAACATAACCATCCATCCCATCAATATCTAAGTTACATGAATAAGACACCTATAAATACAGATCATCAACCTTATAGACAAGGTTGACGAAACCCTAAACCCATAAACCCATAATTACAAAAATTACATCACATGTTACCACCAAACCAATATTATGATTTACATTACATAGTATGGACCTAAATCAAGTAACTAAACAATTATATCTACTGGAGATTCCGCTAAGACCAAAATCCAACATGCTTCACCAACTGGTAGAAACCCTTAGTGAAGTAACAAAAAGTTTAACCGGATCCAAATAGGACCATCATAACAACATGTCATCCAAGGCAAAGTCACCAAATACTCAGAACACAATCAAGAAACACCTTCAGCAAGATAGAAACCGATTCCATAAGCCGGACCCAAAATCCACTGACCAAGTCACCAAATAATGCATACCGATAAAGCTAATCGGGATAGCAGAGGCAAGCCGATAAAGCCAGAAAATAGCCGATACTGGTAAATACAAAAAATGATAACAACCAAAGCACCAAATCATGAACCAAAAAAATATAGTAAGCATGTAACCAACCAGAATGAGCATCCAAAACTGAATCTAGAGATCTGATCATACCAGATCATAATCACAGCCAAAACCAAGAAGATCATGAAGACTAACTAGGATAGATCCAACTGGGATAGTCTCCAAACGAGATACAATTTTGACATCAATGACAACATTTTACTAAATCCATCATATTACCAACAATCTCCCCCTTTGGCATTGATGACAACATTGAATGTGAAAAACATCCAAGTGCCAAGGAATGCCAACAATCTCCCTCAAAGACTTGACTGATTTTCACAAGAATACCACCTCTCCCCCTTTGACATCAATGAAAAAGGATGGATACCAGACCAAGAATACTGAACAAAACAACTGACTACTCCCCCTAAGTAGTAACACCATCTTCATCAACCCAGATCAAATAAAATATCTGATAAGATTACCGGATTGATGCATTCCTGCATCTCTAAGTCTCTTTCGGAGGGTTGGTAACCCCCAACTAATCTTTGAGATATTCAAAAGTATCTATAGGTAATGGTTTAGTTAGAATATCTGCAATTTGCTCCTTAGTAGGTACATAAACCAATTTGGCTTCCTTAGCTTCAACCTTTTCCTTTAAGAAATTATACCTTATAGAAATGTGTTTTGATTTGGAATAAAATACCATATTCTTTGACATATCAATAGCAATAGTATTATCATAGTGAATAACAATAGACTCATCATAACTTACCCTTATATCTTTTACCATTTGTTTCATCCATAAAAGTTGAGTACAGTTGGTAGCAGCTACAACATATTCTGCTTCAGCTATAGACAATGAAGTACATGATTGTTTCATACTAAGACATGAAACCAACTTCTTCCTGAGAAAGAATGCACCTCCAGTAGTGCTCTTCCAGTCATCCACATCTCCTACCCAATCAGAATCTATATATATGCACATAATGTGAAGTCATCATTCTTTGGATACCATAACCCAAAGTCTGTTGTACCTGCCAAATATCTGAATATCCTCTTGACAACAATATCATAAGTTTCTTTAGGATCTGCCTGAAATATAGAAGCAATAAAAACAACATTCATTATATCAGGTCTAGTCTAATTTAGGTACAACAAACCACCTATCATTATTTTGTATCTGCTTGGATTCACTTTAGGGGATTCATCATCCTTCAACAATTTGCAACAGGTTATCATAGGAGTACCGACCGATTTAGAATTTTCAAGTCCAAATTTCTTAAGTAACTCCTTCACATACTTAGTTTGACAAATGAAAATACCTTTATCTGTCCAAGTAATCTGCAAACCTAAGAAAAATTTCATCTCACCAATCTAGACATTTCAAATTCATTCTTTATATCATTAGCAAATTTCATGCATAAACCTTCTTCTCCTCCAAAAATGATATCACCCACAAAGACTTCAATAATCAATATGTCATCATGTTCAATTTTGTAATATAAGTTACTATCAACATTACCTTTATTGAAACCAATTTTTGAATTATGCTTATCCAATCTAGCATACCATGCTTTAGCGGCCTGTTTTAGTCCATATAAAGCTTTCTTCAATCTGCAAGCCATGTCCTTGTCTTCTGATAAGGAAAATCCATCAGGTTGCTCAATGTAAACTTCCTCTTCAATATCTCCATTCAAAAATTCACATTTAACATCCATCTGATATGCTTTGTAGTTCTTGTGTGCAACATAAGCAAGAAAAAGTCTTACCGCTTCAATTCTAGCAACCAGGGCATAAGTCTCTCCATAATCAATTCATTCTTCCTATTAATAACCTTTGCAAACCAATCTAGCCTTGTTCCTTACAACTTGACCTTCCTCATTCAATTTATTCCTGAAAACCTATTTAGTTCCAATAATGTTCTTGTCTTTAGGTCTAGGTACTAGCTACCATGTCTTATTCTTTTCAATCTAATCTAGTTCCTCTTCCATTTCCTTTATCCAATTTTCATCCTTACTTGCTTCAATAAATGATTTTGGTTTAGCCCAGACAGGTAGCAGATTTGGCTTGGACTGTGGGTTTTCTCCCCATTGGTCTCAGGTTTGACTCTGAGGCTTGGATTCAATCAATGGGCTTGGCTGACGAGCTGCTTAGTTCATCTCCAGGGACTAGTGTCACCTCAGCTCACCCCAGAATGGGAAACCAACGTCGCTAGGCTGAGTCGCGGGGATACCCTGGGTGACTAAAAAAATAAATGATTATGTTTTAATTTGAGAGATTAAATATACCTCTTTAGCAACTAACCTCATTCTCCTAGTCATCACTCCTTTCCTTTTATCTCCAATGATTTGATCTTCAGAATGATTTAGTTTTACATACCTGGGAGTGTTTGAATTTTCTTGATTTGCTGACTCATTCTGTTGTTCATCTGTCACTGTTGACTTTTTTGATTCTATCGATGTCACTGGTTCACTGTTCTGAACTGATTCTTGCATTATTGGTTCAGGTCTGATAAATTCATCTTCTGATCCATAATCAAATGATTTGATATGATTACTACCATGCTCATCCACCTTGACATTTATGCTCTCCATTATCCTATTCAATCTTTTGTTATAACATCTGTATGCTTTGGTCTTAGTAGAATAACCCAAAAATATTCCTTCATCACTTCTAGGATCAAACTTTCCTATTGCATCATCTCTTCTAATGTAACATTTACTTCCAAAAAATCTGAAATATCTGATAGTAGGAGTATGACCAAACCATAATTCATAAGGAGTCTTACCGGTATCACCTTTTATGTGTACTTTGTTGAAAGTATATATCATTGTATTCACAACTTCCCTCCAATAGATATCAGGTAATCTAGCTTCTATCATCATTGTCCTTGCCGCATCCAAAATCGTTATGTTCTTTCTTTCCACTAATCCATTTTGTTGTGTAGTCCTTGGGGCATAAGTTATCTCCTAATACCATTTCTTTCACAAACGTTGTTGAACTCATTGGATGTAAACTCACCGCCATGATCTGATATCAAATACTTTATCTTTAGTCCTATCTCTGTCTCAACCATAGCTTTAAATATTTTGAATTTCTCAAAAGCTTCAAATTTCTCTTTCAAAAATGGTACCCACATCATTCTAGAATAGTCATCAATAAGTAACATAAAATATCTATCACCTTGAAAGCTTTTAGTCCTTGTCATTCCACACAAATCAGTATGAATAAGATCAAGAACTTCATTAGATTTATCATGTATACTTCTTAAATAAGTTCTAACTTGCTTAACCATTTGACATTCTCTACATACTAGATTATGAGGTTTAACAATCTTGGGAAAATCTCTGACAGTCGGTACTGAACTGATCTTCACTATGCAATCAAAATTTACATGACACATCCTCTTATGCCATAACCAACTTTTGTCAATATGAGCAATCAAGCAAGCCTTCTCACTAGAGTTCAAATGGAAGATAATTCCATTGGTATGAGTTTTGGAAGCAATCTCCAATCCAGATCTATTGATGATCTTACATTTTCCATCCTTGAATTGAAAATGAAATCCTCTATCCACCGTCTGACCTACACTTAAGATATTATGCTTTAAGCCTTCAACATAATAAACATTATCATTATTAGTGTATACACCTAAAATTGGCTATGAGCAATTAAATAAATATTTTATAGTTATTTAATAATTATTCTTCTATTAACTAGTTAATTTGAAAAGATTAATTTATTTAATTCATTCTCATGTCTTTCTATTAATAAATATTTTATTAATTAATTCATCTATCTTATTCCTCTAATTAATTAAATATCTAATATTTAATTATTCCTTCTAACCAAGTTAATTAAATATCTAATATTTAATTATCTCCTCCAAACAATTAAATATCCAATATTTAATGGTTCTTCTCGTATCCTATAGTCTCAAATATTAAATAATTATTTAATCCCTTTTCCAACTCACCCTCCATCTCCACTTCATCTTCCCTTTGCCAACTCAACCATCATGTGGCTAAGGAAATTAATATTTCTTAAATATTAATTCATAATTTATCTCCAACTTCCAAATTCAATGAAAATTGTGTACGTACACATATTTCATACCATTTCCTATTTTCTCTCCAACACCCCTACATCTTAGGAAAGACTTGAGTTCACTTGTCCTATCATGCCTAAATCTTCTCTAACCATCCCTAGATTCTCTCAGTCAGCAACCTAGTCAAGGTGAGATGAGTGACACTTGTCTTCTCTTTCCCCCTTTCTCTCAACCTTCACCTTTTCTCACAACCATCCAAAACTGTAGATCTAAGCCACATCATCTTATCCTCTCAAAGTCTATAAAATCAAGAGCTTCAGTTGAGAGAGAGTTAGACTTCAAGAGACTTCAAGTGCATTTTGCAAGCTAATCATATGCATCCGTGAGTTTTTGAAGCAAATAGCAATAGCAATTATCATATAGCATTTTAGCATAATCATGTAGCTTTGCATATCATAATATCAGTTAACTACAAGTTATCAGTCCATTCTTCATATGCCATCTTGGAAGCCAACAGTGCATTGTCTGAGAGCACACCATCTGCAACTAGGAACAGTGGAGTTAGGACACAATGAGACATAAGCCATGAAGGTGAAATAATGTTTTATTTTAGTATGTATTTCATGTAGTTTCATTGGTGGATTTTGGATTTCCTGTATGCATTTTCATTGTATTTTGTAAAACTAACTTATTACAGGTAATATTATAAGGATAAAAGTCAAGCTCACACATTTTGGCACCCATCATGGGGCTGGACCTCGCATATACCTTTAAAAATCTTGAAAAAATAAAATTAATGCATTTGTAATGCAGATTCATGCATGTGTGAATTCTGACAGTTCTTTTGTTAGATAGGTTAGTGCATTTGCATCACAGGTTAGTGCATATGTCATGTAGGTTAGCGCTTTTGTCTGAAAATCTGCGCATTTACATCACAGGTTAGCACATATGTCATGTAGGTTAGCGCATTTGCATCACATGTTAGTGCATTTGCATTGCAGGTTAGCGCTTTTGAACATACGTTAGCGCTTTTGTAACGCAGGTTAGCGCATTTGACAATTGTTTTAGCGCATATGTTCTCTAAGATAGCGCATTTGAAACAGAGTGCAAAATTTTTAATCAAATCTTGAAATTAGGCTTGTGCAAGGGTAATATATATGGAATATAACATTTAAGTATAAGTGACATTTTCTCTTCTCTTTTCTCTTTCTTATACTTTAAGTTATATTCCATATATATTGTCAGGATGTTTGAGAGAGGTTTCAGACCTCTAGGAGTTATAATACAAAATCTAGTTTTTGGAAGATCCCCAAAATTTCAGACTTAGTCAAATTTCAGGGCATTTCAAAATCAGGAGTGAAAAATTTGTAACCACGATTTGAAATTAGGCTTGTGGAAGCCCACCTAAGGTTTTGGATTTTCACTAACTTTTTTTTGTTTAATTGTAGGTTTCTAACAATTTCTTGCATATTTGGAGGAGTTAAGTTAGGATTTAGTGATTTCTTTTCTATCTTTTTCAAAGTTGGTTAAAAAGAACTCATATTTCCTTTTGGGTAAAAGAAAACTTCATTTTTCAATTTGGTGTTCTAAAAAGTACCTCACTTGTTTTTGGGCTCTAAAAATAATCACATTTGCAAGGTAAAAATAACAACAAATCAAACATTTACTTTCTTGCAAAGTTGGGATTCACACCTCAAATTTTGGGTTCTAAAAAGAACAACAATCTTTCATTTTCTTGCAAAGGTAAAAAGCACAATCAATCTTATTTTTGCAAGTTAAAAAGAACAATCAACTTGTCCATTCTTACGGAGCAAGTTACTTTTTGCAATGATTTTCATTTTGTTGACCAAGATTTCCAATTCTTAGTTTAAAGAATCATTTACTATGTGGGGCTAAAATGAACACCATGCTTGTTGGAGCAACATCTCCAAATAGGACTTAGCCAACAAATTACTTTGAAAAGGTTAAAAAGAACGCTTGTATTCCGTGTCTCGAAAGTGGTAGGTATATGCTCTCCCTTTAATTGGGTGACCAAAAAGCCAAACCCACTCTTTTATGATTTCTTTACTTTCAAGCAATTAATCCTTTAGAGGGCCCGCCTTCCCGAGCTTCCTTGAGGGGGCCAGTGAGAGGGGGATGACCTGAAGTGGAAACGGGCTAATACCGAGTCCTTCCAATCCACTATAAATAAATCATGTTTGTGATGAAAGTCTCAAACAACATGTGCTAATAAGTTCATACCAGCACTATGTTTCCCCATAAACCCTATGGAGCGTAACCTCTATAGGCAGGGAACCTTCTGTATTTACAGAGCTGAAAGTGTCGCGTGTATGGCCACATGATTGGAAGCCTTTATTGAAAACCACTTGTACTAGTTGCCAAAATCCTTCTAGTTGTTGGCACAGGAGGTTGGACCTCTGAAGCGGCTCACACACATACGGTTCCTAGTAGAGATATAAATTTTGCCATGGGGAGTTTTCATGGAAACTGGTGCTTGGCTGCCCCGAAGAAGTGAGAGCCAAGGGTGGAGCCAGTGGGGTCAAGCATCTAAATATCCTCTTTGAATAGCGTAGCCTCGGGGGAAACCCCATGTGAGATTCAACAACTATTGTCTCAGCCTGCCATAAGATTTGTACTTGCTTGTGCATTTTGTTTATTAAACATTGTATCTTCTATGTCTGTAACATGTTCCAAATGGTCAAAAATTGAAGAAGATTATCAGCTACAAGTGAGCAAAAATCCAACAAATTGCTGAAAAAAATTGATCAAAAGGGTAATACAAAGGCTTTCCAACATTTGAAACACCAAATCAAACCAAGTGATCAAGAGTATATCATCCAACTATCTCAACGACAACAATACCTAGATAGGTATTCAAGCTAGTCAAGTCAATTTTCTATATCAAGAGACTTTATCTATATCATTTGACATACTTTGTCATAGGGGCCTATCGAACAAACCCTCTATTCGACTTAGTGAGCTTGAGTATCTAAAATGAAATATCCATCAATTCAACAAAATCAACCTATCTAAACTGAAACTTTGATCACTCATGTGACCATCCCTTGTTTCTTGAGAAAGAAGAAGCTTATTCAAAGGTAATGAGTCCTAGCCTAAATCAAGATCAAGATATCATGGCTCTCCAATCTAATCCCATTTTTTATCAAGATCCTACCAATCAAGAATCTTATGATGATCCCCTAAAATTCTGGTATTCCATCCATAATGATCCCCTTTTATCTCAAGAGAAGAGTCCCATTCAACATCCACCTCCTAAGAAAGAGCATGGTATCCCTTCCATCTCCTTCACTAATCTAATTCAAAATCAAGTGAAAAACACAAACTCAAATGATCCTACTCCAAGTCAAGATCAAGATCAAGAAAAATCTTCATCCTCCAAATCCATTTTAGGTCCTTTCGTTCCAAAGTCAAACTCTTCATCCTCTAAATCCATTTTAGGTCCTTTCATTCCAAATTCAAAATCTTCATCTTCCAAATCCATTTTAGGTCCTTTCGTTCCAAAGTCAAAATCTTCATCTTCCAAATCCATTTTAGGTCGTTTCATTCTAAATTCAAAATCTTAATCCTCCAAATCCATTTTTGGTCCTTTCATTCCAAAGTCAAAATCTTCATCCTCCAAATCCATTTTAGGTCCTTTCATTCCAAAGTCAAACTCTCTATCCCTTCCATCCATCTTGGGTCCTTACTTCCCTCCATCCACCATTCCATCACCTCAAATGATCCATAAGAAAGATCAACAAAGGAACACATCTTTGAAATTCTTTCAAACAACTATCTAAACATCTTTTCAAAACTATTCTTCCATCATTTTCTTTATCTATTTTGGGTTCTTATGTCCCAAAATTCAATTTTCCTCCATATCTTCATTACTTATTAAGTTGTGTACCAACACTCATCTTGAATACATTTCCATAACCTCACAGAAATCTTCAAACATTCTATCTATTATCCAACACATATTTTCTATCCTTCCATCCCTTTCATTCAATCCTTTGAATTAATTCATCATCTGTGAAATAGGCATTTGTGTCATTTTATCACATGCTTGCCCATGCTTGAATCTCATGTTCAGTTGCCCATGCTTGAATCTCATGTTCAGTCCTTTTCCTAGATATCTATTCATGATACACTTCAGAATCCGAGGTTATTCCTCTTCAACATTATCTTTTAGTTGGGATACACACTCAATCCAGAAAAGAACCACTTATCGTATCTTGGTACCGACACCTTTTGATTACTATATCTCATACACTTAATCAATTTCTCTAAATCATTGTGATCTCTTAGTCGAAGACATGGCTAGTGAAAAATCTAAAATCTTGCTTCAGTGCCACTGTAATTATCAGACCCATGTAAGTTTCATTACTTACAAGCCAATGCAATCAAAATAAGAAAAAAAAAAGACAATATCAAAAGATCCAAAGCATGATCAAGAAAAGAAATATCAAAAATAAGAAAAAAAATGAAATATCAAAAAGCTTGGCTATGGGAAAATGCGAGTAACTCCATCGGGGCTATTGATGCCTGGCTGGCAATGGAGCAATATTTGTGATATTACAACGATAACCTCATTGGAGCTATGGATTCTTTCTGGCAGTGAGGCTCTATCCAGGATGCTTTTGAAGTCAGGATAACTCATGTAGCTAGCCATGTTGGATTCTAAAGATTACAATGATCATATGAGCTAGAATGAACCCAATTGCACACACATGGGTAATCAAAGACTAAGTACCTTAATCCAGTTTGGGATTCTTTTTCCCTTTTGAGTCTACTTCCTAGTTTCTAGATATGTTTGGTTGAATTTATCAGAGGTTCTAAGTGTGGGTTGGGTCTCTATCTTTGAAAAGTTCAAAAATATTTATTCAGGTGGTGCTAAATACTGTGACAATCTTACATATCACCTCTTTACAAATGGAGACTTCTATACTTGGGGTCAAAGTTTCATCCACTCTATTCTTCATACCACATCTCCCATTATCCTTCCTCCAATGTCCATTACCCTATCTAAATTCATCCAGTGCTATCTAAGATCTTGCTTCATGCTAATCTATACCATCTATCCTAACTATTCATTTCTTCCATCATCTATCACTATCTATGATCTTGTTCCTATCTCCTTCCATATCCCCTTTTTCACCCTTGATCTTGATAAAAACTAAGGACAAAAACCTGATTTCATAAAAAAAAAATCTCTTGACGTGTCTCCTCATAAGCTACCTCCATCTTTCACCCATTCATCTTCAGCTCAACAATTCATCCATTCCTTGTCTTGCTATACATTGGGGAAACCAAATACATCTTTCTTCTAATCCAAAAAGCTCAAAAAAAAAAAAAATGTCCAAAAACTAAAAAAAAAAGAACAAAATGGAAAATCAAAGCATGAGCGCATGGCCCATCCATCAAATCAACAATATGAAAACTATCAAAGTCTGCAATCAAACTGAATCAATCATCGATTATCAAATCTATCAAATCAAATTGAAGCAACTTAAGCTATCAAATCATTTTTTAAAACCTATCAATCATGGTTTTCTATCAATTTCTGAGTTCAATCAAACTCTGCTAAGCTCTTGCATTAGAAACTAAATCGATTTCTTAGAGCCAATCAAATCTATCAAATCAAATTGAATCAATCATCAATTATCAAATCTATCAAATCAAATTGAAGCAACTTAAGCTATCAAATCATTTTAAAACTATCAATCATGGTTTTTTATCAATCACTGAGTTTACTCAAAACTCTGCTCAACTCTTACATCAGAAACTAAATTGGTTTCTTAGAGCTACTGAAGCTAATCAAAGCTATCTATCCAATCTATCAAATCAAGCTAATCAGAGCTACTCAAGCTAATCAAAGCGATCAAATCTAATCAATCATGCTAATCAAGCAATCTATCAAGCTAATCAAGCAATCTATCAAGAAATCAAGCTAATCAAGCAATCTATCAAGCAATCAAGCTAATCAAGCAATCTATCGAGCAATCAATCCAATCACGAAATCAATCAATCAAATCAATCTATCCAACAACATCAATCAATCGATCAATCAAATCAATCAATCAAGTCCTTATTTCATCATACATGTGCATCAAACACATTAAATCTAATCATCAAAGTGATTTTTAGCTTTTGCACTTATCAAATACTGCAATCAAACTGATCACATGTCTTGTTAATCAGTTCATCACTCGAAATCTATCAACATCAACGTGTCTTATACAGGGATAGGTACACTCGAAACCAAATAGATCGGTCTTACATGGGGTACTCACTCTTTGAAACCAGACATTCTTATCAATCATCGAACAAATAAAAATAATGACATAGATCAGTATGACTACTGGATTCTGTTCTGGGTAGTCTTATCTTTATCAATTGATGGCAGGACATGTTTCATCTCTCAAAAATCAGGAAAGACAAAAAAATTAGAAAAATAAATCAAAATGTGCAATAAAAATAAGTGGACACTTTGCGCACCTATCTTCTCCATCCTATCGCATCTATCGCTTCCATATATCCTAGCTTATCCATTTCTCTGAACCATTTAGCAAGAAAAATGCAGCTTACCAATAGTTATCAATCTTTGACATACTTGTCGTAGTCACTGTCTTAGATTTTATTAGCATCTATCAATCTGCATTTCTATTCTGTCATGGTTTGGATAGTAATCATTTCATATATCCATAATAATTTGTGTTTCCGCTGGGGGCAAAATCCTAATTCCTTTTTGCTAAGGTGATCTTTTGAATCTTTAAAAAAACCAAATCATTAAAAAAAACTTAGGAAAAACAAAAACACCTAGGGTTTTGAAATAGATAACGAGCAAACAAAGAAACGAAAATCAAGGCATTTCATCAAACAACTGAATCATGAAACTCAGAAACTGAAGAATCAATCAGCAAGCTATAAAGGATTATAAAAAAAAAATCATTCATTAAAATGATTATATCAGTTAATGACCATTAGAACATGTGAATGACATACACGATTCAGTGTTTATATCCTGATTTTATTGCTAATCATGTACTCTATGGGACTCAAGGATGTCCATGACTAGAGGAGCTATGATGGGGCATGATTATTTTCTTTGATTGCTGTCTGTGGTTTATTTTTTACTATGGTATGAACTTGTCTTAGGATATGATCAGCAAAAGATCAAGGAGGATGTTCCAAGCCATGCATGAAAAGAGATAATCCTTGTCTGTTCTGCAAGCAATACTCGGGTCAACTTGATCCATTATATCAAGTTGCTTGTATTAACTTGCTATATCAAAATCCATGTAAGAAATACTCAGGTCATCTTGAATCATTATGTCAAGTTGCTTGTATTTTCTTACAACATTTTTAAGCTCAATGATGAAATCAAGCACTATTACCCGATAGCATATGAAGAATGGCAGTATAAATTTTAGTTAGATCATTTCATTAGCTCATTATTCAGTTGCATTATAAGCATATCATTTCATTAGCAGATCAACGGTCATAAATAAAGATTGAGTATACTTGGACAAACAAAAACAATTTGCATTTAATCATTGTAGGTGTATTCATTTTTAATCATTATCCATTTCATTTTAGCTGCATTTTACCATTGCATTAATTGCATTCAATTAAGTGCATTTCATTAACCATATAAAGTATCATCATTATTATCTACATTATCATTTCATAAAGATCATTTAGTTGCATCTTTTTCACTTAGATTCATAATCATTATAAGCATAACATATAAATAAAAAACAAATCAATCATTCATGTGCAAATCCGTATAAATCATTGCATTAGTTTGCATTCAAAAAAGTGCATTTTTATACATCATATAGTTTATCATCATTATTCCATTTATCATTTAGTTGCATGCATAAAAATTTCAAAAAAAATTTCATATAGATCATTTGTATGTACATCATCGTAAGCATTAAGCAATCATTCATTTGCATTTTCATATAGATCATTTGCATTTACATCATTTAAGTAATCATTTTCATTTGCATCCAGGATAAGTAAATTCAAAAATCAAAAGCATTTATCATTTGCATCATGTAAGACAATTATCATCATATCATTATTCATCTACTCATTGCATCCATAAAATCAAAGCATATAAGCATATATAAAATCATCAAATAGAATATAAAGCATCATCATATAGAATCCATGTCTGCATATAGATCATCATAAAACAATAAAAGTCCAAGTATACAATGATATCAAATAAACAATACAAATGCTCCAAATCAAGTCACGGCTGTCCTGTACCACTACCACCTGACTCTGTCCGTCTCTGTGGCTGTGGATGAGAAGATCCTCCAGATTCCTGTCTCCCATGCTCACCACTCCTCTGAGGAGGTCCCATGACCCCACCACTGCAAGTGTCCATCAACACGGTGGTTTGATAACTACCTGCTCTCTGGCTCTCTGCAACTGCCTCCGCATATCGTCGTCGCCAGTAGGAAGTCTCCTTCCCGACCCAAAATAATGCTCTAACAGTGTCCGCTGAGAGAGTACCTGATCCAACCTGCTGAATATGATCAATAAGACCCTGAGTATCCTGTTGTCGCCTAATAGTTGTGTCTCTCTTAGTCATAAGAGTCTGTATCTATGCTCGAAGCTGATCAATCTGTGCTCTCAGACTATCAATAGTATCATGCTCTGGTATAACTACATCTGGCATATCCTACACTGGTGCAACCTGCTCTGGTAGATCCTGCTGTGAGGCATGAACCCCAATCCCCTCACCACCAACCTGTCCAACTGCTGGAATCTCAGTCCGAGTAACTCTCCAAACCCGTCGTCTAATCAGGGGAACATGATCCTCAGGATCCTCATCATCACCACCATGAGCTGCAATAACTCTAGGATCTAGCTGAATCTGTCCAAAATCAAGGCCTCTCCCGCAACCCCCATCCAATCCAGTCACCCTACCTCCTGTCAATGGAAATCCTCTAGGTGATCTCATCCCTACCCTGCCAGTATCCCTCCTAATCCATCCAACATCTCTCCCACCCATAGGACGAGGTCTCTCAATCCTGCCAGTCGGTCCAAATGGTCCTCTATGGACTCTCAATCGACGTCCTCTCCGTCCAGGTCCACCACCTCCATCCCCACCATCATCTCCACCTCTCCAAGCCTCATGAGAAGCTCTAAGCTCTCATCTACGTCTCCATCTCCTGATAACAGGATCATCTGAATCATCATCATCATCTCCTAAGCTAGGAGGAGGATCTTCTGGATCTGTAATCCGAGGAAATAGATGAGCTAATATATACTGAGCATACTCTGCAGTAACCCCAAGATCTAGAATGTGTAATCTCATATCATATGCCACTCTCAGAGTAGTAATATACTCTGCATGAGCAATCTCAAATGACAAAGATGGTCCCCAATCTCACCTATCTCTGTATCGTCGCGCATATATCGTCACACCAGTAGGCATAGGCTGAATGATACCAAACTATCTCAAAATCTGACCAATCAACTGTCGCTCAACAATGAAAGGTGTTTGACCAATAAGATATCTACTCTGCATAATAAGCGGTAATGTCTGTGCATCATCCATCCATGGCTCACAATCAACATATGGTCTCTAAGTAATGCTATCTAAAGAATCAAGCACCCAACGCCAATACTCCATCTTACCCAGCTTATGCTAAGTAAGGATACCTGCATAAAAATAAATATATGGCTGCCTCTCTCCATGAACTCTATGATGGATAGGTCATGTAATAGCAATGTGCTCACAACACCAGATCTATAATAAAGTGCATCCTGTAGATAAACTAGCACTCTCATCATACACAACCTGGTGAAGATCATGATATAAATGTGCCAACATGCAAACACCCCAAGCATATCGCGTCCGATGCTGCATCATGCTCAAAAGAACCTCACCCCATCCAATACAAAAACCTCGTGATCGTCTATCAGGACATATGAATCCTCTAATCAAACCAGCCAGAATAATAGGAAGAGTCTTGTAGTACATCACCATATCTACCCATCGGATCTCTTCTCTATCGATGCTCTCATCAGCAAACACGACTCTACAAGCCTCCGTCCCAACTCGATCCTGATAATCATACTACACTAGCTTGCCAGTCACTGGGATGTGTAGAATCCTGTAGACATCCTCAAGAGTCACACTAATCTCACCTGTCGGCAGGTGGAAAGTGTTATGCTCGCTGTGCCATCTCTCGGCTAATGCAGTCAACAGTCCTCTATTATGTGTAATCTTAGGCATAAATAATAAATGGCATAAACCATAGGCATCTATATGTCTAATCTCAGCTTGGGACAACTCTGGAACTAAATGATGTATGACCGGTAATTTCTCCCGACATTGGAGAACATCAAGTTTCTCCTATTTTTCAAGAGAAATCAATCAAATCAAACTGAAGCAATCATTATCTATCAATCAATCAAATCAAACTAAAGCAATCATTATCTATCACACAATCAAATCAAACTGAAGCAATCATTATCTATCAATCAATCAAATCAAGCTGAAGCAATCATCAATCTATCAATCAAGCTAATCAGAGCTACTCAATCATCAAATCTATCAATCAAGGTAATCAGAGCTATTCAATCATCAATTTATCAATCAAGCTAATCAGAGCTACTTAATCTAGTAATCAAAGCTATCTATCGATCTATCAATCATACAATCACTCAATCATGACTCTATTTCATCATACATGCGTATCAAACATGTTAAATCTAAACATCAAAGTGATTTTTAGCTTTTGTATCAATCAACAATCTCAAATTTAAGAAAAAGCGCTATCTTTTTTATCATATGCGCTAATTGACCATGCATATGTGCTAATTTAAGCAAAAGCACTAGCTTTTAGAGCATATGCGCTAATCGACCATGCATATGCGCTTCTTTATGCATTTGCGCTATCCTATTGAACATAAGTGCTAACAAACAAAACATAAGCGCTATTCTAAGTGTTTGCGCTAACATTCTATGCAAATATGCTAACATATAGAGGATATGTGCAAAACAATTTATTTGCGCTAAACAAAATTGCATATGTGCTAAACCAAATTGCAAAAGCGCTAATCTAAAATCGAAAAAATAAAAAATTTCAAAAATTAAAAAAAAAAGCACCTAAAACATGAAATTTTGAACGAAAACTTGAAAACAAAGCTCGAGATAAGATACATACCGGATAACCATACTCGGCTGGCCATTGATATCGCCAAACTCACTCAAATCGATGACACTCCACTGGAATCACCATTTTGCCACCTCAACAAGAATATTCTCTCCAAAAGCTGACAAGGATAATAATGAAGTTAAAATTAGCCTTGGTTAATTTTATATTTACTATTTGAAGAGTAATTAATTTCAAAAATGGGGCAATTTAATTTTTTTTTAACAAATGAATTTAATTGACTGAAGTTTTGTCACATTATCACAAGATTAATCATTCAAACTAAAATTTTCGACAATTTCACGATCAATCTCTTGAGGGGGCACACAAATCAAGATTTTCAATCTCTATTAGGCGCATTATCAAGACTTGATTTAATCTCTGAAACAATGTTATCTCGACATCATTTCAAAGAGGGGCAAAATGTATACACCTAAAATTGGCTATGAGCAATTAAATAAATATTTTATATTTATTTAATAATTATTCTTCTATTAAATAGTTAATTTGAAAAGATTAATTTATTAATTCATTCTCATGTCTTTCTATTAATTAATATTTTATTAATTATTTCATCTATCTTATTCCTCTAATTAATTAAATATCTAATATTTAATTATTCCTTCTAACCAAGTTAATTAAATATCTAATATTTAATTATCTCCTCCAAACAATTAAATATCCAATATTTAATGGTTATTCTCCTATCCTATAGTCTCAAATATTAAATAATTCTTAAATTATTTAATCCCTTTTCCAACTCACCCTCCATCTCCACTTCATCTTCCCTTTGCCAACTCACCCATCATGTGGCTAAGGAAATTAATATTTCTTAAATATTAATTCATGATTTATCTCCAACTTCCAAATTCAATGAAAATTGTGTACGTACACATATTTTATAACCATTTCCTATATTCTCTCCAACACCCCTACATCTTAGGAAAGACTTGAGTCCACTTGTTCTATCATGCCTAAATCTTCTCTAACTATCCCTAGATTCTCTCAGTCAGCAACCCAGTCAAGGTGAGATGAGTGACACTTGTCTTCTCCTTCCCCCTTTCTCTCAACCTTCACCTTTGCTCAGAGCCATCCAAAATTGTAGATCTGATCATGACCGTTGATCTGAGCCACATCATCTTATCCTCTCAAAGTCTATAAAATCAAGAGCTTCAGTTGAGAGAGAGTTAGACTTCAAGAGACTTCAAGTGCATTTTGCAAGCTAATCATATGCATCCATGAGTTTTTGAAGCAAATAGCAATAGCAATTATCATATAGCATTTTAGCATAATCATTTTAGCATAATCATGTAGCTTTGCATATCATACTATCAGTTAACTACAAGTTATTAGTCCATTCTTCATATGCCATCTTGGAAGCCAACAGTGCATTGTCTGAGAGCACACCATCTGCAACTAGGAACAGTGGAGTTAGGACACAATGAGACATAAGCCATGAAGGTAAAATAATGTTTTATTTTAGTATGTATTTCATGTAGTTTCATTGGTGGATTTTGGATTTCCTGTATGCATTTCCATTGTATTTTGTAAAACTAACTTATTACAGGTAATATTCTAAGGATGAAATTCAAGCTCACACAATTAGTCTTACCATTCAATGATATTATTCCTTTGCCTTTGATGCTACATGCCTTGTTGTCTCCAAATCTGACCAATCCACCATCAAATTCTTGCAATGATAAAAAATTTCTCTTATCACCAGTCATGTGATGCAAACATCTACTATCTATGACCCATTCATCCTTCCCTTCAATTTTTGCAGCTAAAGCCTTTTCTTCAGTATGAGTTGTTTCAATGACAGATTCCAAAGAATCATCCTTAATAGCAATAAAGACCCAATCTTTGCCAGATGTGGCACCATTACCGGATCCACTCACAAGTTCATCATCATCATCATCATCATCAGAAATACCCAAATCATCATCACCAACATAATAACATGATTTATCCTTATTCCTTTTGAATCTAGGTCTGCTCTGATATTTAGGATTAGGCTTATAACTCTTCAAAAATCTTTCATATTCCTAGCAGCTCTTTCAGGGCATCTAGAAGAAAATGACCAATCTTATTGCATGAAAAACATTTAAAAGGGACTTTTCCTTCATACTTACTTCCATCTGATCCTTTAGGAATTCTTCTAGCAATCAAGGCTTCCAGCTCTTCAAGTTCTCTTTCTTCTCTCTCAATTTCCTCCATATTCTTAGCATACATCTCCTTCCAATCTATCTTCTTCTTACTGGATGCAAATGCTTTAAATGCAGTCTCAGTTTTAGCAACACTCTGATCTCCAAGTTCTTTAAGTTCAAAAGCAATCAATTTCCCAAGTAATGTATCTTTGGTCACGGGGGTACTTGACATTGTCTGGAGTTCATTGATAGTAGTAGCCTTCATCTTATAAGCCAGAGGTAGAACCCTCAAAACTTTTGACACTATCTCATCCTCATTAACCGATCCATCACAACATTTGATACCCATGACAATCTCATTGACTCTATCCATGAAAGAACTTATCTTCTCATCTTCTTCAATCTTCAAAGTTTCATATCTTACCCGAAAACCTTCAATTTTTGCGATTTTCACAACCTGGTCACCTTCATAAAGAGCTTCAAGCTTGGTCCAGATCAACTTAGCATTCTCCAACTCTATGTCATTCAATAGCTTTTCATCAGATGGGGGGCTTAATAATGCTTCTTTTTCTCTCACATCATTTTCAGCTCACTTCTATTCATCAGCAGGTGTCGATATTCCAGAATTAGGATCATGAGGTATATACCCTTTCTCCACTATCTCCCAAACTTCAGCTCCAAGACATCTGAAATGAATCTTCATTCTCTCCTTCCATATTTTGTAATTAGTACCATCAAATCTAGGACTCTCCTTCTGGTAAGGATTGAATGTGGAACTTGATGTAGTTGCCATTGGATCTCCTCAAGTGGTTAAGCTTCTACAGAGAGGACCTCACTCTGATACCAATTGTTCGAATGATCTGATACTGACAGTAAAATAAGAGGGGGGGTGAATCAGTTTACTCACAAGTATAATAATTAATTGAATTATAAACCTTATACCGGAGCACAACAAAATAAAAGATATATCATGAAAGCACAACACACATAACACCAAGATTTTGATGTGGAAAGCCCTGAAACAGAAAAACCACGGTGGGAAACCCTACCCACAATCTGATGAATACTCTACATTAATATTATGAATAGTTATAATGGGGTCCGCACTTGTAGAAAGGCCAATAGCCTATAGCACATTGCTCATCACAAAGGGAAGTCTCACTAACTTACATAAACATCGGACTACAATCCAGAAAGAATGAACTGTGAAAGTAGCATATACTAATGCTTGATACAGTTTCGATTAAGCACTTATGTCTGCTCTGCAATACAAAAACTTTCCAACCTTCACTTGAATGATATGAATTTATTCACACATAATCCTTCCTCTAATAATGTAGACATAACTATCCATCCCATTGATATCCATGTTAAATGAATAAGACACCTATAAATAAAGATCATCAACCTTATTGACAAGGTCAGCTAAACCCTAAACCCATAAACCCATAATTACAAAAATTACATCACACGATACCACCAAACCAATATTATGATTTATATTACATAGCATGGACCTAAATCAAGTAACCAAACAATTATATCCACTGGAGATTTTGCTAAGACCAAAATCCAACATGCTTTACCAACCAGTAGAAACCCCTAGTGAAGTAACAAAAAGTTTAACTGGATCCAAATAGGACCATCATAACAACACACCATCCAATGCAAAGTCACCAAATACTCGGAAAATGATCAACAAACACCTTCAACAAGATAAAAACTGATTCCATAAGCCAAACCCAAACACCACTGACCAAGTCACCAAATAATGCATACTGGTCAAGCTAACCGGGATAGTAGAGGCAAGTCGGTAAAGCGAGAAACTAGCCGATACCGGTAAATACCAAAAGCAATAACAACCAAAGCACCAAATCATGAACCAACAGAATATAGAAAGCATGTAACCAACTAGAATAAGCATCCAAAACCGAATCCAGAGATCTGATCATACCGGATCAAAATCGCAACCAAAACCAAGAAGATCACCAAGACTAACCGAGATAGATCCAACCAGGATAGTCTCCAATTGGGATACATTATTGACATCAATGACAATACTTAACCAAATCCAGCATATTTCTAACATGAACATGGATCGAGAAGCTCAGACGGAGGAGGCATGGGTGGGATGGGACTATATCAAAGACTACCTAAGCAGCAAAGAGAAAATGGCAGACATGCTAGGGCTAGACAAGCCAAAGAAATCAAAGAATGGTATTTTCAAGAAAGAGGACTATCGGTTAAGCCGTAAGTAGTGAATTAAATTTCCAAAGAGTTTTTGTTCTTCCTTGCATAATGCGTAGTTGTATTATCAAAAATTTATAAATTGTATAAAATACTGGTAGCTAAATGTGTGATGTAGGTGTGTTAATATGTATAGAGCCTAGTATGGTGGTGGTCGAATTTTGTATCGTTTTATGTCTATTGGGGTTTGAAGATTCAAAAACTGTGAATTGTTTGTAGATATTTTGATGACATTAATATAAATATACTATTTACCGATATATATATATATATATATTAATTCAATACTATTTTGTAATAATTTACTTATTAATTTAATATTAATTTGTAATAATAGAAATAATATATATTCATTTTTGGTAAAGATAAATGGGTTTTACATGGACCCGAAACCAAAAGTTTTACAACTGGCCATCAACCAAACAGACATGAACCAACATCAAAATAGGGGAGCACCCCCGAATAGTCACGAAAATAAAAGAGATGTAGACAAACAAGACAAAATAAAAGAAAGGCTCTCAATTAAGAGAGAGCACCAGATCCTTGTTCTTCTGGATGGAAATCTTGTTGATTTCCTCCAGCTCCTCCATAATGAATCTGGAGGTACCCTTGTTGCTGCTCCTGCTTCTGGTTCTGGAACTAGGACCAGTGGTCTCCAGCAGCCATATCTTCCCCTCCAATATCTTTCATCGGTTCACTGTGGTAGGATCTGTAATCAACAACCATGGCATTGATCTTTTCAAGCCCCTCTATATTGTTGTTCATGGCTTCTTTGCTTATGTCAACCAGTTTCTTGAGATTTTTCTTAATCTCCACCATACTGTTCCACCTTTTCAATTCTTTGTTCGTGATTGTATTTCATCACCTTGACATCTTGGGAGAGATTTTGGGTCATAATCATTAGTTTCTCATATTTGCTTGGCTCAGGGGAAGTAGTGAAGATATCAATAATCTCTTTAGCTCCCACTTTGAGGGTATCAATTTCGCACTCCACCCACTTCCAGCAGCTCTCCTGGCTTCTGGTAGCTTCCATAACTAGGTTCATTAGGTTGCCAATCCTTTGTATCCCACTGTTTTCTTCTTTGGCCATGGTCCCCTATTTTTCTTTCAGGACGTTGATAGGGATGTCCAATTTAATTCCCTGATCTGAAATCTTTGGACCATGGTCCTTAGCTGCTAGCTTCTTCTTTTTAGAGAGGGGCTTGGCCTTAGAGATCAGTTTGTTGCTGGTTTTGTATTTGTTGGCCACCCATCTAAGAGGATTCTTGCTGCTAAACATCCCAGGGGTGACCATCATCTCCCCTTCATCCACAATTTTATATTCAGGGTCATCAAGAGGAACCCCACTTTCTTCCAAATCCATTTCTAAGTCAGAGACATCCTGGATATCAATCTGTTGGCCAATCTTAGTTAGAGGGGGCACAACTTCAATGGATTTAGTGTAATCCATGATGAGCACAATAAGTCCCTCGTGGAGAACAGGGTTGTTTGGATTCTCCAAATGTTTTTCCAAGCTATTTTCAAGAGAGGAGGCTAGATAGAAAGGAACAAAAATGATTTTACCCTGCCTAAAGTGATTTAAAATGGTAAAATGATAGGAAAAGATGCTAGAATATCTACCATCGCACATAATATACCTCATGATGAACTTGGCTATGTCAGCCGAAGGAGCCATTATGCCATAAGATCTTTCCTGTTGTAGGTGCCATCAACCATCTTGGTAACTCTAGAGCGCTCCTTGTCTTTGTCAAAGAAAATCATCTAGTCCTCCTCCCCAATTTTCTTGTCCCTATAGAATCTTCTGCCAATCATCACCATACCAGTGACCATCACCACTAGGGTTTCATCAATCTGATACTTGGTGCCATAATCCCCGAGGCTCCCTCTTTTCCATCCGTTGACAAAGGCCTCTGTGAGCAGAGGAGAAGGGCCATGAATTCGATCCAAGAAGGGTCAGTTCCCCCATCAATGACTTCCTGCCACAAATCCTTGTTTTTCTTCAATTTCTCGTAAGTAGAAGGCTCTTGCTTGTTCTTGTCCCCACCCATTATGATCCTGGTTGCCGAATAGCAAAAAATGGGCCACACCAGAGAAGGCACCAACCAGACATAGGAAATGAGCCACACCAGAAGAGTCTCCAAACAGTAGCAAAAATGGGCCACATAATAAGACAAAAAGTCCAGTCACCAGGGAAGTTTCTAAATCTTCGGTTAGGGAAAACCAAAAAGAGTCATTTCCCCATCAACTCAATCAAATCATGATGAAAGATCATTGATTAGTGCAGTAATCATCACAGGCTAGTGTTGGTATTTTGGTATGGTTTTGTCATTGATGTCAACACCTGCTAAATTCACCTACTTTGGAGATCCAGCAACATTCACCGGCAATCATTAAATTATTCAAACAGTCACCGGTATATGGTCAACCGACAGGATATAATGTTCACCGGTACCTGCTATGACATGGAAGTCACTTGGTAATGTCGAAGACATAATGTGGACACTTTACTTTGAAGTAATAATCATTGGTATATTCTTATTTTCATATTTGCTTTTACCGGCAAATAGGTCCAGGTTATCTAGGGTTACACTGACAGGTTTATCTTTTCCAGATCAGCATGGCACGCTATGGAGATGATTTATTATTGTTGTAAATGCATTAAGCCGACATGTTCAATTGGTTATTGCATCGGATATTGTATTATTTGTAAAATGTTTTTATTGTAATATCTTGTAGAGCTGACCTACTAAAATTGGTCTTAGGGTATGGTATAAATATAAGATCTTATTTGTAAGATCAAGTGTGGAATGCCAAAAAAAATTTAAGGAAGGATATATGCGAGATCAAGCAGAGATATACATGAAGACATCATTTGAAGGTGAAGCTAGGTTTTTGTTGAAGCATATTAGCATTACACTAGTACTGAATCCAGCATATGAAGATGCTATTTTGTGCAGTACATTCTCATTGGATTTAACCATCCAACTGTAGTCAGTGTGACTCCCATCTGTAATTGAGCAGTGAGCTCTAGGCTGTTGGCCTTTTTGCATGTGCAGACCCCTCTTTGTACACTTACTATCTGCAGTAGTATCATCTGATTGTGGGTAAGGTTTCCCACCGTGGTTTTTCCCCTTACAGGGTTTCCACGTACAAATATTTGTGTCATGTGTTGTGGATGACTTTATGTTTATGTTTCATGCATTAATTCTCACCGGTATAGCAATTTTCTGTTAACACTATTTACCGGCATACTTAACTATCTTACCGGTACTAAGCATTAAGTTGGTTAATAAGATTTTGGTTTGAATTTATTAGACAACTGATTCACCCCCCCCCTCTCAATTGTCACTGGGAGCTACAGCCAGCTCGCACAGATTTTTGGGGAATGCATCCCTGCTACTCCACCATTTAGTTGCCATGTATCCCACCGCCAGATTGGCTAGTAGATCCACCACCTTGTTGCCTTCCTGGTAAATGTACGAGATTGTGAAATCTGCTAGCTCATTTATTATATCTCGACAATCCTTGATTAGGTTAGCTATCATCTAGCTAGCATCCGTGCATCCACTCAGACAATTGACAGTGTTTAGCGAGTCAAACTCCAACTAGACTTTAGTAAAGCCTTCTCTTTTAGCCATGTGTAACCCAATGTGGGTAGTGTTGGCTTCCGCACAGTGGTTAGACTGGGTGCCCAGAGGGAGCACCACCACAAAAACCAACAAACCAAAATGATTCCTAGCCATAGATAGGAATCATTCGTTAATAT
This sequence comes from Cryptomeria japonica, assembly GCF_030272615.1. Classification (NCBI taxonomy): domain Eukaryota; kingdom Viridiplantae; phylum Streptophyta; class Pinopsida; order Cupressales; family Cupressaceae; genus Cryptomeria; species Cryptomeria japonica. Next base: position 467,661,348 of record NC_081407.1, read on the forward strand.
AATTAATTTTATGAATAATGAATAGATAGAATAGAACAATACAAATTAAATTAAACTTCATGGTTGTTGGAAAAAAATCAAAGTTAATTCAATTTAGAATGTATGAACTTTAGGATGACTTGACCTTACAATGTATGGTCACAAATTTTTATGCTAAACTAAATCAAGGAAGGTACAATTATAATGATAATGATGACATCTAGTGTAATTTAAGATTCCCAAAGGTGACTCTCTCTCTCTCTCTCTCTCTCTCTCTCTCTCTCTCTCTCTCTCTCTCTCTCTAGACATGTCTAACTCTCTTATCAATCCATAACTCTCCCTCTTTAACTATTCCAAACATGACTTGAGCCTATTGGTGATGGAGTCCAATTAACTTCTTGATTCAAAGGTTTTCTATCACTTATGTCTCATTCCCTATAAATGAATGCACAATTTATTTAAATCTATCACTTTCTTCATTGGGACCATTGTTGCATAAACAAAATTACTTTCTAAATGACCTACCAACTGGCCTCGTGTACTACACATGTATGCTAAAAAGGATAAAAAATAATTTGTGATTAACCCCTCATACCTCTTCAGCGCACCCATTGCATACCAAGGTGAAATTGCTAGTTATGTATATGGGTACCTCATCAACCTTCATTTATTGTGACACGTTTTATCACCAACCTAAGCTACAATTAGGTGGTTATTAGTGTATATTTTTTATTTTTCAAGTGGGTATATGTTTTCCTAGTATCTAGGTTTTTCCTACACATTTTATTTAAGCTTTCTTAGGTTATTAAAGTGGGTATTGGTGTGAGTAATGTGAGGTTTTTACATCTCCCTCAAATTTATATGTATTATTCTAAGACACTTTTGGTGTAATCTCCCTATTGGTTGTACTTTCTACCTCCCCCTCTCACCTAGTCTATATATACTCCCTTCTAGCTTATTTTAGATCACTTTTACATTTTGTAGCTACTAACCTTGTCTTGTTCTTCATGACTTTACCTTTTGAATTGTATTTATTATTTACACCCATTTGTAGACAATATGTTTCTTATGTTGGAATATACAAAATAAATGATAACTGAAGATCTTGTGTTAGAAATAAAAACTATTAAACTATAAATATAGATGATTAAAGAAATCATAATAGCATTACAGAGTTAGTCTCTAAGAGAGTAATGTAAATTCTAAAGAAATACAATTCAAAAGATAAATTTTAGAAGAACAAGACAAGATTAGTAGCTAAGGGCTATTCTAAAGTAGAGGGAATCAATTTTGTTGAGATCTTCTCTTTTATTATGAAGTCCGTATATATTGAAATCTTGTTTTTATTATAAAAGTAGAAAAATAAGGGTGTTGACCCTATATCAAATTCTTGTTATCTATTGTTGTTGTTACACTTTACCTTGAAATTGAACATATAGAAGTGATGGCAACTTTTCTACATGGGTTGGTGTGTCTCGGGGCAGGGGTATTTCAACCCTTGCTGCGAAGTCCATAGCCTCCAAGGCCATATCAACTTTTTTGTTTGAGATGGTTGTTGGTGCTGATTTTGTGGCTTGGAGTCGGAGGAGGATCTGGGATCCAAGTGGCTTCTATGTTGGAAGGCCTTTCTCTCTACTTTCAGAAGCCTGGTGTGCTCTTGTGGGCTTGGGGTTTTTTGGTTTTGGAATATTTTTTTGCTCGGATTGTGTGCTCTTCTTGTTCTATTACATGGATCTTCCTTCCTACCCCTTCCCTTCTATCTCTACTCCTTGGATCTATGGTGGAGGATTTTTCTGTGTCGGTTGTGCCTTGTCTATCTCCAGCCCAAGCTGACAGTTCTTTTTTTGGGGAGACTCCCTGTTATGGGAGTTTTAGTGTTTGTGGATTCCAGATATGACGATGGTCCTCTTGAAGTGTGGAGGTGCTTTCTTGTTCCCATGTGGCTCACTCTTTGTTTGGGTTGCATCTTTCAGTTTCTCACAACCTACCCTATTGAGGTGAGTCATTCTCTTGTAGAGGGGAAGATTTGTTGGCTAGTTGTTGTTAGATGGAGCTCTCTGGTAGTTGGTTGGTTGTTCAATTCTCTCTCCACACCTTTGTGCTTTTCTCCTACATAGGCAGAGAGGTGTGAGGTGCCCACCTTCTCATAGATAAATCGATGCTGGTATCTCGTTCAACTTATGCTTCTTCTCTAATCTATCCACCATTGCCGATATATTGGTAGCTGACACTGTCAACATAGCCACACTATTCTCCATGATCTTCTTGAGAGTAGTCTCATTTTTTTTGCATTTTTCAAGCTAATCTCCCCAAACTTTTCATCATATCTATTCTTAAAAATATCAATATCCTCACCATTTTTTTGAAGGCACTCCAACATCATTATTTTTTCATCTTCTTTCCATGTGGCACACTCATTTCTCTATGAAGCACATCCTTTCCCCTTGTCCTTTATTCTCACCTGACCCTCTTTCTCCACAACCCCTTCAACCCTTTCCAGCTTAGCTAAGGTAGTTCTTTTCTTGAGATGTAGAGTCTTAATATCATGGAACACCCAACGTTGGAAGCGATACATATCAACCAAGGCACTTCTTGCAGTTCCCAAAATATCGAGCATCATTTCAGGCTTGTCATGTAAGTCATGGGAGTCCAAGTCCATCGGTTCCGATTCCTGGTTTTCAAAAAATTTAGGAGGCTGCTCACCCCCAATTTTAGAATCAGATAAAATTAACCTCTTACCCTTCCCCTTGGGCTTCACTTTGTAACTAGAGATTTCCTCCGTCGACAAGACATCATTGTTCTTCTTGGGGATTCTGACCCTCTTCTTAGGGGGGGTAGTGGCGACGGCCTTAACCTCATACTCGGAGTCATCAAGAACCATCACTAGGGTTGTAATCCTCATCTTTATCTTCCAAACTAGGTTTCACCCTGTTAACCCTACCTTCAAAGTTCTCATAAATTAAAAGGATTAATCCCTAGTGAGCCAAAGGGCTCGACTTAGGGTTCTTAATGTGGCCAGCTAGACAATCATTAAGGGAAGAAACCAAATAATAAGGAAAGGAAACCTTATTCTCATATATAAAATGATTGAGAAACACAAAATTGTAGATATAAAATTTAGTAAACCTCCCATTAACCATAACAAATTCCATTATCACTTTCAGCATTTCACGCCAGAAGCTTTTTACCTGGAGAAGACAAAAATGGAGAGATTACTGGTATATGGAGATGATGATGATATAGTTGTAAGTTGTTTGATGACTTTATTTATGTTTTCATTGATTGCAACCATGTTTTTTGAGTCATATAAGTCATCTAGGCCTACCGGTAAATCCTAATCGATAGAGGAATGTGTTAGACAACAAAACTGCTAAGTTGCAGTGAACCAGTAAGCAGGAATAGTGCAATGATCAAGATACCGGTATGGATGATTGGTGAGGAGTTAGATGTTGCAGGTTTACAGGAGTGTTGAAGAAAGGAACATGTATCTATGTTCCACACCGCATCAGCAAATTTAGTGTATTGAGTGAGTTATGATTTACTATCATAAACTCTATGAAGAAGAATGTATACCAATAATAGATCTTTAACCCATAATGACTATGACAGAATTGGTGATCATATATTGTGATAATACAAGTGCAATAAGTACTTCAAAGAACCTGATATTGCATGTTATAATAAAGCATATTGAACTGAAGTATCATTTTCGAAGAGAGAGAGAGTGCAAGAAAAGATAGTCAAGATGGAGAATGTGTCAAGGAGTAGTTGGCAGACATATTCACTAAGCCATTACCTAAGGCTACCTTTGAATTGTTGGGATTTGAGAACACTGAGAGGGAGGGTGAATTAGTGTTCTGCCAGAATCTAAAATCTTTAACTTTCTAAACCATGCAGGTATGTACCTGTAAACAAATAGGCATATAACAAGAAGCAAATAAACCATCCACATAAATGAACACCATAATACACATAATTTATACGTAGAAAACCTCAATGAGGAAAAACCACGGTGGGATTTATGACCCATAATAATAGTTCACTCACCATATGAAAAGATATTACATATAATAGGGGCCCGCACTTGCAAGAAGGCACACTGCCTAGAGCATACTGCTCATCACTAAAGAGCCTCACTGACTACAAGCTTTCTGCCAAAGTAAATTATTGAAAACAAACTCAAGAGTGCATCTGCTATGCTAGATAGAGTTCCAGTTCTGGTTTTTCTCTGTACCCTGGTTTTGATCTGTACCGGTTCACAAACTTGAACTATTACCGGTATTACTTCTCCTCCAAGAGTGCTTTCCAATCTATCTATAGATCATTGCATGATATAATGTTCGCATACAAAAATGATCTCCATACATATATTTTGCATCATACAGTTCTATTATATTCTCCTATATCCACACATCATCATATCATATATTAAATTGAACTAGCAGACTAACTTATATACCTATTACACATGATATGCCTTATGTCGGCTTGCAATGCTTTTACAAAAGATATTCAATGTCAACCTCGATAATAATTATAAAATGATTTACTAAATAAATCTTCCTTGATGCCGGCTTCCTTGAAGTATTGATGCCGGTGTCGGTGCCAGTGTAGGCCTGAATGCTTCCAATGCCAATATCTACCACTATATGCCTCCAAGTGTCGGTTTGTGACTTCCATCATATCTTGTTTCCATCAATGACAACAAAATTAATCCAATGAGTGTCAATTGCCAACAATCTCCCCCTTTGGCATTGATGGCAACACTCATGTGAAAAATGGATTCCCTGTGTGCTCCCCCTAAGCAATACACTCCATATACTCCATCTTATAATATTTTATTTGACATTTTTCACATATGTACATACTCCCCCTTTGACATTAATGCCAAAGATCGGTGAAAGAATAAAAGAATGAAAGAATACTATTAGTGTCACTTGAGCTTAGTCATCTTAAGGATTATGGGTATGCCTTTTGTACCAAATGAAGATACGTGTCCTAGCCTGATTTGAAAGTATCAAATACCAATGAAAGTCCATTGAGTAAGTAGGAAAGTCATTCCTTCTCCTAGGTATCTACCGGTGTGGTTTTTGCTAGCATATCCATGCATTCTTTCTTGTGAACACCCAATGAATCAAATCTAGGGCTTACCAATCCTCTTAAATTTATTGCTCTCCTTATTTTTTTATCTTTCTCCTTCTTAAAAGAAAAAAATTGGTTCTCCAAGGACAAAATTTGTCCATCAACAGATGTAGTTAGTGCAGTCAGTCCATCAAAAGAGTTAGCAATATTAGCCATTTTGTCATATAACTCTTTCAATCTGCTATCTACATTAGCTGTAAGATTTCCCAGATTACCACATACTTTGTAGATATTAGTACATTGTTTTAAAGAAATTTCAATGGGAATAAGCTTGTCTTATATTTTCTTCTTCCCAGTTTCTATGAGTTGATCAAAAGCCTCTCTTTTTGCTGCAAAGAAACTGTCCAAAGCCTGTCGGTCTGCAATCTGTCTCAAGGATTGAAAATTATTTGATATGTCCTCTGTTAAAGTCTTGAACTTACCTGAAGGGCTTGCTCCATCCTCAATCTGACAATCAGGCATTATTCTATGTAGTACAAAGACCAATTGATCAATTAACCCTTTGTCTATAGTTCCTTCCTTTAGCAATTTCTGAGTGGCCATCATCATTTATTTTGTTGGACTTAACTTGGAGATTGATTTCTTCTTGACCTGATAAGTTTCAATTGCCAAAACTCTTGTCGGGGAATCAATTTTACCTGTCAGTATGGACTCAGTTGATTTTACCTTGTCCATCTCAACCTCTATTACACCAGTGGCTTCGCCACTTGGTGCAGTATCGATTATTGTCAGTGGAGTATCATCCATAGTTTTTCCAGTGCCCTGTACATTCTCTTGCTGAAAATTGGTCTGTGCTGGTACATACTATACACTCTCTTTAACTGTTGATTGTGGTTGTGCCAAAACTGGAGTTGAATTGCCCAAAATACCCTTTCCTTTTGATTTGTCAGGAATGGTGGGGGATGTTGCCTTTGCAAATTCTTCTTGAGATGTGAGAAAGTCTAGGTTTTTCAGAAAGAATTTTGTCCATCCCTTACTTGTCTCATTTTTCACCTCATTTACTCTTCCCATCATAAGGCTTATCTGCCAATTTTTACTACTGAAAATTGATTAGCAGTATCTATACATATTTTCATCTCTTCATTATTTATAGTACCACATTGTTCCAAAAGTGCAAATTCCTTGATTTCCCTATCCCTTGTGATAGCATTAAGTCTTCTAGCCTCAAGTTTATTATACAGGGATAAAGGTATTTCCTTCAAAATTTCAACTAAGGCTTTCTTATAGATGTCTATATACAATAAAATAGCCTCTTCTAACTCAATTTTCTCATTTTCTTCAAAATCTTCATAATACTTTGATATATTCTTTAATATTCCATCTTTTGTAACTTCATTAATAATTTTAGCACAGGTCAGTGTTGTCTTACCAGTTTCATTATCATCACCCTTCTTTTTGCTTGTGGTTGTCGATGTGACTGGTTTCCTCTTCTGCATAGGCTTCCTTACCGGTGGCGGAGGTGCAGTAGGTTGAGCTACCTTTCTGACAAGTCTCCTCCTAGGTTCTTCCTTTTGTTTCTCTACCGGTGGTTTTACCACATTCTTTCTTTGTACTCTTCTGAAAGCCAAAGGTTCATTATCCTTAGGATCAAAATCAGAAGTGATAGGGGAAATGTGGACTCGTGGCTTCTTCACTTCTTCAGTAGCAACCTCTGCCAGTTTAGCAGCTTGTTTTGATTTGGAGCCCAGCTGAGTGTCTATCTTATGCAACACATCTTGTACATATGCAGACATCTTTTCTATTTTCTTTTCTCTTCTCTTCCTGTTAAAACTTGTTTTTACTTCAAGAGCCTTCTCTCCTACTATACCAAAGTGTTCTTTCTTATCATCTAATGGGGCATCTAACAAAATCTTTGCAAAAAGCTCAAAAATGCTATCATCTACCTCATATCCAAGCTTAGTAATCCATATTTTCCTGGGTTCGATTTCTTCTGTGAGAGTTTCATCAATTTTCACCATGAAACTTATGTCAGTGGAATACTTCTCCACAATTTTCTTTGAAATTCTCTCCCTTTTCCTCATGTTTTCTTGAAAAGTCTTAAAATACCCCAAAAGTTTCTCATCTTTGTCAATACCAAGACCGATGATAGCTATCTTGATTTGCATACCTACCGGTATGTCATGAGCCCATTGCTTCTTTCCTAAACTGGGTAGCTCATTCTGAAAGTAAAGCATTAAACAAACAATTAAGTTTACATATCTGAAAATGCCTTTCTTGGTTCCTTTGATCTTAGTAAGGTTTAGCATTAATTCACTCCTCATCCATTCACATAAGTCATACTTCACAGTATTCCTTAGCATCTGATATGCAACATGAATTCATGAACTTGCAACAAAATTCAATTGGTTGGATTGAGTTACCTTATATCCTATGATCATGCTTGCAAATTTATGTCCGTGTCGGTTATTGTGCTTATCCTCATTGATCTGCTATCGGATGTAGCACCAGTGAGTTTTTCGACCTCTGTGTTGGAAATTTTCTTACCAGGTTCTTGTCTGACCCTGGGTAAGCCGGTGATAGCTTGAATTGCCTCCTTTGTGATCATGTAGGGTCTATCTAACCAAATGAATTCATTGTGAACCCTCTCAGAACATATCCGATCACCTCATCCTTTAATTCTGGTATGCACAGAATACCCGTTAACCCTAGATCCTCAATTGCCTTGAATTATGGTTTGATCATTCTGGTGTCTCCAAGTATCACTGATTGATACATGATTTTGATGTCTTTGGTTCCCAAATCCTCATGAGTGTAGTGAATGTATGCTCTCACATATTCAACATACATTACTCCTTCAGGAACCCTAGAAAATGCTCTCGCAGAGTCTTCCTTCTTGGCAATTTCGGGAACCTCCTTAAAGACTGGCCTTAACCTATCCTTGACTTCGACAATGGTGGGATTTGTAATAAAAGTAGGAGCTGATGATCTAGATGCCATGTCAGAAAATACCTGAAAGTGAATGCCTATGAATGATTGAGTGCTTCAGATAATTGCTTGAAATCCTCTCTCAATGCTTTGCTCGCCCTTAATTCTCCTTAACTTCGCTTTGAATTCTTGAATGCTCGGTGAGTGAAAATTAATTCACTTACCCTCTTTTATCAACAAATAAAAACCCTAACTTTTTGTAATTAATGCTTCACCAACAACCCTATGGATTCCGGTTTCACAGTTATGTGTCAGGGATACCTTTATCGATGATGAACACATTTCTCCAAATCTATTTCCAGATCTCCTTAGATCTCTTCCAAGGTAATATGCAAAATTTAGCAGTGACTTTGCCAACCCCTAAGGCTTATGCCTCAGTTACCGGTGGAATTTCCTATCGGTGGAGGAATACCCTATTCTACCAGTGGATTTTCTGGTATAGATCCATCTCCACTTTGTTCTTCATATTTTCTAACCCATCTCTTGGTGTGATCTTGTTGTATTTCATCTACCTTCTTCTTTCCTTTCTCATTATTAACCGGTTGAGTCTTTCTTCTACAATACTTAGCAATATGACCTATTTTTTTGCATGCATAACATGTAACATTGTTCTTCTTAATTTCTTTGACATATCCGGTATTATTATGTCTTGACCTACAATGATTAGCAAAATGTCCAAACTTTCCACATGCATGACATTTAACATTCATTCTACAATCTTTTGATCTATGACCATACTTCTTGCAGTTTGTGCATTGACCAGGAATAGAATTGTAGTTTTGATTTACCTTATTTCTACATTGTTTAGCCATATGACCAAATTTATTGCAAACAAAACATATACCATTGAATTTATAAGCATTAGATTGCCTTACCGGTTTCCTCTGTTCTGATGAGTTCTACATACTGGTTGTTTGATCTTTATTTGCAGTACTGGAGCTTTCACCTTGTACAAATCCAAGTCCTCTAGAATCATCAATCAGTCTTTGTCTTTTCAGTAAGTCATCCAACTGTGCAACATTGATCCTAAACTTTTCTTTATACTCACTTGCAGCAATCAGAGCATCTCTCAGAGTAGTTACTTGTCTTTCAAGTTCTTGTTCATTATTTTGGGAGTGTGCCAAATCATTCCTCAATAGATTATTCTCATGAGTCAATCTTCCACATTCATCAAACTTGTTCTTCAGAGAAAAAACAAGATGATCTTCCTTCTTCTTTCTGTCCTCAATATCTTTTGATAACCTCATGGTCAGATCTTGCATTTCATTCTTCATGAGCATGTTTGCTTGACTTAGTTTCTGACATTGTTCCTTAAGAGCATTCTTCTCCTCATCATCTGGTTGTTGCAGAAGTTATTTTCTCTTGGCTTGAGCAGATGATAACCTTTCTTGCAAGGTAAGATTGAATTCATTTGCATAATTCAATTCTTCTTGCAATTTCAAGTTCTTCATCCTTTTAGCATCATAATCCTCAAGAGCCATCTCAAGTTGCTTCTCCATAGCCATGTTCAAAGATTCTAGTTTCAGGATCTTCTTGAAGCTATTAAACTTCTTTTGAGGTACCAGGCTCTGTCTGATACCAATTGTTGGGATTTGAGAGCAACACTGAGAGGGGCAGTGAATCAGTGTTCTTTCGGAATCTACATCATTTAACTTTCTAAACCATGCATGTATGTATCGATAAACAAATAAGCATATAACAAGAAGAAAATAAACCATCCACATAAATGAACACCATAACACACATAATTTATACGTGGAAAAACTCAATGAGGAAAAATCACGGTGGGATTTGTGACCCACAATATCAGTTCACAGGCCATATGAAAATATATTACATATAATAGGGGCCTGCACTTACAGGAAGGCACACTGCCTAGAGCATACTGCTCATCACTAAAGAGCCTCACTGACTACAAGCTTTCTCCGAAAGTAAATTACTGAAAAATGAACTCAAGAGTGCATCTGCTATGCCAGATAGAGTTCTGGTTCTAGTTTTTCTCTGTACTGGTTCACAAACATGAACTATTACCAGTATTACTTCTCCTCCAAGAGTGCTTTCCAAGCTATCTATAGATCATTGCATGATATAATGCTCGCATACAAAAATGATCTCCATACATATATTTTGCATCATACAGTTCTGCTATATTCTCCTATATCCACACATCATCATATCATATATTAAATTGACCTAGCAGACTGACTTATATACCTATTACACATGATATGCCTTATGTCAGCTTACAATGCATTTACAAAAGATATTCAATGTTGGCCTAGCAATAATTACAAAATGATCTACTAAATAAATCTTCCTTGATGTCGACTTCCTTGAAGTATTGATGTTGGTGTCGGTGTTGGTGTAGGCCTGAATGCTTCCAATGCCAGTATCTACCGGTATATGCCTCTTAGTGCCGGTTTGTGACTTCCATCATATCTTGTTCCCATCAATGAAAACAAAATGAATCCAATAAGTGTCGATTTCCAACATGAATATCTCAGAGGCAAGCTAGGGGTTATACCCCTAGTGAAGGTCAACTAAGATGTTGTTGAGGCATCAATCCAGTAGACAAAATGAAGATCTTTCACTATGGATTGATGAGAAGTAGGATACTCCTCAGGGTGAGCAGCTGAGATGAAGAAAACAAGAGCAGCAGAAGATGAATTTGACACTTTGCACCTTTGGCATTGTTGTCAAAGGGGGAGAGAAAAGTAATAGGGGGAGAATCAAAGCAAAGGAGGAGAAGAAAAAATAGTCAAAATGGGAACTCTAACAGTTATGTAAAGTGAGCGTTCAGTTTTGCATGATGGGTTTTTGGTATTTCTATTTTGGTGTTGTCATCAATGCCAAAGGGGGAGATTGTTGGCATATCTGATGACAATAATGGAGAGGTTATTGGTATATGGAGATGACGATGATATAGTTGTAAGTTTTTTGATAAATTATTTGTGTTGTCATTGATGGCAACCATGTTTGTTGAGTCATCTAATTCATCTAGGCCCACTGGTAGAGGAATGTGTTAGACAACAAAACTACTAAGTTGTAGTAAACCGGTAAGAAGGAACAATGTGATGATCAAGATACTGGTATGGATGATTAGTGAGGACTTATATGTTGTGGTTCTACAGGAGTGCTGAAGATAGGAACATGCATATATGTTCCACACCGCATCAGCAAATTCAATGTATTGAGTGAGTTATGATTTACTGTCATAAACTCTATGAAAGAATGTATACTGATAATAGATCTTTAACCAGTAATGATTTATGGTTTGGTGGTGGATCTTATCATGTTCATAAATTAGTGATGAAATGTCAAAAACCATGTGTAATGATAAGATAATATTTGAGCACATACAAGGATCATATTTCTTGGGAAATAGAAAAGTTCTTAGCAAAATGTGACAAGGGTTTAATTATCACATTGATGTGCGGTGATGTGCAGTGATCATTCAACGGTGGAAATTATCTAGGAATTTGTTGTAATGATCTGAAATGTATTTTTGCGGTTTGTTTTGTTGCGCTTACTGAAAATTTATTTTATTTTGAATGTAGTTAGGGTTATGTAACCAACCTAGTTTAAAAGTGTATTTAGGTCGAGTTGGAGAAGAGATTTTGTGTTGGTGATGTGAGAAGAAGGTGTGCCAAACCAGATTGAAGAGTCTACATGTGTGTAGCAGAGATTGAGCTAAAAAGGATTTGTACTATCAAGCAAGGAAGTGTTGTGATCAAATCATTTGCCATGTTGTTCCCTAACTGTTACAACAGTTTGAAATCTCTTAACCAGGTAGAACTTAACAGGTCTGATATTGTAAATCCCTTGACCAGGTGGCTCGTTAACTTGATTTTAAAATCCTCTAACAAGGTTACTCCTAACAGGGCTAAGGTAAAATTCCTTAACTGAGTGACTCCTATCAGGGTCTTCTCTTAACTGGACATATTGTACAACTCCTAACCGGGCTAGGTCTTTAACCAGGCGCATTCTGAAAGAGTGCAAATATTTTGTGGGTGTTAATTCCCACGTTGGATTTTCCCATTTGGGTTTCCATGTGAAAAATCTATGTATTCATGTGGTGATACATTATTCATGTATGCATTTGATATCATTACTTTGGTTGCATAATGATGAACACTAGAATGAATGGTTTGGTAAATCAGTTTAGAAAAATGTTTGAGTAGTTACCGGTACTGGTCTTAAAGTGTTTTTAAAGTATTGCAAATTTGTTTAACTAGTGATTCACCCCCCTCTCAGTAGTTATTAGATCCTCGTAATAACAATTGGTATTAGAGCACTAGGTCCTCTTTGTGCAGAAGTTGAACCGTTTGAGGTAAAGATCCAAGATGATGAAGAAGGAGGGTCCTAAGTTTACAAAGGAAAAATCCAGAATATGGAGTGACAGAATGAAGATCTACATCAAAGGAATGGGGGCACAGTTCTAGTTGCATGTTGAAAATCATTATTCACCTCCTACCGGTACTCTAACTACATATCAACTTAAAGAGAAGCGGGAGAATATTCAAGAATTGGAAGCCATTGTAATTACACTTTTTGATTCTGAGTATATTGATGTCCATGGTCTTGAAACAACTTATGAATTTTGGGAAAAGTTGAAGTTGATTTATGGTAGAGATGAGCATGTGCAAAAAGAAAAAGAGGAAAGTCTTAGAGGTAAGTTTGATGACATGAAGATGATGGAAGGAGAAAACGTAACATAGTATGGTCAAAAGATAAAAGAGGTAGTTGGAGGAATCAAAAGTGTTGGTGGAACCATTGCAGAAGACATAGTGGTGAGTAAAATGCTTATAACTTTATTGCCTACTTCTTCTATTAGAGTATCTGCTATCCAATAATTGAGATCAGTCAGCCAAGATAAATTTACAGTTGATTCTTTGATAGGCACGCTTACTGCTTTTGAGTTAAAGAGATTTGATAATAGGGTACCTAAAGAATAATTTGCTTTCAAAGCATATGTATCTAATGCACCAGTAAGAAATGGAAAGGATGTGTATAGGTCAAGTCATCATGGCAGTGATAATGAAGGAATGGATGATGAAAGCAACCTGATGGAATTTGAAGCTTTACTAGCTAAGAGACTTCCTAGAGGCACCGGTAAGTACAAAGGCAAGATTCCTCTTAAATGTTTCTCATGTAACAAGATAGGACATATTGATGCTAATTGTCCTAACAACGATCAAAAGGAAAAGGAAAGAAACAATTCTATGTTGTAGTTGATGAAGGTGTTACTGAAGAGGAATCTGAGGAGATTATTTTTGTAATAGTAAAGGAAGATCTGACAAGAAGGCCTTAGTATCTCATATTGATAGTAGGGATGAGTGGGTTATTGATAGTGACCGGTGATAAGAACAAGTTCATTTTACTTGAAGAATTTGATGGTGGAGTAGTGAGATTTGGAAACAATTCACCATGTATGGTAAAAGGTAAAGGATAAATTTATTTGAATGGTAAAAGTAATGTTGATGATGTATATTGGGTTGAAGGATTAAAGCATAACTTGTTGAGTTTTGGTCAGTTGAATGATAAAGGTTATCATCTTGAGTTTAAGAATGGAGTATGCAGGATTTTAGGATGCAAAGGAGAACTAATTGCTACTGGTAAATAGATAAAAGGTAACTTATTCCATCTGAATACTAATGTTAACAGTTGTTTGGTTGCTAAAGTTTAAGATAGTTGGTTATGGCATAGAATATTTTGTCATGTGAATTTTGATAATGTGGTTAATGTTAGCAAGTCAAATATGGTTAGAGGTATGCCACAACTAGTTAAACCCGATAATGTGATTTGTAATGAATGTCAGTTGGGTAGGATGACTACTTCTTCTTTTAAGAGAAAATCATTTTCTTCTGAGAATATTTTAGATTTAATGCACATTGATTTATGTGGTCCTATGAGGACTAGAAGTTTTCAAGGTGGCAGGTATTTCATTATATTTACTGATGATTACTCAAGGATGATGTGAGTTACATTCTTGAAGGAAAAGTCTGAATCTTTTAGCAAGTTTAAGGCATTTAAAGACTTAGTGGAGAAAGAAACTGGTAAGAATATTAAGTGACTGAGATCTGACCGGGGTGGAGAATTCACATCTGCAAAATTTGTGAAATATTGTGATGAGCATGGAATCAAGAGACAACTGCCTGCACCAAGGATGCCACAACAGAATGGAATTGCATAAAGGAGGAATCAAACCATAGTTGAGTCAGCTAGAACAATGTTGATACAAGGAGATGTACCTAAAATATTATGGAGATAAGTTGTTAGCACTACAGTATACACAATGAACTGGGTATTGGTTAAGAAAGGTAATGATAAAAGACCCTATGAATTATGGCTTGGTCATATTCCTAATGTCAGTTATTTCAAAGTCTTTGGCAGTAGGTATTACATAAAGAGAGATGAGTATATAGGTAAGTTTGATCCTAAGAGTGATGAAGGAACTTTCCTTGGTTATTCAACCAAGAGAAAAGCATTCAAGTGTTTCAACAAAAGAAATAAGAAAATTGTGGAAAGTGTTAATGTAAAAGTTGATGAGTATTCTGACAAATCTGATGATACCAGCAAGTCTGATGTAGTTGAGAAATAGAAGATAGTGATTATTGAACTAGAGATTCAGATTGATGTTGAGCAGAGCAGTATGGAGGATACTGCTCAACCGGTAGATGAAGAAGATGAATATGATGAACAAGAAGAAACTTTTATACCAGAACCGGTTATACCTAGATATGTAAAGTTGAATCACTCAGCAGATCAGATAATTGGAGATAGGAATGTTGGAGTTCAAACAAGAAGAAAGATCAGAGAAAGTTCTTGTCTGATTTCCACAATTGAACCTAAGATAATGAGAGAATCTCTCAAAAATGATGATTGGATAAAGGCTATGAATGAAGACCTTGATCAAATAGAGAAGAACAACACTTGGTCACTTGTTCCCAAAACAGCTGATAAAAATGTGATTGGTACTAAGTGGGTGTTCAGAAAAAAAAAAATTAATGAAGATGGTGAAGTGGTTAGTAACAAGGCTAGACTAGTTTGCAAAGGATATGCACAAGAAGAATGTGAGGATTATGGAGAAACCTTTTCATCAGTTGCTAGACTTGAAGGAGTAAGAATGTTACTTGCATTTTCTGCATTCAAGAGATTAAAGGTATACCAAATGGATGTTAAGTCTACCTTTTTTAATGGAATTCTTTGAAGAAGAGGTTCATATTGAACAATCGGTTGGGTTTGCATTGACTGAAGACAAGGATATGGTAAGAAAATTTCATAAAGATTTATATGGATTAAAGAAAGCTCCAAGAGCATGGTATGAGAGACTCCATTCACATCTGATAAAGATTGGATTTTAGAGAACCAGTGAGGACAACAACATTTACCTAAAGATAGAAGGAGATAAGTTATTGATTGCAGAAGTATTTGTAGATGATATCATATTTGGAGGAAATGATGACATGAGTTTAACTTTTGTTGATGAAATGCAAAAGGAATTTGAAATGTCTTTGATAGGAGAAATCAAAATTTTCATTGGTTTGCAAGTACAATAGATGGAAGGAGAAATCTTTATCAGTCAGTCCAAATATGTGAAGGAGGTATTGAAAACCTTTGGAATGGAAGACTATAAACTGGTTGGAACCCCTATGATTACAGGTTGCAGATTATCAAAGGAAGATGATTCAGATCCAGTGAATAAAACTAAGTATAGATCTATGATTGGAAAACTACACTATGTTGTTCATAGCAGACCGGATATTGCTCATGCAATTGGTATAGTGGCAAGATTTCAGAATAATCCTAAAGATACTCATATGGTTGAAGTGAAGAGAATTTTCAAGTATCTTAGAGGAACTATTGATTTTGGATTATGGTATCCATACAAAGGTAACTTCTCTTTGAAGGTATTCACATATGTTGATTGGGAAGGTAATGTAGATGACCGGAAGAGCACAACTGATGGAGAATTATTTCTAGGAGGAAGACTGGTATCTTGGATAAGTAAGAAACAAAGTTGTATTTCTTAGTCTACAACAGAAGCAGAGTATGTGGCTGCATCCATGAACTGTACTCAAGCAATATGGATGAGACATGTATTGAAAGGATTCAAGGAGACTATAACAGAACCGGTGATCATATATTATGATAATACAAGTGCAATTAGTATTTCAAAGAAACCGGTATTACATGCTAGAACAAAGCATATTGAACTGAAGCATCATTTTCTAAGAGAGAGAGTGCAGGAAAAGACAGTGAAGATGGAGAATGTGTCAAGTAAGGAGTTGGCAGACATATTCACTAAGCCATTGCCTAAGGCTACCTTTGAATATCTTAGAGGCAAGCTAGGGGTTATACCCCTACCGAAGGTCAACTAAGATGTTGTTGAGGCATCAATCCAATGGACAAAATGAAGATCTTTCACTATGTATTGATGAGAAGTGGGCTACTCCTCAGGGGGAGCAGCTGAGATGAAGAAAATAAGAGAAACAAAAGATAAATTTGACACTTTACACGTTTGGCATTGTTGTCAAAGGTGGAGAGAAAATTGATAGGGGGAGAAGCAAAGGAAAGGAGGAGAAGAACAGAGAAGATCAGTGAAGAGAAGAAAGACATGTACAATAGTCACAATGGGAACTCTAAAAGTTATGTAAAGTGAGCGTTCATTTTTGCATGATGAGCTTTTGGTATTGCTATTTTGGTGTTTCCATCAATGCCAAAGGGGGATATTATTGGCATATTGTTGGCATGTCTGATGAAGACAATATTGGAGAGATTATTGGCATATGGAGATGATGATGATATAGTTGTAAGTTGTTTGATAAGTTATTTGTGTTGTCATTGATGGCAACCATGTTTGTTGAGTCATCTAAGTCATCTAGGCCTACTGGTAAAGGAATGTGTTAGACAACAAAACTTCTAAGTTGTAGTAAATTGGTAAGAAGGAACAATGTGATGATCAACATACCGGTATGGATGATTGGTGAGGAGTTAGATGTTGTGGTTTTACAGGAGTGTTGAATATAGGAACATGCATCTATGTTCCACACTACATCAGCAAATTTAGTGTATTGAGTGAGTTATCATTTACTGTCATAAACTGTGAAGAAGAATGTATATTGATAATAGATCTTTAACTGGTAATGATTTATGGTTTGGCGGTGGATCTTATCATGTTCAAAACTTAGTGATGACATGTCAGAAACCGTGTGTAATAATAAGATGATTTTTGAACGCATACAAGGATCAGATTTCTTGGGAAATAGAAAAGTGCTTAGTAGAATGTGACAAGGGTTGGATTGCTTATCAAATCGATGTGCGATGATGTGTGGTGATCATTCAACGGTGGAAATTGTCTAGGAATTTGTTGTAATGATCTGTAATGTATTTTGGTGGATTGTTTTGCCGCTCTTATTGAAAATTCATTGTATTTTGAATGTAGGTAGGGTTATGTAACCAACCTGGTTGAAAAGTATTATTGTTGAACACAAGATGCCACTAAGAGGGGGTTGAATCAGTGGTTTCCAAACTTTTCCCTTTTCTATCCTATGTGTGTATACCAGTTAACAAATATAACATAAAGAAAACATACCTGTTAGATGTGAGGATGACACAAATGCAACCATACATAAAAGGGACATCACATAACACCATATGTACGAGGAAAATCCAAGATGGGAAAAACATTGATAAGAAATGTTGTTGGAGACATCTGCTCCAATCTAGCCTCACAATGAAACACTCAGTTACAACATTTAGGGAACCAACCCAAGGAGTACCACTCCTACTATAGGGAACCAACCCAAGGAGCACCAACCCCTTCACTAAGCTCCAAATCAGTGCTTACAATAACATATTTTAAATACAAAAGTAATCTCCTTGTTACAAACGAACTTTGTAACTCACATGCAAGTCTCTCCACCAGTTCACCTCTATCCAATTCTCTGTTGGTTCTCAGCTCACCTCTCCCTACTGCAACCTTATCTCTTACTACAACTCACTCTCTACCCAACCTTACTAGTTCAACCTCTGCTTCTTCTTTGCTCCGCCTCTTCTCTGCTTTGCCTCTTCTCTGTCGGAACTCTATTTTATTAGATGCACTGCTGCTTCCCACCACCAATACTCTTCACTCTGATCTCTATCGGTTTGTTCCTTACTGGTCAGGCTCTGCTTGAATCTAACTTTGTTGGATCTTCACCGACACTCCCACAACATAGCTACACTTTCTATTCCTTTCTATAGGTTCTAGCATCACCGGTTCACACCTCTGCAACTCACTTTGCAGTTAACTGGTTACTCTGATCTTGTCGGTTAAGCCACTACTAAACCATCTCACTGGTTGTACCTCCAACACTCAATCTTTATGATCTTAGATGAAGTCTCTAACTGGTTGGCTCTTTGTTGCTCTTTCACTCTCAATCCTTCATCATCCAGCCTGCAACATCATCAATCTTCTTTAGTCATGAGTCAACATATTTATACTTGATTTTTTTTGCCATGACAGACATTTAAACTTCTAGTGTACTAGGGTTTCTTCATCGACCCCAAGGCATGATGGTATGATGAATCAATAAGGATCTGGACAAATACTGAGAGGGGGGGTGAATCAGTAGATAGAAAAATGACTAAACTTTCACCAACCTCAAAAACAACCTCTCGGGACAATCTTAGAACTAACTGGTTCAAACACTGAACTACAAACTGTAATAGCACTGAGAGTTTACCTGTTTGACTGGCATATCAAAATAATAGTATAATAGTTCTAAAAATTCCAAACCATTTAGCCAAAACATCAAAATACTTTACTAACAATAGTAAAAGCACTTTTCAGATTACTATCTGTCATCTTGACATATCAAAGTGGATTTAATAGCTAAGCAAATTAACCATATCAAACATAACCACAAAAACCATTCACCACAACACAATGATTTTTGATGTGGAAATGCAAATGGGAAAAACCACGGTGGGGATGAATACCCACAATTACTTTTAACTCTTCTAAAGTTCACCCTGTTAGGAGCCAAGCCTGTTAAAGCTTTACAAAAAGTCTTGTTAAGAACAAATCCTGTTAGGCACCACCGGGTTAAGGGATTGACTATAATGCCCTGTTAGAAGCAATGCCCTGTTAGGAGTAACCTCGGTAGAGGATTTGAAATCCAATCTAATGGATCACCTAGTTAGAGGATTTAGATAGCACTAAGCCTGTAAAAGCTTATCCGGTTAAGGGATTTGACTGTTGTAATTGTTAGAGAACAACATGGGTTTGTTGATCTGGTAAATAGCACTACTATGTTTGTTTAGATACTTTTCATTCTCCTATCTACCTAACCAATCACACTTACACTTAGCCAAAATTTCCAACACTAAAATAAAACAAATCATCGACCTTATAAGCAAAACAATAGGTTGGTAACACATCACAAACCTAAGATCTCATAGACATTACAAACAAATCGGTTCAAGTATGACTGTTGGATTACATAGAAATCATTACACATTGTTCAAGACAACCTCAACTGCTCCTTGATCACCGATTCATCAAATCTTGTAACTCATCATGTGGTTTCCTCTTCATGCAATGCACTTGCTCATTCCCAAGATAAAGCCGTTATCTCTACGCACCAAAAACCATTTGAAACTTATCACATACAACATGCATATGTGGCATAATCATTACCACTCATCCTTTAATTATAAACCAATATAACCATTTCACCAAGCTCCATCGGTTAGGGTTTGGCACATCAATAGGTAGAGTTACCGATTGATCTCACTGCTTCTCAAGTAATATCGGGTTCCTTTACTAGCTCACCTACCGGTTGCAAAATAACATCATAACAACATTATCACCGATTACAATTGATATCAATGACAACACAATAGTTCATCAATGCAATCTTTAATCAAATACCAACAAGGCAAACCAAATCCAATCAAATTAGACTCTGCCAATCCAACTATGTTCAGTTAATGTTTGCCCTATTTGGCAAACACGGCACCTCCTTCGGTCTATAGTTGTCAAACACCTATGAAGCGATCATGAAGATAGCTTCACCTGCCCTGATCAGAACCTGAACACTCATCCTCGATCATGAAGTCATCAAATCAGATCTTTGTCCTTTGATTAGTCTCAAGTTGCACCCTTCTTCTCTTGACCTGTGATACATGTTATCAATATTAATATTGACTAGTCACCACCTACCTCACCGACAATGCATGGTACATTGGTTTGACACTTGGACTCCACATGGCATCTCTTTCAGCATCCACCTCTACTGAGTCAGTTTAGACAAGGTCACCGACTAACTTCACCGGGTTCAACTACCGATTCACAAACCCTTCCGGTTACACCCTAACCGGTCTACCTTCAACCTTGCACTTTTCTTCTCTTCTAGTGGAACACTTAAACCACTCGACACACTTGCCAGCCTACCTCATGCCCATCTTCAATAGATGGGAGCCTTTCACTTCTACACATTTTCTTACTCATTGGTGGATATGCTTACCGATAACCACCTTGATAACATCATATCATCAACCTTCAATAGTTCTACATCTGCAATCCGGTTGCACTTCTTCATTAGCTCACCCTACTTTCTCACTTTCTAGTTGGCAACAATGCACTGCCAACATATCACTTACCGGTTTTTATCCAATACCAGTCTCCAATACATGTCTACAACACAAGTCAACACTAACTTGTGTATCGGTGACTTCAATGGCCATTGTGCTAGATGACACACTCTTCCTTACCGATGACCTTCCATGTTAGTTTACATCAATGACACCATTTCTGGTATGCATCAATGACAACATTGCTCATTTGTCTCCCATACTGGTTGCTATCATATACCGATTGACATCAATGACAACATAATGCCAACAATCTCCCCCTTTGGCATTAATGTCAATGCATGTAGTATCTGGCATACTACATAATCTCTCTCTCCCCCTTTGTGTGTTATATGGATTCTCACACATGTAGTATCTGGCATACTACAAAATCTCTCTCCCCCTTCGACAACAATGGAAAAGGGCACTGACAGGGTTTCTCTCCTCCTTGTCTTTACCAGGCACTGACAAAGTTTTCTCTCCCCCTTTTTCTCTACTGAATGCTTCTCCTCCTTTGACCTTTAATTCATAGCACTTGAGATAGAGAGCTCAACCACCAACTAACACCAACTTCTCAGCAACCAAATGTATATACAAATTAGATACCTATTCCATATACAAGTTTGAAACCAATTGAAGGAACATGTGTTAGTGAATACAACTTACCTATTGATCAGATTGCATCATCTCCCCTTGATATGCAGAAGTTATTCCGACCCCAATTTTCTAATTCCAAGTGTTGAAGCTGACACTAATACCAATTTGTATCTTCTCCAATACAAAATGTATGTTCTCCTGTGCAGGTAATTTTCTCTCTTTGCAGGCAACTCTCCTGGTGGTCCAGTTGTGATTTCAATTAAGTGCAAATTGGATAGACATTGAAATACCTCACAACACCAGACCAATGAGCACATCCCAAGGTCTCAATCATACCGGTACATCCATAGGCACTTGCACTCCCTCTCTGTCTACCAAGTTTGATACAAGTCAAAAAACATGGTTGTCAACTCCCCCCGAGTCATACAACTCAGGTCTTCATTTGCATGTTAGGTTCTAAACCGGAGCCAAAATTCCTCTTATACCAATAGAGTTGTACATATGTGATCAATCTAATTATCTATCAGCTCCATAATTTCCACCATGGCATATGAAATGATCCTAGATCTACACAATGCCATACAATATCACTATCATGCCATAAATCAAACCGGTTAGCCCACAAAGGATGTATGCATACAAGATCAACTACTGGGCCAACATATATCATTTAGGACTTTTTCAGTACCACCTGAGACATAAACACCTCAATCCATCCTACCTGAGTTAATGCAATGATCCCAAACCTCATTGACTTACATAACCTACACTAGCAATTAGTATTCATACCGATACTATATTGAACAAGCCGGTTTCCTATCCCGGTCCATCATCTCTACCAGAGCACTTTTCTCTAACTCTTATCTTCCTATTTTAGTTGCTTCTGATCCCAATTGCAAATTTTCCATCCATTGACACATACAGTAGTGATTCATCTCTCATCTATAGGTGTGTATCCAAGGCAACCACTACACATACTTCCCATCTCATTTCCTTTCTTCATATTGACAGAAGCCAGTTCTTCCATTTGTCCTTTTCACTAAGGGGGGAAATAATATTGTCAATGTGTTACTCCCCCTGAGGTCCTACATCTCCTTTAATCCTTAGGAGATGTCACTTGTGCATTGAATGCACAGTGCCGGTCCATGGTCCTACTCTCTTCCTTCTTCCTCCAAACCTGCTTGGTCTCATTCTTCTTCCCATTTTTCAGTCTTGGGAGCGGGTCTTACCTTCTTTTGTCGATTGGTCCTTGCTTTTCCAAATTCTACCTCATGAATGGAAGAATTGTTGTCTAAGAAAATTGTGTTCATGCCAATTTCATGATTGGAGGACCTTCTGTTAAACCGGTTAGACCATATTCTTCTGGTCATGTTGTTGCAACCGGTTACTGGAACCAGTGGACCTCTTGATCCTACAGGGACATTTCTCCTTTGGTTCCATGCAGGTCTTTGACCTCCATATGCTTTATATCCATTTCTATGTTGAGCATAGCTACTATACCGGTTGTCATGCGACTGAACTTTCCAGTTCTTGCATTCATAACTTATATTCCCAAATCCATTGCAATTATAACATACATGATTTATATTTCTTGAGGCAAATGGACTCTTCCTATACTACATAGGAGCATATATATGCATGTTTCTACATCTTGAGATATTATGGCCAAATGTATTACTTCTTGCACAGACTACATTCTTATTTCTAGACCTCTTTATGCATTCATATGCCCTATGACCATAATCTTTGCAAGAGAAGCAGTTACCGGTAAAGAATGGCATAAGACTTACAAATTTATTTTGCCATGCATGAGGAGATCTTACCAATTTAGTATCTTCATTTCTACATCTCTGGGGATGGATCTTGGGATGTTCACTCTCTACATTTCTTCCATTCAATCCCTTCTTTTCCCCCACTTTCTTTATCTTGTGGATGGTAACATTTCTTTGTCTTCTACCGGTAGGAGGTCTTTTATGTTGTCTTGTTCTTTTATTTCTTCTGATGAAGTTTCCTTCTCCCATATTTCTTTTTCCTTTGGTATCTTCATTGTTTCTCCTTAAAGCACTGGTCTTCATCCTTAGCTTCATGTCTTCACCGGTTATGGTTAGATCAACCTTCTTCCTAGGAGTGTTTCAAAAAATGAAGGTTTGTCCCTTGTTATCTCCATTAGAGGAAACAAACAAAATGTCTTTATGGGGGACATTCTTACTGGTGGAGCATTCACCGGCACCACTTCCTAATCCTTCGGTATCCTTGGTATGCTTCTATTTCTTTAGCATTTTGTCCAAGGAATCACTGTTGTCATCAAACCAGATTCTCACCTTGAGCTCATCCTGACATTTCTCAAGGTCATTTCGGAGATTCTCCATATCTCCTTCTAGCTGTTGATATTCTTTGTCCTTTACCTCTATCTCAAATGCTAGATCTTTACACCTACATTACTTGGTGTCTTCTTGTTGAGTCTTCAACTCTGAGATACATTTCTTAGATTCTTCAAGGCATTTGATCAACCAGTTTTGTTCCACAACAACAACATTCTTGAACATCTTGTATCCAATCCTCACTCTACTAAGTTCTTCAAGTGCACTTACAAGTTCTCCTTCAAGATCAACTTCTGCTTCATCATCACTGTCACTGCCAAACACATCTTGCCAGTAGGAATGATCTGCATGATCACTCTCTGATGTGTTCACCCTTCTTCTTGTGACCTATGATACATGTTATCAACATTAATATCGACCAATCACCACCTACCTCACCAACAATGCATGATACATTGGTTTGACACTTGGAATCCATGTGGCTTCTCTGTCGGCATCCACCTCTACTGAGTCTTCTGAGTCGGTTCAGACAAGATCACCAACCAACTTCACTAGGTTCATCTACGGGTTCACAAACCCTTCCAGTTATACCATAATTGCTCTTCCTTCAACCTTGCACTTTGTTTCTCTTCCAATGGAACACCTAAACTAGTCAACACACTTGCCAACCAACCTCATGCACATCTTCAACAAATGGGATCCTTTCACTTCTGCATATTTTTTTGCTCATTGGTGGATATGCTTATCGATAAACACCTTGATAACACCATGTCATCAACCTTCAACAACTCTACATCTACAATCCGGTTTCACTTCTTCATTAGCTCACCCTTCTTACTCACTTTTTTGTTGGCAACAATGCACTACCAACATATCACTTACCGATTGTTATCCAATACCAGTCTTCAACACAAGTTAACACTAACTTGTATACAGGTGACTTCAATGGCAATTATGCTGGATGAAGTACTCTTCCTTACCGGTGACCTTCTATGCTAGTTTACATCAATGAGACCATTTCTAGTATGCATCAATGACAACATTTCTCATCAGTCTCCCATATCGATTGCCATCCTATATCGGTTGACATCGATGACAACACAATGCCAACAATCTCCCCCTTTGGCATTGATGTCAACACTTGTAGTATCTGGCATACTACAAAATCTCTCTCTCCCCCCTTTATGTGTTCTATGGATTCTCACACATGTAGTATCTGGCATACTACAAAATCTCTCTCCCCCTTTGAAAACAATGGAAAAGGGAATTGATAGGGTTTCTCTCCTCCTTGTCGTTATCAGGCACTGCCAAAGTTTTCTCTCCCCCTTTTTCTCTACCAAATGTTTCTCCTCCTTTGACCTTCAATTCACAGCATTTGAGATGAAGAGCTCAACCACCATCTGACACCAATTTCTCAGCAACCAAATGTATATACAAATCAGATACCTATTGAATATACACGTTTGAAACAAATTTAAGGAACATGTGTTAGTGAATACAACTTACCTGTCGGTTGGCTTGCATCATCTCCCCTTGATATGCAAAAGTTATTATGATCCTAATTTGCTAATACCAAGTGTTGAATTTGATACTGATACTAATTTGTAGCTTCTCTGATACCTCTGCAACTCACTTTGCAGTTAACCGGTTACTCTAATCTTGTCGGTTAAGCCACTGCTAAACCCTCTCACATATTGTACCTCCAACACATAGTCTTTATGATCTTAGATGAAGTCTCTGACTGGTTGGCTCTCTGCTGCTCTTTCACTCTCAATCCTTCATCATCCATCCTATAGCATCATCAATCTTATTTAGTCATGATTAGACATATTTATACTTGATTTTTCCCGCCATGACCAACATTCAAACTTCTGGCATTCTAGGGTTTCTTCTTTGAACCCGAGGCAAACCAAATCCAATCAGAGCTCCTTCCAGAGGTTGACCACCTACAATGGATCAATAAAATTTCACCAATCCAGCTGCATTCAGAACATGTTTTCCCTATTTGGAAAACACGACACCTCCTACCTCATAAACCAGTCAGCACACTTACCAACCTACCTCATGCACATCTTCAATAGATGGGAGCCTTTCACTTTTGCACATTTGCTTTCTCACTGGTGGATATGCTTACCGATAACCACCTTGATAGCACCATGTCATCAACCTTCAACAGTTTTGCATCTGCAATCCGGTTAAACTTCTTCATTAGCTCACCCTTCTTGCTCACTTGTCGGTTGGCAACAATGCACTACCAACATATCACTTACTAGTTGTTATCCAATCTCGGTCTCCAATACATGTCTTCAACACAAGTCAACACTAACTTGTGTACCGGTGACTTTAATGGCCATTGTGTTGGATGACACACTTTTCCTTACCGGTGACCTACCATGCTAGTTTACATCAATGACAACACTACTCATCAGTCTCCCATACTGGTTGCCATCCTATACCGGTTGGCATCAATGACAACAAAATGCCAACAATATTTAGGTCGATTTGGAGAAGAGATTTTGTGTTGGTGATTTGAGAAGAAGGTGTGCTGAACTAGATTGAAGAGTCTGCATGTGTGTAGCAGAGATTGAGCTGAAAAGGATCTGTAATAGCAAGCAAGGAAGTGCTATGATCAGATCATTTGCCCTGTTGTTCCGTAACAGTTACAGCAATGTGAAATCCCTTAATCGGGTAGACTTTAACAGGTTTGATATTGTAAATCCCTTGACCGCATGGCTCATTAGCTTGAGTTTAAAATCCTCTAACAAGGTTACTCCTAATAGGGTAGAGCTCCTAATAGGGCTAAGGTAAAATCCCTTAACCGAGTGACTCCTAACAGGGCCTGCTCTTAACCAGGCATATTGTAAAGCTCCTAATCAGGCTAGGCCTTTAACCGGGTGCATTCTAAAAGAGTGTAAATATTTTGTGGGTGCTAATTCCCACTGTGGTTTTTCCCATTTGGGTTTCCACGTGAAAAATATTTGTGTTCATATGGTAATGCATTATTCATGTATGGATTTGATATCATTACTTTGGTTGCATAATGATGAACACTAGAATGAATGGTTTGGTAAATCAATTTAGCAGAATGTTTGAGTAGTTACCAGTACTAGTCTTGAAGTGTTTTTAAAGTATTGCAGATTTGTTTAACTATTGATTCACCCCCCCTCCCCACTCAGTACTTACCGGATCCTCGTAATAAAATTTTATTCTTTCCAATGTGGCACTGAATACCAGAGAATCGGTGCTTAAAAAATCAAGGGTGTCCAGCTTTCCTGTAGTGCTCTAACCAAGTGTACATACTTATCTTCCCTCTCTCTCTCACCTTCCCTCCTTATCTCCATATATATCATTCCCTCCCTCCATATCTCTTCTCCTCTTATTGTTTCTCTCCACTCTCTCTTTTTTCTCTTGATCACTACTCCCTCCCAAACTCTCTCTCCATACCTATATTTTGTTGGAATCTAAGAACACCGAGAGGGGGAGTGAATTAGTGTTCTTCCAGTTAGAGTAATTTTAACCTTATTAACAAATCCACTTATTAACCGGTATGCATAAAAGAAAGTAACATCAAGTAATATCAATGCAACCAAATGAATCAACACCACAACACATCTATTTATACGTGGAAAACCTCAAAGAGGAGAAACCACGATGGGATTGGTGACCCACAATACCTATCCATTGGCCAAATGAATAGATATTACAAGATGGCACCTGCAGGAAGGAACACTGCTCATCACAAAAGGAGCCTCACTGACTACAGATCTAAATACTAGATTACAAACAAAAACTGAACTCAGAATGTGCATCTGCTATGCTAGATGAGTTTCGGTTAAAGCATTGTTTGTACCGGTTAAACTGTAACCTCCTTTATCAGTATCTTAGATTACTTCTCAATTATCTAGACCAATAATCAAGACTAATTGCAGATCTTTACATTCACATTCTATCGATCAAGATAACATCACAAAACCTTTCGCATCACTAACTTATATACCCATTTACATGAATAAACACAAATGCCTTATGTCGACTTACAAACATATCGCAAAATATAAGACACATGTCGACCCAAATAAAATATAAACATAAAACAATATTGACCGTTGCCACTTCCAGGCTTGTCGGATCAATCTCCTATGTCGGCCTTACAATACCGGTTCCAAGTTTTTCGGTTCCTTGAATTTTGGTTACCTTGATTGTCGGATCTCCCATATTAAAGTGTGTTTCCAATAATGACAATACTTATAACCCAGATGAGTGTCAATTACCAAAAATCTCCCCATTTGGCATTGATGGCAACACTCATGTAAAAAATGAATAGCTGAAGTGTTGTACCGGTTCCCATCCAAAAACCGATCTCCCAAAACTGATCTTAGAAGACCACTCCCCCTGAACTATACATTACTTCTTATGTCCCTAGACATTTTTCACATCCACCTCTCCCCCTTTGATAGCAATGCCAAAGACCAGGGAAAAAATAATAAGAAATGAAATTCTGTACAAACCAAAATGTGATTATCGGATCTAGATATACTTGAAAATATCCAAATAAGCACCCTTCAAAAATGCTAAATAAGTGTCCCAACCAGATTTCAAAGTTCCCAAAATAGATACAAACTCATTCTGAATGTAAATGTGCAGTTCTTCCTCTATTAGGGTTCTCGATCTGGGCAAACTCATATGTTCCATACATTCTCGTTTATGAAGTAACAAAGTATTTAGTTGGGGACTTACCAAACCTCTCAACTCTCTGGCCCACCAGATTAACTTGTCTTTTTCCTTCTCCAGGGCTGAAATTTTAGACTCTAAAAGAAAAATCTGACCATCAACCATGTTGGTCAATGATTCAGTACCATCAAAACTTACCAATTTTTTCCAACTTGTACTTATCCTCTTTAACCTTTTTATCCAGGTTTGATGTTAGTTTTGTCGTGTTAGTGCAAGACCGGTATATTCAACTACATTGATGAATAGCCTCATCAATCCTTGTCATCTCATCTGTCATCTTAGCCTTGTCGGATGTGATCATGTTATCATAGGTGACCTTCCTAGTTGCATTATACCTTTCCACCATTATACCTTATCATAGGTGACCTTCCTAGTTGCATTATACCTTTGCATTACTTGTTGAAGAGTTTTATACTCTTTGGCAATGTGCTCAATCAAACCTTTCAACTTACTAGATGGAATAGCTATCTGATCAATCTTGCATTCTGGTGCAAACTGCTGCAAAATAGGAATAGCTTGCTCGGTAACCTTCTTGTCTTCTGACCCTTCCTTAATTTCTAAGCGACAACAAACATCAATTTAAAATTGCTCAGCTGCTCAATGTTCTTATTTCCAAGATGACCAAAACCTTCTTGACTGGATGAGTCAAGTGCCAACAATGAGGGACCAATAGCCAATGAAGGTGTCGATACCTGGACCTCAGTCTAATCAATCTGACCTTTAGCCTTCTAGTCTATTTAATCCTTTACCTCCTCAGCATCAGTGGGTTCGCCACTTGGTGCAGTTATTTCCACTACCTCAACCTCATGAACTTTAACTGTATCAACATCAATTACCAGAGGATTGTCTAATGGTTTATTGATCTCAACATCCTGTACAAGTGTAACTGCCAGAGGAATGTCCTCAGATGTTTTTCGTTCCAAAACTAGTGGATCTCCACCTAGTATACCTTTATCTTTAGCATCAACCGGGATGTCTGGAATTTCAGACTTAGGCAAAATATCTGGTGATGTAAAGAAACTTGGTTTATCCACAAATAATTTGACCCAAGCCTCATGAGTATCTTTCACAATTTCATTTACTCTTCCCACCATAAGACATATATCGATGTCTACTCCATAAAATTGTTTTATTAGCAAACTCTAGACATTGTTGTATCTCTTCATCAGTTATAGCACCACAAACAGTTAGCAATTCTTGAATCTTAATATTCTTATCCTCCTCAATAGCTGATAACCTCCTAGCATCCAACTTATTATACAAATATGTCAGTATTTGAGTCTCAATTTCAATTAAAGCTTTCTTATATGTCTAAATATAACAAAATTGATTCCTCAATATCCTTTTGTTTCTTATCA
Source organism: Cryptomeria japonica (assembly GCF_030272615.1). Classification (NCBI taxonomy): domain Eukaryota; kingdom Viridiplantae; phylum Streptophyta; class Pinopsida; order Cupressales; family Cupressaceae; genus Cryptomeria; species Cryptomeria japonica. Next base: position 467,691,019 of record NC_081407.1, read on the forward strand.
TCCATATCACCATAGCAACATTGTATGTTACTCAAAATACCATCCTTTGTGATATGATCAATCAATTCAGCAACAGAAAGAGGAACAATATCCTTTACACTTTTACCAGATTCAAGAGCAATATCTAAATCTGATTTCTTTTTCTTATCAGGGATGGGAGTAGACTCCTTGGCCACTTTCCTTTTCTCAATAGGCTTCCTCTCCTTCAAAATTTTCTTCTGAGCCAGCGAAGGAGTGACTGTGAATTTCTATAGCTTCCCTTCCTCGGGCTTCTTCCTCTGAATCCTCATATAGATCTTAGGAATCTTTGGGATTTCTTCCTCAGTCTCAGAACCAGATTCAATAGAAGCAATAAATGTTTTTGGTTTCTTCCTCTTAGATAAACTCTTACCGGTTCCTACTGTCGGAGAAGCTTAAAAAACTGTTGGAGGAGATGTCTCTGCCAAACCAATGTTTTGTTTTATTTCAGAGGATATCGTTTGGATAGCCTGTCCAACCTTCTTGATTTTTCCTTTCCTTTTCTTCTTGCCTAAACCAATCTTCACCTCAGATTCCTTCTGCTTAGCTGTGCCAAATGTTTTCTCCTTCTCATCAATTGGGGTATCTATAAGCATCTTGGCATAAAGGTCCAAGATCTGTGCATCAACCTCATAGCCCATCTCAGTAACCCAGATAGTCCTAGGTTGCACTGCCTCCATCAAAGTTTCATCCTTTTTCACCATGAAGCATATGTTGGTAGAGTATTTATCAACAATATTCTTAGGGATCCTTTCCATCTTCTTCATAGCTTTCTAAAATGCCTTGAAATAACCCCACAAAATGGATTCTTTGTCTTGTCCCAAGTTTATCAATACATCCTTAATTTGTTTACCTACCGATATATCAAAGGCCTATTGCCTCTTACCAGATCTCGGTATCTCATTCAAAAAGAAAAGTATCAAACAAACAATGAGAATTCCATACCAGAATGTACCTTTCTTATCTCCCTTAATCTTTCCCAAATTAGAAATCAACTCATCACACATCCACTGACAAAGATCATATTTCTCATTTTCTTTCACCATCTTGTGTGCACAGAAAATAGAGGAACTGGAAAAAGAGTTCAACCGGTTTGATTGAGTTACCTTGTATCCAATTACCATGCTTGCAAATTGAACATCTTTATCTTTGATAGTGCTAATCCGCATCGATTGGTTGTCAGAGGTGGCATTGGTTAGCTTGTTCACCTCATTGTTTGGAATACTCCTCCTACCCGCTATCTGTCCGACTTGGGGTAAGCCAGTGATAGCATGAATTACCTCCTTGGTAATTTTATAGGGTTGATCAAGACACATGAACTCGTCATGGACTCGGCTCAACACATACCGAATCATCCCATCCTCAAACTCGAGCATCTCCAAAATGTTGGTGAAACCTTGATCCTTCATAATTAAAAATTTTGGTTTAAGCAATCCATCCTTGTTCAGCAAAGTAGATAGATACATTGATTTAATCTCTCATGAACCCAAATCCTCCAGAGTGAAATGAATATATTCTCTCACATCTTCAACATAAAGAACTCTATCAGGAACCCTAGAAAATATGCCGATAGAGTCATCAACCTTTTCAATTTGAGGCTATTATTTGAATTTCAAACGTGGACAATCCTTAATATCCACCACAACAGGGACAACCACATCTACTGGATCGGGAGCAGATCCAAAAGCCATTTCAATTTCAGAAAAATAGCATGAAAATACGGAAAATACCTCACAACCAAAAGCTGGTGAAAACCTTTGATAAATCCGCACAGAGAATACTGGAAAATGCTAGAAAATACTCTTAATCACCTTGATTGCCTTAAAATCGCTTTACTTCGCTCTGAGTGTTGCATGATCAAAAATAAAGAAACATATCCCTTTTAATTTGCAAAAACCTAATTTCCCATTAACATTATTGCATGTCGGCATATGATACTCGATACAAAATCCATTATCTCAGTATCGGTGAATCTCCAAAATGTCTTCACCAAGATCTAAAAGAATCTTTCAGACCACTACCGGGGGCAATGCAGGATCTGACATTAATTTTCTTCCCCCTAAGGCTAAGGCCTTAGTTAGCAGATAAGTTTCCTGTCGATGCAGGAACATTTTGCTATATCGGTTGAGTAACCAGAGAATTTACCTCTATTGATTGATCTTCAGACTTCCTAATCCATTGTTTATCATGAGCCTATTGGATCTCATAAACCATTTGTTTTCCTTTCTCGTTTGGTGTGTCATTCCCTTCTGGTGTATTCTTTTTTTCTGCAATATTTGGCAATATGTCTTATTTTATTTCATGCATAGCAAGTAACATTGTTCTTTTGAATTGTCTTGTTGAGTCCTTGACCATTCTTTGACCTACATTGATTAGCCATATGTCCAAAATTTCCACATGCATGACATCTCACATTCATTCTACAATATTTTGTCCTATGACCACACTTATTACACTTTGAACACTGACCGGGAACAACATTATTATTCTTATTCGCTCTATTTCTGTATTGACTTTCTCTATGACCAAACTTATTACAAACAAAGCATCTACCATTAAATTTATGTGCATTGGGTTGCCTTACCAGTGATTTCTAATTTCGGTTGTCTGGTGGATTCCCTTGATTTGCAGTACTGGAGCTTTCTCCATGCTCAAATCCAAGACCTCTTATGTCTCTAGTGTCTCTTTAATCCTTCAATAATTCATCAAGCCTTGCAGAACTGAACCTGAACTTTTCTTTGTATTCATTTTCAATATCCAGATCACTTCCCAGGATTGGCATCATTCTTTCCAACTCTTTCTCATTGTTTTGTGATTGCACCAACTCAGTTCTCAACACATCATTCTCATGCGCCAACCTAATGCATTCCTCAGATTTGTCTTTCAGTGATATAACAAGATTTTCCTCATTCTTCTTCCGGTTCTCAATCTCCTTGGACATCCTCATAGTCATGGCTTGCATTTCATTTTTCATGACATTATTCTCCCAACTTAGCTTCTGACATAATTCCTTAAGGACATTCTTCTCTTTATCATTCGTATTTTTAAAAGTTCCTTCCTTTTAGCTTGAGCAGATGATAACCTCTCCTACAAGGTAAGAATGAATTCCTTTGTAGAATTCAACTCATCTTTCAACTTCAAGGTCTTCAATCTTTCAGTATCATAGTCCTCAAGTGCTACTTCAAGTTCCTTATGTAGACTCATCTCCATGGATTCTAGAATCAGGATCTTCCTCAAGTTGTTGGACTTATTGCGAGGCACAAGGCTCTAATACCAATTTTTGGAATACAAGAACACTAAGAAGGGTGGGTGAATCAATGTTTTGTCAGTTAGAGTAATTTTAACCTTATTAACAAATCCACTTATTAACCGGTATGCATAAAACAAAGTAACAACAAGTAATATCAATGCAACCACATGAATCAACATCATAACATAGATATATATACGTGGAAAACCTCAAAGAGGAAAAACCACAGTGGGATTGGTGACCCAAAATATCTATCCACTGGCTAGATGAATAAATATTACAAGAGGGGCCTACACATGTAGGAAGGCACAGTTCCTAGAGCACATTGCTCATCACAAAAGGAGCATCACTAACTACAGATCCAAATACTGGATTACAAACAAAAACCAAACTCAGAATGTGCATCTTCTATGCTAGATGAGTTCTGATTAAAGCACTATCTATACCGGTTAATTTGTAACCTCCCTTACCGATATCTTATATCGCTTCCTAATTCTCTAGACCAATAATCAAGACCGATTGCAAATCTTTACATTTGCATTCTATCAATCAAGATAACATCATTAAACCTTTCACATCACTTATCTACCATATATCCACATCATAATTTAATGACCTAACCCAAACTAACCTATATACCCATTTACATGAATAAACACAAATGATAAGACATATGTTGGCCCAGATAAAATATAAACATAAAACAATATGATTGTTTCCACTTCTACACTTGCTGGATAAATCTCCTATTTCGACCTTAGAATACCGGTTCCAATTTTACTGATTCCCTGAATGTCGATGAAGTGAATGTTGGTTACCTTGATTGTCGGATCTCCCATGAAGTGTGTTCCCAACAATGACAACACTTATAACCCAGATGAGTGTCAATTTACAACATGTTTCTCCTTCCCTCCATCTTTACCTCTTTACCTCTCCCTCTTTGTTTCATTACCCATGATGTAGGAGCATCCCCAGTTGTTGACAAATCTTGTATCAACCAAAAATATATTTGATTTTCAATTTGTTCTTGTTTTGTGTTGCAATTTTTGTGTTACTTCCAGAATTATTCAGTAGTTGTTCATGTATCATTGTGGACCAGATTCTTGGCTTCCAAATGTGTTTGTATTCCTTGTTCTATATTTTCAATTCATTTGGACTCTTTTCTGGCAAGTTATTGCTTCCGGATTGGTTGTTTCTTGATTCCAGAGCAGTTTTTGAGCTTAATGGCTAGTTGGAGATTTCTTCTCTTACGGAGTGATTTATTGACTTGCAAATCTAATTAGAACCATGTATGATGTTCCTAGGCCCTTGGCGACCTTCCTTGTTTGTATGCACTTCGTTGTTGTATTTGGCAAAGGTGATCTTCACACTTCGGGTCCGACCTATATTACATGTTTCATTTTCCTATCTTTGGAGAATGTGATCTTTTGTGGCCAACCCAGATGTGTTCCAGATGCTATTTATATTCTTGTAGTTGATATTTAGAGTGCAACTAAATATTTTATGAGAATGATTTCATATTATGTAATTTGGATACCTCTTGGAGGTCTGGACGGACTGCAATCGGGAATGTAAGTTGTTCTAGGCCTATTAGCCTGCATGTACACCAGATGTTGCGGGCTGATTTATAGTGAATCTATGATTTTGTGGTATTTGAATCAACATTTTCTCTATTTTTTGTTGTTTCTTCCATTGTGTTACTCTTTTTGCATGATCTAGATTGTTCTCTTTGAGGACCCTATGGATTATGGTTGCATCAACTCACCTCTCTCTCCCCTTCTATCTCCCTCACCTCTATCTTTCCATCCTAGGTCTCTCACCTCTCTCTCTTCTTAGGCTCTAGATCTCTCACCTCTATATCTCTTCTCTCTAATTCTTTTCTCTCCACCTCCTTACCCCTCTTTCTCTCTTTGTGAATTTATCTCTTATTTTCTTCTCTCTCCCTCAGCTATCTACCTCTTCCCTCTCTAGTTCTCTCAGTCACTCCTTTCCCACCTCTCCCTCTCTTCTTAGCTCTCTCCTATTCATTCTTCCCTCTATCCTCTTCTCTCTCCCTCCCCTCTCTAGGTCATCACCTCTCCCTCCCCTATATAGGATTTATATAATAGGTTGTAGGATATAAGGTTTAGTGTATAGGGTACATGATTGACGGTACATACTGTAGGGTACATAGGGTTGAGGGTAGTGGTCGTATTGATACTTCTCTCTATCTATCCATCTTCCTCTCTCTCTCTTCTCTGCCACCTCTCTCTCCCCTACCTAGGTCTCTCCCTCCCTCTCTATCTCCCTCTTCCTTATTACCCTCATAGATATCTCCCTAACCTACTTTCTCTTATTATCTCTCCCTCTTATTCTCTTTCTCTATTCTTGAGGTCATCACCTCTCCCTCCCCATCTCTCTCCCTCTCCTCTTTAGTTTTCTCCCTTCCTCCCTCTCTAATTCTCCATCCTTGTATCATTACCCACCTCTCTCTATCCCCCTATATCTATGTCACTACTCTCTCTCCCTATCTAGGGCTCTCACCTCTCTCCCCCCCTATAGGTATCTAATGCATCCCCCCTTACCACTCTTTGTTTATTAGCTCTCTCTCTTTCTCTCTCTCTTAACTTTTCTATCTCCTTCCCAATCTCTCTCTCTCTCTCTCTCTCTCTCTCTCTCTCTCTCTCTCTCTCTCTCTCTCTCTCTCTCTGTATATATATAAAATTTAGAGTATAGGTTTTAGGGAATAGCCTCGAGGAAATGATAGAGCTAGGTAAGGAAATAGAGAAATGAGGGAAGACAAAGAAGAAAATAAGAGATTATATAAAGGGAGGGTGGTAAGGAGGGAAGGAGATAAATAGAGAGGGTATATATAGAGAGATGAAATACCTAGAGGGTGAGAGAGAGGTTAGATACCTAGATGGAAAGAGAGGGGTGAGATAGATAAAGGGGGATAGAAGAGGAGAGTTGATGACTTAGGATACTAAGATAGAAGAGGAGGGAGAGAGAACAAAGAGAAAGAGAGGGCTAAGGAGGGGGGGGGAGAGGTATAAATGGAGTGAGAGACTTGGGGAGGAGAGAGGTATATAGGTAAGGGAGAAAGAGAAGAAAATGAAAGAGAAAGTTCAAGAAGAGAGAGAGAGGAGTAATAAGGTAGGGAGAGAGGTGGATTGGGAGGGAGTGAACTAGAGAGGGGTTAGATAGAGATATAAGATACCTAGAGGGGGAGAGAGAGGTGAGAGACCTAGATAGGGGGGAGAGAGAGAGAGAGAGAGGAGGATAGAGATGTTATAAATTTCAAATAACCAGAGGACAACTGAGAGGGGGGGTGAATCAGTTGTCACCAGATTACCAAAACCTTAGGCAATTAAAACTTTATTACTGGAATACATAAACCAATTACCAAAATAACAGATATACCAATTAAGAACAACCAACAATTAGAGAATATATACCATCCAAATGACACCAAGATTTGTACGTGGAAAACCTGGTAAAGGGAAAAACCACGGTGGGAAGCCTACCCAAAGTCAGATAATACTTTTACAGTAAGTATGTGATTACAAATTGAGGGGCCTGCACTTGCAGGAATGGCCAACAACCTAGAGCACACTTCTCATTACAAAAGGAGTCTCACTGACTACATAGAAATCCAGACTACAATTTGGAAGGAAGAATGAACTACAATAATAGTATCTCATATGCTTGAGTACAGTTCTAGTAAATCTCAAAACTAGAGGTCTTAAACCTCTTGCATAAACCCAACTCGATCACCTATGATCAACCAAATCCTCTACATGAATGATTATTACATTATTCACTTGCATACCATGATCTACAATGAGATCATACACTTATATATACAAACCTCAACCTTAAAAAATTAGGTCGGCCACCCAGATGATAAAACCTATTACATAATTATAAAACTTGTTGGCCCGAGACCAAACAAATATCATCCAACCCGTAAGTCATCCTGGAACCACGTCGAGAAGTCCCAATAATAAGTTACATTAAGTTAGTCCATAACCTAGATAGCACAGAATAGGTCTGGTGTTAAATGCAACACCGCCGATCAACTGGAATACCAACATGATAACCATCAGCATCTAGAATCCCTACTAGAAGCCGCACCAACACCACTTATGCATAATATCAAAATATCTTCAACAAGTCTCTGTCGGTGAAACCCTCGCCGAATCAATAAATTAGGCTTACCAGCATATAAGATATCATCCGATCACCAAATCAATACCAACTGACTGAACATATATCTGAGTAGCATGAATAGAAGATCTAAGCCAATTCCATAAGCTAAAACATACCAGAGCAAACCGGATCAACATGATCTAACCAACCAGAAACCAAACATCCTATCGGGACCAACCAGATACCGGTAAACAACCAAAGCAGCTAGTGTTGACATCAATGACAAAACATCAATGCAACACATAGTCAATTCCTCCAAATTGCCAACAATCTCCCCCTTTGGCATTGATGGCAACACTAGATGTGAAAAATATCCAAGTGCCAAGAAATGCCAAACAAATCTCCCACACAAGAATATAGAAATGAAGTTCTGATCCATACTCTCCCTGTAGATGATATCATAGTTATGTTCTACAAATTTCTCACCCTAATATATATAACTCCTTAAGTTTTTCACATGAATATCTCTCCCCCTTTGACATTAATGCCAAAGATCCGACATAAATATCAAATCAAAATCATAAACCACTGAATCACAAGACTAACTACTCCCCCTGACTAGTAGCATCGCCACATCAATCTGGAATGAATAATAGCTCTGATAATGCATACTAGACTGATGCCAAATAGCATCAATCAGTTTTTTGTCGAAGGCTAATCTGTCTCTGAGGTACTCAAATAACTCTTTAGGAAAAGGTTTAGTGAAGATGTCTGCAATCTGCTCTTTAGTGTTCACATAAACCAATCTAACTTCATTTTCTTCCACATTTTCCTTCAAAAAGTTATACTTGATAGATCTGTGCTTTGTCTTAGAGTGAAATACCAGATTCTTTGATATGTCTATAGCAATAGAGTTATCATAGTGAATAACTACTGGTTCATTGCAATGCACTTTTATGTCCTTTAACATTTGCTTCATCCATAGAACTTGTGTACAGTTAGTAGAAGAAACAACATACTCAGCTTCAACAGTAGATAAAGAAGTACATGACTATTTCTTGTTGATCCATGAAATAAGTTTCTTTCCAAGAAAGAAAGCTCCACCGAAAGTACTTTTCCGGTCATCAACATCATCTGCCCAATCTGCATCTGTATATGCACATAAAGTAAAGTCATCATCTTTAGGATACCACAAACCATATTTAGATGTTCCTTGTAAGTATCTAAATTCCTTTTCATCGCACTCTCATGATTTTCTCTAGGATCACTTTGATATCTTGATGCAATGCAAACTGCATTCATTATATCTGGTCTAATCTGAGTCAAATATAGTAGACCTCCAATCATAGACTTATATCTTGTAGGATTTACCGATGTTGATTCAACTTTCTTTGTCAATTTCTCACTTGTATCCATAGGAGTACTAACCGGTTTAGAATTTTCCATACCAAATTTCTTCAACAACTCTCTAGCATACTTATTTTTACAAATGAAAATAGCTTTATCAGTCTGAGTAATCTGCAAACCTAAGAAAAAATTCATTTCTCCAATCATAGACATCTCAAATTCAATCTCCATATTGTTAGAAAATTCCATGCACAAGTTATCTTCACCTACAAAAATGATTTCATCAACAAAGACCTTAATAATCAGCATATCATCATAAGTGACTTTATAATATAGATTACTGTCAGCATTAACTTTAGTGAAACCAAGTTTTAAAATATATTTGTCCAAACTTGCATACCAAGCTCTAGGTGCTTGTTTCAATTCATATAAGGCTTTCTTTAACCTACAAACCATGTTTTTATCATCTGAAGTGAAAAGACATCAGGTTGCTCAGTATAAACTTCCTCATCAAGTTCCCCATTCAGAAAAGAACACTTAACATCCATTTGATAAACCCTATAGTTTTTATGTGCATCATAGACAAGAAATAATCTTACAGCTTCAATCCTAGCTACAGGTGCAAAGGTTTCACCATAATCAATTCCTTCCTTCTGAGAATATCCTTTACAAACCAATCTAGCTTTATTCCTCACATCTTGTCCATCTTCATTTAATTTATTCCTAAAAACCCATTTAGTTCCCATAACATTCTTATTTTTAGGTCGGGAAACTAAAATCCATGTGTTATTCTTTTATATCTGATCTAATTCTTGTTCCATATCTTTCATCCAACATTCATCTTTACATGCTTCAATTACTGATACCGGTTCAACATGAGAAAATAAACATGCCTCATCAACTGCCAATCTTCTTCTTGTCATCACTCCTTTATTCTTATCCCCAATGATCTAATCTTCTGAATGATTCAACCTTACATGCCTAGGAGTCTTCTGACTTTCTGTTCCTCCTCCGTGATCTTCAGTTACTGTTGATTTTTTTGATACTATCGAAGTAACTGGTTCAACATTTTGTTCTAGTAAAGGTGTTACCAGTTCAGTTATGATCATTTCCACTACCAGTTCTTGCTCATAAATTCTAATTTGACTTCTATTCAGATCATCCACCTTGACATTAGTGCTCTCCACAATTCTTTAAAATCTTTTTTTATAACATCTATATGCTTTGCTTTCATTATAATAACCAATAAATATTCCTTCACCACATCTAGGATCAAACTTTCCAATGAAATCATCTCTCTTGATATAACATTTACTACCAAAGCTTCAGAAGTACTTAACTATAGGTGTATTACCAAACCATAACTCATAAGGTGTCTTACCAGTTTCTCCTTTGATATGAACTTTGTTGAATGTATAAATTGTTGTGCCCACTAGTTCTCTCTTGTAGATATGAGGTATATTGGCTTCCATCATCATGGTTCTAGTGTCATCCAAGATAGTTAAGTTCTTTCTTTCCACAACTCCATTATGCTGAGGTGTTCGAGGAGCATAAAATTGTCCCTTATACCATGCTTCTCACAAAAGTTATTAAACTCACCGGATGTGAATTCTCCACCATGATCTAACCTTAAGCACTTAATCTTCAATCTTGTCTCAGTTTCAACCTTAGGGTTAAATATTTTAAACTTTTCAAAAGCTTTAGATTTCTCCCTTAGAAAAGTAACCCACATCATTCTAGAATAGTCATCAATGATCAGCATAAAATATTTATCACCTTGAAAACTTTTGATTCTAGTAGGACCACACAAATCAGTATGAATAAGATCAAGAACATCATTAGATTTTTCTTGTATACTCTTAAAAGAGGTTCTGACCTGTTTTCCCATTTGATATTCCTTACATACCAAATTATAGGGCTTCACAATCTTAGGTATATCTCTAACTGCCTTAGTTGAACTGATCTTTACCATGCAATCAAAATTAACATGACATAGCCTTTTATGCCAAAGCCAACTCTCATCAATTTGTGCAATCAAACATGTCTTCTCACCAGAATTTAAATGAAATATATTACCTTTTGTCTGAGTACCGGTAGCAATCTCCAATCCAGATCTATTAATGATCTTGCATTTTCCATCCTTGAATTGTAATTGAAATCCCTTATCCACCAGCTATCCTACACTCAAAATATTATGCCTTAAACCTTTAACATAATAAACATTATCAGTATTGTGCTTACCATCTAATGATATGGTTCCTCTTCCTTTGATCATGCATACTTTGTCATCTCCAAATCTAACCAGACCACCATCAAATTCTTGCAAAGATAGAAACTTCCTTTTATCTCCAGTCATATGAAGTGAACATCAACTTTCTATTACCCATTCATCCTTATCTTCAATTTTAGTAGCAAGGGCCTTTACTTCAAGTAGATTCTCTTCTAGTACCGGATCATATTCCTTGATAGCCAGGAACACCCATTCCTTTCCATTGTTGGAACCACTAGAAGAGTCTTGTGTTGGTTCATCATCAGAATCAGTCACACCTTCCTCATCAGCAAAGTAACATGATTTATATATATATCTCATGTACTTATGTGTGTCCTGATATCCAGGGTTAGGCTTAAAATATCTTCTAGCTCTTTCTTCAAATCTTGAATTCTTTTTAGGACATCTAGATGCAAAATGACCTACCTTATTACATGCAAAACATTTAAAGGGTGATTTTCCTTCATACTTACTTCCTATCAGTCCTTTAGATACTCTTCTAGCAAATAGAACTTGAAGTTGCTCAAATTATTCATCTTCTCTCTTCATATCATCCAATTCCTTTGCATACAAAGATTTCTAATCTTGCTTGTCGTTTGATGATGTAAATGCATGAAAAACGGGTTCAAACTTCACATATCCAAAAGGCCCAAATTATTCAAGTTCAAAAGCAGATAATTTCCCAACTAAAGTATCCCTATTGACAGAAGTATTAGCCATTGTTCTCAATTCATTAATTATAGTAGCCTTCATATTATAAGTTGGTGGTAAAGCTCTCAGAACTTTAAACACTTTTTCATCTTCACTCAAAGATCCACCACAACATTGAATTCCCATGATAATTTCATTTACCCTTTCCATAAATGCAGTAATCCTTTTGTCTTCTTCCATTTTCAAAGTTTCATATCTCACCCGGTAACCATCAAGTTGTGAGGCCTCACCTCGACTCAGTTTGACATTCAGTGGATTTTATATTTTAGACTACTATGGATACTTTGTTTTGATGCATTTTGAGATTTAGAACTTATATGATTTCAGGATATTGGATAACATTGCTATGAATTGATGTTTTACTTACATGCTTTATGAGATAGAACACTACATGATTATTAGATAGAATGATATTGCAATGATAGATGTCGTTAATGAATTTGCAGGACTTTACTTTGAAAATAGAGCTATGATGTATGTTTAGTTTATGTGAATTGGGATAGAAAATTGTTTATGTGAATTTGCTTGACAAAAGATGTATTCAATCTGTGCAGATGAAAATTGTATGCAAGTAATGATGTGCATTGTTGTATAATTGAATTATATTTTATATGAATATTTGGGAGTACTAATGTGTAAATTGAGATGCGCAGGAAATTTACCATGTGACCATGGAAAATTACGGAGAATCAAACCTAGACTTATGTATGTTCGTAAAGCCAGGGTTTGTCTATTTGGAGAGACAACACCCCGTTTGTGTTGTATTTTATTTGTATCAGTATATGTGGCATGAGTGTTAGGTGTTATTTAAATTTATTGTGTAAAAACCTCAAGAGACAATTTCATGTTCATTTTTGTAAAAGTATTTTATTAGTGTCACTTGACACATGTGTGGATTTAAATTTAAATATTTTACTTTGTCTCTTGATGGGAAAGTGTTAATTATAATTAATTTTAAATAAAATAATGTGTTGTTAAAAAAAGATATTTTGAGAATATAATATTTGGAGTGGTCAACTTATGTTTGACCCGAAAATAAACTTCAGAGGGGTTTAAAATGGGTTAAATGAACACCTAGGGGTAGTTTATTAGGGTTTCCTGAAGCCCATAAGGTATACCTAGGGGTTAGGGGTAATTTTAGGCAAGTTTCTACTTTATAATGATCTTTTTAACGCTTTAAAAATTGGTTTTTTTGAGTTGAGCGAAAATTGAAAATTGAAGTGAAAATCAAATCCAGATTTTCCCTCTTGGAAGGAAAGTCTTTTTGCATTTTTGCTTTCTTCCTTCTTTTTGTTGATTTTTTTTAGAATCCTGTGAGAACTCAGTGAGTGAGCTTCTTAAGGAAGATTTTTGGGAATAGCTGGTTAATCACCCACTCTCCATTTTTGGAGACAGAAGAAAATTTGGAAGAAAAATAATGTTATGGGATAAAGAAATTGATTAAGGAAAAAAAAGAATTGTGGATAGGGCAGCTCTTCTTCAGATATCATTATAACCTTTGGGCAGATTAAGGTTGGTTTCATTTTTACTTTTAATGACCTGTTTTTGTTTATTTCTGAAAGTTGTTGAATAAGAAAATCTGTATTCTTGAAAATGAAAGTTTGAAAATCTTTTGGTTTTGTGTTATGAATGAATGTGTTTTGGGAGTTTTCTCAAGATCTCTCTTTCTCTTGGGAGAGAAGAGGATCTTGAGGGTGGTAGCAGTGACAGCCCTCGAGTGAGAGACTCTCTTTAGAGAGCGATCACAAGGGATCTTTGTGTGACCCTTGCTGCATGGCCTGTTTGTGCAATGGGGGTCATAAGGAGGGTTATAAGGCTAGAATGCCTTTGGGGGGCATAAGGAATTTATGGGGTTGAGATTTTGATATGTTATTTGTGCCATGAGGTGGCTTCTTGTTATTACATACTTGCAGATTCTCCTCAGGGTATTTGGTCCACTACCACCCTTTGAAAATGTTCACCACCAGAGTGTGGTGCTGTGAAAGCCAGGTTGGGAATGTGTCTGAAATATTTGTATGCTTGTGTTTCTTTGTGTTTGCCTGTTTGTACCCGTCTAGGAATTGGTTCTCCGAGCTCGGGGGTGGCTACCAGTTAGCCTAGGCTGGGAGGTGAGCACTCCGTGGTCGATTTTGTGTTTTCTATTATGCAGGAAATTCAGAAGAAAGAGGATAGGATTCATGAAAGATATTCAGAAGATTGTATTTGAAAATATTTGAATTCAGTTGCAGATGTATGTTTAAAGTTGTTGTAAATAAATGCCTCAAATTCAGGAGAAAGGAGAAGCAAGTTGAAATTTGTAATAGTAGACTTGAAGTCTTAATGTTGTGACTGTTCAGAGAAATCATTCTGTAAATTTGGTAGAATATTTTAGAGATGTTTTAAAGAAAGAAAAGCTTGTTATTTCTACTTCTGGTTTATAAAAAAAAAAGGGGTATAAATTGTGTTGCATGTAAAAAGCTTCTAGTATTATGGAAAGAAATAAAAGAATTGTTTTTTTCATTTTGACTTTAATTATATTTCACTTGTGGCAAATAAAAGATTATTGTTGTTGAAAGATTTCTATGTATTTTTTTTATAAAAAAAGTTGTTTTAAGTGAATATTCTATTTTAAAAAAAAAAGAATATATAAATGGATTTCTTTATTTCCAGAAAAAGTATAATGTATCTTTATAAAATGCTTTGAATTGTATTTTTGGTTAACATTGATTTGAAAGCTAGTTTTATAAATGAATTTTATATATATATATATATATATATATATATATATATATATATATATATATATATATATATATATATATATATATATATATATATATATATATATATATATATATATATATATATATATTTCTATTTTTGATTAAACTTAATGTTAACTTTTTCTTTATTATATTAGTTTAGAATTTTGTATGTAAAATTCTCTTCAAAAAAAACCTTATATAAATTTATATTGAAATAAATTTCATTTTTATTTTTACAATGCTTATTTAAGTTATTTATAAATATATATATATATATATATATATATATATATATATATATATATATATATATATATATATATATATATACATATAAATATTATTATGTATTTTAATTTTTTTTTTTAAAAAATTTAAAAAAAAAAAATTTAAAACGAAGTTTAGGGGTCCTCGCGGACTCCTCTGTGCGTACGCACAGTGGACGACCGCGCGGCGCCCACTGTGTGCACGCACAGTGGAGCCGCTTGCGGCTCCCACTGTGTGGGCACACAGTGGAGCCGCTTGCGGCTCCCACTGTGTGGGCACACAGTGGACGGCCGCGGCCGCCACTGTGTGGCCACACAGTGGTGTCGCCAGCGGCGCCCGCTGTGTGGGCACACAGTGGAGCCGCGGCGCCCACTGTGCGCTCACACAGTGGCGCGCACGCGGCCGGACCTGTTTTGCTCCTCTGTGACCTGCATTAAAATATAGATGGAATTCATGGTCGCCAAGGGCTTCGGCCCGGCCATGAAGTTTTACAGTTAAAAAAAATATAATAATATATAGGGTTTAAAACCCTAACCGAGTGGAGGTTAGGGCAGGTTAATGTTAATTAAAATAATTATTAAAATATTTACCAGTTTAGTTAAATATACATATATATATGTTTCCATAAATACATATGGAAATTATATATATGTATATAAATGTATGAATTTGAGCATTTTTGTATAAGTAA